>NC_053143.1:28791165-29109086 GCF_016808335.1 Panicum virgatum | reverse complement strand
TGGCTCAGCATTTGTGTCAAGTTCAAGTGGAAGCACCTGTACTGTTGGATATGAGATTGCTAACCGGGCATGCAGTAGAGATTTAGTTGATATCCACCGCCTGAATTTTTCCTTTTGATGTAATCAGCTGGCATGCACGAAAGAACAAGAATTTTTAGTTTGTGTTTGATTTTAACTAACCTGGAACTCCGATGCAGTCGGCACCTCCTGGAATGCAGCATACGCCGCCTTCCGCAAGCTCTGCGCCCCGTCGCCGAGGCAGTCCCCCTGCCTGCTCTACGCCTGCGGCGCCCTCGGTCCCAGCGCCGCGGTGCTCCACTGCCAGGCCACTGGCACCATGCTGCAACCATCCTAGGCCCTTCCTTTTTGCAAATCCTCTCTACTGCCATGGATTTGGTCGCGGATTTGGTCGCGGGGAAGCAGACGTCGAGGAAGCTTCCTACACAGGGGAAGCTCCGATCTCTCCGCCATGCTCTGGAATGGGATGGGCATGGGAGAGAACGGCACTGCCTGCAGAGCTCTGATTTTTGGGAGAAAGAGAGGAGAGAGAGAAATAAGAGAGGCTAAAAAGTTTTATTGGTTCATATTAATGTCATGTGAGTAAATTGACAGCTTGTTTTATGGTAGCGGGATTTTCGTGAGTTGACCGGGCCTGGGCGGCGCTCCGCCAGGGCTTTGAATAATATTCAACTCGCCGGGGCTTTGAATTGTAATTGCATTGATGACCGCTGGTGGGTAGTAATTACCGGTAGTGTGGGTCACAAATTTTACTCTCCGGAGTAGGAGCAGCACCGCCGGGGTGTTGAATATTATTCAACACCCTGTCTATATATATATATATATATATATATATATATATATATATATATATATATATATATATATATATATATATATATATATATATATATATATATATATATATACTTGTGTCTCAATCGCATGTAACATTGCTTGCTTCCTTTGATAACCAATATTCATCTCATATGACAAGTTCTTCCAAATTTGAGACTATACCATGTCTTCATTCACAAAACTTTTTCTTGCCACTTTGAATCCCATCATAAGTTGAACAAGTCTTAATAAATGTTAGAGCCTTTTACATCGACCATGACTACCTTGCACTAAGTTTTTCTTTCTTAATTTGCTTGTCACATAAATAATGCCAATAGGATATACACACTTGCTTGCAATACATGAGCCATCTCATTTAATATCAATTCCTAAATTGAATTCCTACTGATAATCTCATGTAATCAAGTTAGTCCTTTAATCGTGTTGTCATTTAATACACCAAAACCCACTAGGGGTCTAGATGCTGTTTCAACACGCTATCCGAACCCTACGTGTGTCCCACCTGTTCTATGATGAGTCGCGGTCATCACAGGTACGAGGAGTTGATGACACACCGTTTTTATGACGATTTGAGATGTTGGTTTGTTACGCGTGTTTTACTTTTGTTGTAATTCCGTAGGGGCTGAGGTCTGCACTGATGAACTATGATGAAACAGACTTCGTCCTGTGATGCGCGTTTTACTTTCGTCACTGTTTTATAGTGCCCGAGGGCTGCTGCTAAACACCTATGATGAATCTGGGATTTTTGTCGTAGATGAGGTCTGTTCAATAACAAAATTTTAGAATGTCACGTGCAAAACCAAGCGGGAGGCTGGGAGTCAGGCGAATCGGGAATACGATGTGACTTCTAGGTGCAATTTGGGTCTCGTTTTCCTACTGATTGAGTTGCAAATTAATAAAATTGAAACCTCCTATATTATTATACATAAGGTATACTATTTTGGAGGCCCTGTGCGGTCGCAAAGTCCGCACGGGCCCAATGACACCTCTTGGGACATAGCTCTTGTGCTCATGGAAGAGTTTTTTTTAAAAAAGCCCTCATTCCCCCCCCCCCCCCCCTCTTTGGTTGTCCGTTCCGGTCCTTCAGTATTATATCTTCATCAAATATTCTTACAGTTGGCTGACTACGTGATAATCTGCCATCAGTCCATTCTTCAACCTGAGATTATCTAAATCAATCAATGACAGAATCGTCAAAGACAGAAAACGAAACCCTTTTTCTACTCATGGGCAGGTCCCAGGTCATCCCCTCAGCATACCACTATAACTTCAACGGGTGGTAATTTGATGAGGCAGTTCTGGCTCACGCAGAGTACCAGCAAAACAAGAAATATCAAAGTACATGGAGCAGGGCCGCGATAGCTCCAAGGAGCAGGCCGTGCAACACATGTTCATGTGCTCCAAACTTTACGTCGCCGCGTTCGAGGGACGTACGGAGCTTCCTACACAGGGGAAGCTCCGATCTCTCCGCCATGCTCTGGAATGGGATGGGCATCGGAGAGAACGGCACTGCCTGCAGAGCTCTGATTTTTGAGAGAAAGAGAGGAGAGAGAGAAGGAGAGAAATAAGAGAGGCTAAAAAGTTTTATTGGTTCATATTAATGTCATGGGAGTAAATTGACAGCTTGTTTTATGGTAGCGGGATTTTCGTGAGTTTACCGGGACTGGGCGGCGCTCCGCCAGGGCTTTGAATAATATTCAACTCGCCGGGGCTTTGAATTGTAATTGCATTGATGACCGCTGGTGGGTAGTAATTACCGGTAGTGTGGGTCACAAATTTTACTCGCCGGAGTAGGAGCAGCACCGCCGGGGTGTTGAATATTATTCAACACCCTGTCTATATATATATATATATATACTTGTGTCTCAATCGCATGTAACATTGCTTGCTTCCTTTGATAACCAATATTCATCTCATATGACAAGTTCTTCCAAATTTGAGACTATACCATGTCTTCATTCACAAAACTTTTTCTTGCCACTTTGAATCCCATCATAAGTTGAACAAGTCTTAATAAATGTTAGAGCCTTTTACATCGACCATGACTACCTTGCACTAAGTTTTTCTTTCTTAATTTGCTTGTCACATAAATAATGCCAATAGGATATACACACTTGCTTGCAATACATGAGCCATCTCATTTAATATCAATTCCTAAATTGAATTCCTACTGATAATCTCATGTAAACAAGTTAGTCCTTTAATCGTGTTGTCATTTAATACACCAAAACCCACTAGGGGTCTAGATGCTCTTTCAACACGCTGTCCGAACCCTACGTGTGTCCCACCTGTTCTATGATGAGTCGCGGTCATCACAGGTATGAGGAGTTGATGACACACCGTTTTTATGACGATTTGAGATGTTGGTTTGGTACGCGTGTTTTACTTTTGTTGTAATTACGTAGGGGCTGAGGTCTGCACTGATGAACTATGATGAAACAGACTTCGTCCTGTGATGCGCGTTTTACTTTCGTCACTGTTTTATAGTGCCCGAGGGCTGCTGCTAAACACCTATGATGAATCTGGAATTTTTGTCGTAGATGAGGTCTGTTCAATAACAAAATTTTAGAATGTCACGTGCAAAACCGAGCGGGAGGCTGGGAGTCGAGCGAATTGGGAATACGATGTGACTTCTAGGTGCAATTTGGGTCTCATTTTCCTACTGATTGAGCTGCAAATTAATAAAATTGAAACCTCCTATATTACTATACATAAGATATACTATTTTGGAGGCCTGTGCGGTCGCAAAGCCCGCACGGGCCCAATGACACCTCTTGAGACATAGCTCTTGTGCTCGTGGAAGAGTTTTTTTTAAAAGGCTCTCATTCCCCCCTCTTTGGTTGTCCGTTCCGGTCCTTCAGTATTATATCTTCATCACATATTCTTACAGTTGGCTGACTACGTGATAATCTGCCATCAGTCCATTCTTCAACCTGAGATTATCTAAATCAATCAATGACAGAATCGTCAAAGACAGAAAACGAAACCCTTTTTCTACTCATGGGCAGGTCCCAGGTCATCCCCTCAGCATACCACTATAACTTCAACGGGTGGTAATTTGATGAGGCAGTTCTGGCTCACGCAGAGTACCAGCAAAACAAGAAATATCAAAGTACATGGAGCAGGGCCGCGATAGCTCCAAGGAGCAGGCCGTGCAACACATGTTCATGTGCTCCAAACTTTACGTCGCCGCGTTCGAGGGACGCACGGAGCTGGTCGCTAGGCTCCTGACGGGAAGCAGCGGGCTAGCAGCGACAGCACAAGCGATGAACGGTACATCTAATCTAACCTTGCAAACCATTTTTCAGAATTTGGGCAAAGGTTTAGTAAAATCAGGAATACAAGAGTCTCATGCGTTGGCCCTGTGTTTTGTTTCCTTTCTTCCGTTGCGTATGGAGTAGCAGAAGTCCACGGTGCTTGTTCATTCACATCATAATTAATCATCATTTATCGGATCCATGAGCAAAACATGAATGGTGAGAGTTCAATCTACCTTTGATTGCAGCCCTTCACCCGGGACTATGCTGCAGCACCCGCGAGGTGACCGCGGAGCGCAGCACGCTTCTTCACATCGCCGCCGGCCGGGGCCACACTGACCTCATCGCCGAGGTCATCCGCCGGGACAGCACCCTCCTCTCGGCGCTCAACTCTTCACGGGACACGCCGCTGCACTTCGCGGCCAGGGCGGGGCACGCCGACGCCGTCCGCGCCATCATCCAGCTTGCCAGGGACAGTGTCGAGGAGGCCGGGCCGTGGGGTGATGTGCTCCGGGGGAAGAATGAGGCCGGAGACACGGCGCTGCATGTGGCCTGCAGGCACGGCCGTGACGCCGTGGTGGAGACCCTGATGAAGCTGGTGCCGGAGCTGGCGGCGGAGCTGAACAACGCCGGCGTGTCGCCGCTCTACCTGGCCGTGATGAGCCGATCCGTGCGCGCCGCCGCGGGGATCGTTGGGTGCAGGGACGACGCGTCGGCTGCCGGGCCCATGTCGCAGAACGCGTTGCGCGCTGCTGTTCTCCAGAGTTCGGGTTAGTCAATTCGTTTGCCTTTGTTTGACGTCAGGGCTCGCTCGTTCGAATACGCAACTCAATAAAAATGGAAATAAAGTAATGCTGTATGTCAGAAACGTTCGTTTGTTTTTGACGCCATGCACACAACGTTCTTCTTGACAAAATGCTCGGCCGTGTGGACGTTCCTTGTTGACAAAAAGTTGTGGACATGGACGGCCCATGACAAACACGAGTGATTTCCTTCTTACCGCCAGAAAAAAATTAAGTAATTTGGATCAAACCTTTTTGTACAAAGCAAAATTATCATCGAACTATAATTTAGAAGGTTCCCCGTATAAATAATTGTGGCCTAACTGTGCAACAATCATGACACTGAATTTTTGACGATTTGGAATGTGCCAAGAGCAGGTCGGTCAAACTAAATTAAATACTGAAAAGACAAGTAGCGGTCGCCACGCAATGCGCTTTCATGGTGTGGAGACGAACTGACTTAGTATTAAAAGAAAATTAAATAGTCCCTCCATTCCAAATTGCAAGTCATTCAATTTTTTTGGAGAGTTAAAACATTCCAAGTTTGACCAAGTTTATACAATGAATTACTAATATTTATGATAGAAAATAAATATCATTACATTCTTCATTAAATATACTTTCATACTATATCTATTTGGTGATATGAATCTTTATTCTTTTCTTTAATTTTGTCCAAATATAAAAATAGTTTGCCCCTCCCAGAAAGTCGGAACGACTTACAATTTGAAACGGAGGCAGCAGATTCTTCTTGTGGTCCACTAAAAAGATTATAACGACATGGAAGGTACCAGATTATCTGGATGCCATCAGTACTATAAAAATCCAAATTATAGTTTTTCTACTTCTTGCATAAAGAGCAACGTTACAGAGTAAACCATAGATGAGTATAGGTATCTGTATGTATGTTGGGAGCATATCAGTTACCGTACCATTTCATCTCTGTAAATTTGGGGACCTTGCGCTTGACCATTTCCACACCAACATTGGCAACATGGCTGCAACTGGAGACATTGATGGATTTTCAAAACAATATCAGTGATATGGATTTTTTTTATTTCTCTTACTCGATCGTCTACACATATATGTTCAGCTATGTGTTTGAAGCCTGCAAACGTTACTATGAAAGATTTTGTTTCATGTAGACATGGTTTCTTTGCTAATGCAATGGTGCCCAGCACTTGCAACCGAGCTTGACAGCAACAAAAGCAGCCCATTACATTTTGCTTCATCGAATGGTGACTGTTCTATCATCAAGGAGATCTTAATGTATGCACCACCCAGCATTGTATGCATTCAGGACAGTGAAGGCCTCTCAGCTCTACATGCTGCAGCTTCGATGGGCAATTTACCAGCAATACGTCTATTACTACAATAACTACCCTGCTGCTTCAGACATCTGTGACAGCCATGGCAGAAACTTTCTGCATACTGCAGCAATGAAAGGCCACTGCTCCATTATTTCCCATGTCATGAAGAACCGAATGCTGGATTATCTTCTGAATGAGCAAGACAAGGAAGGGAATACAGCATTACATTTAGCTGTGCTGGCAGGGGAATACAGAGTTATCTCTAAGCTATTATCCAGTGGAAAAATGCAAGTTCACATCATGAACAATGATGGCCACACCTTATCTGACTTGATAGAAAACTCAACAGGTTTCTACTTAATGGTGAGCAAGCATTCCATCTTTTATCTTTACATACTCTTCATTTGAATGTAACAGCGTTAAAGTTCCGGAAAACATTAGGATCTATATTCTCATGCATATGACACATTTATTATGATCTAGCAGGTAAGGCTAGTTGTAAAGATGTTTATCTACGGAGTGCAGTTCAGGCCACAGAGGCAAGACCATATAAACAAATGGAATGGACAGGACATCATGAAGTGGCGAGAAGCTACGTCGAAAAATCTCGCAATTGTTTCCACCCTTGTGGCGACAGTCGCCTTCTCAGCAGCATTCAACGTGCCTGGCTCATACGGATCAGATGGAAAGGCAAATTTGAACGGAAACCGCATGTATAATACCTTCCTTGTGCTGGACACCATTGCCATGACCACATCTGTAATGGCGACAATATTACTTGTTTATGGGAGGGCATCACGATCTCATCGTTCTTGGCAGGGCTTTATTATCTCAATGCACTTCCTTTGGTTGTCACTGATCAGCATGATGTTAGCCTTTTTTGAGGCGGCAGCAGCTGTGACGAGTGATAAGAAAGCTATGAAGACTGTACTGTATCAGCTGGTCTACTTGGGGTTGTACATCTTGATAAATGTTCTTATAAGCCTTGCAATGCCTGGATCAATTACAGGAGTTTTATAATTTGTGGTAAGCGGTTTCTCCAAGCGACAACGGGTTCTCAAGAAGAGAATCAATCGGCAATATCCCTTCAGCGTTATCTATGCCTTGAACATGTTTATGTTCATTGTTGTAAATACTATAGCCATTGCTGCAATGGACATCACAGGTAATCTCCGTTGATGTGAGACCATGGTACTAACTACCAAGATCCTCTTGGCATAGCGTAGATATATTTTTTAGATGCTAATTAAGTACTGTAAACCTATCAGTACTAGTATCATCTGTGGACAAGTATATGTATACCCTTGCCTAATCTCTACATATATACCTGATGGGACACCACCACAATTGTGCTCTCTCACACATAATTTTTAGGGGAGTTTTATTACTTTCCAAGGTTTTACATTGAGATGATACAATAATTAAATAACTATGATACACATAGTAGTCAAATAAGAAGGAAAAGTATACAAGCACTCTAATGACTATCGATCCGAAGACTATACCGTCTCTCCCGCACACAGATATATTGTATACATGACCATTGGGAACATTCTTAGCATTATTATTTAAGCAGGCTTATAGAATGAGTGCTTAAAGAGGGAGAGACTATAGATAAATCCTTTAGAGCCTGTGTAAAAGTTAATTCCAAAGGTACAAAGATGAATAACATCTTGAATATCTTTTAGAGCCAATAATAAATTTTCAAAGGACAAAAAAATTTGGCCATCATTGTGCGCTGCGTAGTCCCTAGAGCCACAGGTTGCTCACATCTCATCGCAGGCAGCTGTCACCCGCCGCACCGCCAGGGTTCGCTGCAGCCGACCGGAAGCAGAAAGGATGCGGCCACGCAGAAAGGGGAAAGTGAAATCCGGGTAGATGGGGCTGGGGACCTATAGGGTTGGTGCCAGTTGGGGTCACGACTGAGCTGTCACGGTTGGGCCTAGAGGAGGGGTAGTGGGCCAGTTAAGGCTAAGAGGCAATATGCGATTAGAAAGCCTATGTTGATAGATCGTATCCAGAGACACCCTAAAGGCTATCCTAATTTCAAATTTAGGATTTTAATGGAAAACCTCCCTCCAACAGTTCTCTCAAACCAATCCCTCAAGATAGATCCTAAATTATCTCTCTTCCTTCTCAGATCTGCACTACTACAAAAATCTTAACCGAGGCGGGCAAAAAGCATTAACCGAGGCGATTTTTGCAACCGTCTCGCAGTCATCGCCTTGGTTAATGTTGCATTAACCGAAGCGGTTTTCTGCCCGCCTCAGTTAATCAAAAAATAAAAATAAAAACAAAACGACGAGCCCCCCAAGCCCATCACCGCTGCCGGATCCGCTTGCCACATCCGCTGCCCTCCCGAGCCCCCGCTTGTGTGGACTTGGATGCGCAGCCGTCGGATCCGCCTGCCACGGCTGCGCCGCTTCCGGATCCGCGGCCTTGGACATGCCACCGCCGGATCCGCCTGCCATGGCCACACCACCGCCGGATCCGTGGCCTCGGACGCGTCACCGCCGGATTCACCGGCCTTGGACGCGCAGCCGCGAATGGGAGGAGCTCGTCGGCTCCCGCGTTCACTGGCCCCTGCACATTGAGGCTCCCCAGCCCCGTGATCCCTGGCCCGTGCGCGCCGTCCTATGTTCACTGGCCTCCATGCTCGTTGTCCCGGGGTGGATCTTGCTAGGGGCACGCGGGGTTGTCCCTTACCGAGGCGAGGAGGGAGGGCGGTGGGGGAGCAGAGGGGGAGGAGAAGTTGAGGAGAGGGTGGCGACGCGGAGAGGGCGGCGGCGCCGTGGAGGCGGGGGCGAGAGAGAGAGAGAGAGAGAGAGAGAGAGAGAGAGAGAGAGAGAGAGAGAGAGAGAGAGAGAGAGAGAGAGAGAGAGTGAAACCCTAAAAGACCCCTATATATACTCAAAGAGATTTAGATGGGCTGAGTGAGTTGTGGGTTGGGTCTGATTTTTGGAGGCGAACGCCTTATACATGTCCGTCTCCGTAAATGATTAACCGAGGGCGGGTATAGAAAACTGCCTCGGTAAATAAGAAAACTGCCTCAGTTAATCTATTTTGCGAGGCAGTTTTTTTAGCCGCCTTGGTTAATAAGAAATGACCGCCTCAGTTATGCCGAGAATTAATAGAGGCGGTTAAAAGTTGTGCCCGCCTCCGAGGCTATTTTTAGAGGTCATGGTTAATGTTTTTTTTAGTAGTGCTGAGAACAAAAATCCACACATTGCCCCAAATATTTGCCATTTTATAACCGAATCTTAGACCATCATCCTTCAAATTTGTGGATCATGTTTTCTAATATGTCAAGGTTCGAACAATAGGATATCGCGTATAAGGAAACTGTTGTGGGAACATGAGAATACTGGAAGAAGTAATATTTAGGATGACCCTCTACTTAAAGGATATAGAGAGTTAGAGACTACCATTTAAGAATTCCTTTAGAGATGCTCTTATCTTCTATTTTTTACTACATAGACATGTTATATGCTTTGTATATAAATTTTTTGCCAAAATTTTTGGGTATTCAACTTAATAACAATGGCTCGCCTGTGAGTGGGATGACAAGTCAAATTCTATTAAGGGACCATCCAAATACATCTAGATTTTCTGCTTTGTCTATCCTTTTTCTTCCTTATTTCTCATGTATGGATTTTTTTTTCTTGTTGGATTAATTAGGCCTAAGCCTATAAAGTCAATTAATCGAATAATTCCAAGGCCCATAGAAAATGGTGTTGTTACTGTAATGCCCAAGTGTTAATTAATCCTAATTACACTTAACCAAGGTTATTAGTTTCGAGTTAATCCACAAACCGTGAGATAGAAAAGTTTTCCTGTCAGTCTGGGTCCGACCGGTCTGATCGGTAGGAGCAACCGGTCTGACCGGTCTAACCGAAATTTCAATGTTTGGGTCCCACAATATTTAAACCTCACTCTCTCCCTCTCACCAACTTCCTCAGTGTTCACCCCGACGCCCAGCTCCTCCTCACCCTCTCCCGTGCCCTCTCTCTCGCCCCAAACCCTAGAGCCAAAAACCTCCCCTCCATTTGATTCCAAGGTCTAGAACGGATCAAATCGGCGTGGGGAAGCTTCATCTCCTCGAGTCCTTCCCTAGGGTGCTGCGGATTCAAGCTCTCCTCGAGGAAAAGCCTCTCTCAAGGTATTTTGCTTGGTATGAGTCGATCTCCTTTTCTAGAAGGTGATAGGTGATATCCTCTGGTCAAAAGCATCCATATGAACCCATGAACTAGTGCCTAGAAGGGTTTTAGAATTTGTGCACGATTTTCGCCGCGTTGTGGATTCTAGTTTTGGTCTGGGTAGGACCGGTCTGACCGGTCGGGTGTACCGGTCTGACCGGTAGGGGCCCGGACAGTCCGGCCATTTGTCTGGATACTCCGGGTTCGTGGGGGTTTAGGTATTCCGGGTATGGTTCCGGATTCTCCGGACTTGGTGGTCCGGATACTCCGAGTATATGTCCGGGTACTTCGGATTTCGGTCTCAGGGTGCACCTAGGCCGGACCGGTCTGACCGGCTGAGTATACCGGTCTGACTGGTGTGGCAGAGGCTGAGAGGGGTTTAATCAGAGTTGTTGGTACAATTAGTTAGAAATTAAATGGTTAATGATTACTCTTATATTTTTGTAAATCATGCATGCATTCTCTCATGACATGTGCATATGCATATGTGTAGTTGCCGCGGCAGAGGAGGTCGTGTACGAGTTGGTTGCGGAGCCACAGGAGCCACAGGGGCCAGCCCCGCAGCAGGAGGTCCGTGGGGAGTTGGCCCAAGGCCCAGCTCACCCCAGTGTCGAGCAGCAGACGCAAGGCAAGCCCCGGTGCATGTCCTACTATTTTAAATTATGATTCACTATGTATATGTTTTATCTATGACTTGTGCATTACGTATTAGTAAATGATTGGAATCTTAGCTGCATGATCCCTAGGTTTCCTTGAGTTTTTACTAGTATGTCTAGGTCGATAGCGTTGCCTGGCTAAAGGAGTCCGGTAGAAGTCGGGTGACTTTCGTGTCACTCGCGAGACACAGGAAACTTTAGAAGCCGGGTAATTGCCAGTTACTTGCGAGATACATTATTATCTCTGCTTCAGTAATTGTGAATTGGATTGGAATGGATATGGAGATGTGAGGCCGGGCGGGGATGATGGTTAGGTATGGCAGCAGGACAGGGTTCCTGGGTGCCTTAGCCCCGTCTGAGTCGATTAAGGACCGGTTGTTGTGGCAGTGCTGATCGGGGATTGAATTGTACTAACCGCATGCCGGGAGTAGGAGGTAGTCGAAACCGGTAAGCCTAGTACTGCCTCGCTTCGAAAGTACAGAACTTCATCACCACCCCTTAGGGCGAGTCGAGTAGTCGCGGAGAATTGGGATGCATGTATTAACTTTTGGTGGTCGCACGTTCAGCTCGACTGACTATAAGTAGGTGGGGGCGGTTCTGTAGTTCGAGGCGGGGAGGGAAAGGGTTGGTACGTGGGGTCCGACGGGGCTTTTGCGTGCCGTGTTGGTTAGGTCCACCTTGCAAGGTTAAATCGGATCGATTCGCCGTGTCTCGCGGTCATGAGGGCCTTGATCTCTTTGCTGCATCGTAGCAAAAATGTAGAATGTGAGTTAGGTATGTTTATATAAAATATTGAGCTCATTGAATTATTTTGCTTGCATCACCATGACTGCTATAGTGGGTCTATGCAAATATTAGATGAGAGTTAATTTTAAATAGAATCTGAAGCTAAAATAATGAAAGTAAGGAATTACTTTAGTCGCTCTTTCTGCAAAAATAACCATCAGCCAAATGCCGTGCATGTCTAGGTATGTGGGCTACGTTATACCCACTGGTCGGGTAAGCCTTGCTGAGTATTAGAATACTCAGGGTTTGTTGCCACACATTTATTATTACAGGACACCCGGACGTCGACTTCTGCCCCTGTTGTGTCAAATTCATCCGCCGGGATGCAGAGGGGTGGCAGGTCGAGGAGCGAGACCATTAGGTTAGGAGTGAGTCAGGTTGTACACTTGAGGGCAGAGTGTTCAGCCCTTCTATTTTGCGCAGACCGGTCTGACCGGTCCGTTGGACCGGTCTGACCGGTGGAGGTTCAGTGGAGTGGTGACCGGTCTGACCGGTTGGATGAACCGGTCTGACCGGTCATGAAAATTCAGAACTGGTGTAAGCTAGGCTAGTTGTAGGATCTTTTCTTTTCGAACTTCAGTCTTATCTATGGTAAGTTTTGTAAATTATTTGTATCTATATATTTTAACTCAGCTTGTAAAACTCAATATTTCGTGTCGTGTTCATTCTTGTATTTTCAAGTAATGTGTCGTGCTTGTATCATCTGCGCCCGCCTTCGCGTGGGACTACCGGTGTTGTTTCGATCAGGCCGTGGGTTGAGAAAGGATCGACAAATTAAGCCGTTAAGCTAATGCGCCCGATGTATTCAAATGACGACCATTAAACTTAATTAGAGTTTTAATTTGGCGGTTCCGTCACAGCTACGCTAGTGGTTAAATCACCTTGGAAGTGTCTCTTGACACCTGGTAAGAAGGTGAGGAAGGGATAGAATAGTGCCACACACGCACGGACGCAGTTCCCGTGCAGTGACTGCTGCTGACGTGTGGGCCCATGTGCCGTGGGGCCCACATGTCAGCGTGCACCGGATCTCCGTCGCACACGCACACGCTCGCCTCACCTTGTCGAGCCGCAGTGTGGTGTGGCGATCCGATCCGAGCACGATGTAATGTGTGGGCTGGGCTTGAGCCTATTTTGCAGCTTTCAATCTCTATTAATGATCGCAATTGATGACTAGTAACTGAAGATTTATGGCTAAGTACTAATGACCAGTAACTGATGGCTATCATGTCTGGGGTTACTGGTAACGGATGATTTGATGGTTGTAATTGCTGCAATGAATCTGGACGCCCAAAGGGCTACGGGTGACTATATACATAGTGTTCCTCTCCTCTACTTGCACGAACAACACTCACACTCTCTCTACATTGTTGTCGCTGCTCCTCTGCATCTCTGTTTCAGTAGCTTGGGCGCATAGGTGTCCTGGTGTTGATGTCGATTCGGGGCCAACACACGATTGTACACAAATGTGTAGCACGCAGCGCCGCGGCACCAACCGGTCAGACCGGTCTTGTCGGGGCAGTCCAACGAGGATCCAATGAACGCGCCTGGGAGGGACCCCGTCGGGGCAAACGCACCTTGGGTTGCCCTAGGCTCGGCAGGCCAGCTAGGGCGTCTTCAAACGCCATAGAGATGAAGGAAGAACATCATATCGAGGTTGGAAAAGATTAGGGTAAAGAAAAAATAAAAAAGATAAAATGTGTTCGATAGATGCGATTGGATCCCTCTATCAGCCGTGGCCCTTGATATTTATAGGGTTGAGTGGACTTGTCCCGTAAGAAATCCTATTATAAGATCTAAATCTATGAAAATCACAAGTTGTACTCGGACTCTTCCTTTGACCAGTCAGACCGGTCGGTCGTGCCAGACCGGTTACAGGAAACCCCGACCGGTCAGACCACCTACAGACACCGGTCAGGCCGCTCGGCCAATTTTGGTCATCAGCATAAGCCCCTGTTCTTTGGCAAGGTATGCGTGCCAAAGAACATATTCTGGACCATAATTATCTAATGACGATGATCAATAATACATCGGCCATTTTTTTTTGCTAAGGGTGATAAAAGATTTGACTTGTAAAATCTTTATGGATGCTATTATAGCGGAAACAAGATCCTAGCAAGTACAATATGCATGAAACTACTATTTTCGGCTTTTAAACAACTGAGTTTATTTTAATAACTGAAATTTTGACACGGCCATGGTGGCCGATTATATAAGTCATAGCTCCTTGGTAAAATGTAAGTAGAATGTTGATAGCTATAATATGACAATCAAGGATTATAATAGAACCGTGGACTAGGATTATCTATACCTGAATATGGGATCCATGGCATATGCATTGATGGAATAAATGATGAAGACCAATGTGATGACCGTTGATGCCTTCTTGCCCTTGGTCATGAAGAATTCCTACTTTGATAAACTCCTAACCGATTATTTTTACTTTGCTCGGCTATTTTCTGATATTTATATAGCAATTGAGCAAAGCTCGGCTTGTTCTTCATCTCTTTACCTCTTGGCGTGACACATTGATCTCTGCCAGAATTTCTGACAAAACTGGTCAGGCCGGTTTGGACACCGGTTGGTTCAAGCTTTAATTCTTTCTTACCTTTGCTACCAGCAACTCTATAGGACGATGGAACAAACTAAACTAGGGTAAGCCTGACGGTAATACCTGAGTCTCTGATACCACTTGATATGAACGGGGTGCCCGATCTTCCGTCAGGTGAAGGATAACTCGTTTTGGTCGGAATGCGACACACCAATCCGGCTTCAAGTCAGCAACTCGAACCCCGCAATCTTAGCACCACAACTCATCTGGTTATCAACCATAGTCACAATCCGGTTGACCTTGCCGAGAAGGCTAATCCTACCTGCGAAACGAAGAACACAAGTAAGAACTCGAAAGAAACGCAGCACTCAAATTGAAGTGACAACTGCAGATGAATGATTAAGCTCGAAAGTTGGGGTTCTACAAACTGAAAGACGGCGACTGTTCGAAGACAGATTGGTCTAAAGCAAAACCCGAACCCTAATGAGGGCGGCGGCTACTGAGATATAGGGGATAGGGGCGTGGCTCCCCCCTGGACGCGCCCCTAATGGGCTCAACGAAGATACACGGCCCAAAGGCTAAATTACGATGTCGCAGCACCGGGACAGATTCTGAACGTCAACTTCCTCAGACAATTACCGATGACTCAGAATGATTTTGGGCCTGAAACCAACGCCAATAGAAGCTCCATGAAATTAGCTTTCCGTCCATATGTGGATCGTCGAATTCGGACTTCGGATGTGGCCTGGGCATCCAATTTACGTCAGGCTGCTCCTAGACTCCGAGGTGGACTCGAAGTTAAATTGGATTGGGCCTCCATGTGGCTTGGCGGCCCTTGCTGTTCCTCCACGCCTCCATGCTCCTCTCCATGTGTTCCCTGGCCCTCTCCTTGGTTCCTAATCACATTGTAAAAATTAGGTAGCAAACCATTCTCACAATTATTAATAGAAATGCTTAGGAGCGAGCTCACCTCTAAATTTAATTGTCGCGCGCGAGTTCTTGTGATTGGACCTTGAATGGTTTGAATGTCCAGCGGAGGAACCTCTTGTATATCCATAGGAGTGATGTCCTCATCACCGGTTAGACCGGTTTCATCGGAACTAGTCACTTTGCGACCATCTTGCCTCCCAACCGAACTTGGTTTTTGTTCAGCTATATTCTTTAAAGTGTGATCTCTATTGGGGACAAACTGGTCAACAAAACTAGCCAATATTTCTTCAATGATTGGCTTTTCTTTGTCTAGTGTCAAATCCGAATTTTTAGTTAATCTCCCATTTTTTTAACACGATAGACTTGTTTAGTCACCTTATGTTTCTTTTTCTGCACGGACCGTTTTTTATGATTAAAATGGTCATTGTTGGGAGGTGGTGACTTTTTAATTGCCGATTCCTTATATGTAATATGATCTGAACAAAAATATGTACGAGGAAACTACATATATGAATTAAAAGACCATGACAGTTACAAATAAGGCATGCTATAATAAAGTTCACATGGCAGAGGCATATATCATCTATGAGATGGGAACGACATTGTCATAGGAGAATAATTTCATTGCCGATTTTGATCATGGAATTTCTGTTTTGGAGCAGATTTTGGTTGCTTGGAATTTTTAGGCCGACTAGTATCATTGACATTCATTTGCCTTTTGAACTTAGCCAGAAGCTTTCTATGAATAGGCTTCGGCTTTTCCTTTTGATGCTTTCTACGGCCTTTGACTTCAACTGTTTTCCAAACACCAATATCAGGTTTTTTGGGCTTAACCATCTTTGGTTTTGATTTATTTCCGGAAACCCTAGACAAAGAAGTGAGATCGGTTTTGTGACAACAGGATCCTTTTATCTTTGTCTTGTTGCCCCCCGAGCATGAGATTACTAGATGTAGTTTTTATGTTCTTACTGGAGGTTTTAGGATCAACAACTTCGGCTTGAGACAACCGAATTGTATTTTGATCAACACTAACATTAGTTGGCTTATTTTTGCAAGGATTACCAACTTAGAATTAGCTTTAATTTCCATCGGCTCTTGTATTGATTTATTTTCTTCTATAGCCGATTGCTTAGAAGTAAAAGCTAGATCTATATTATCTACCATATCAATAGATTTAGATTTATCAAGCCTATATTTGATATAATTATATTGTCTACTAGATAGAATACTTGTAGATAGTACCTCTCGTAGCACGACGTTATATGATGGCGGCTCTTTGATAATCCCTTTGTTTATTATCCAATATGTATGATAAAATCAATACGTCAGCCAGCCACCCGATCTATTTCTTGCCGAAGACCCTCAAGGAACACCATGGGCACTTCTTCATGTGCCACCATATCGCTAGGGCTCGACAAATCGGCCATGATAACATGATTCTTGTTCCCCAGCGGAGTTGCCAAAAATATGTTGACGCCGATTCGGGGCCAACACACAATCGTAGACGAACGTGCAGCACACGGCGATGCTCCTTGCAGCGCCATAGCACCAACCAGTTAGACTGGTATGGTGGATCTGTCAGACCGGTCTCGTCGGGGCAGCCCAACGAGGATCCAACGAACGCCCGCCTGGGAGGAACCCCATCAGGGCAAGCGCATCTTGAGTTGCCCTAGGCTCGGTAGGCTAGCTAGGGCATCTTCAAACACCATGGAGATGAAAGAAGAACAGCATATCGAGGTTAGAAAAGATTAGGATAAAGAAAAGGTAAAAAGACAAAATGTGTTCGATAGATGTGATTGGATCCCTCAATCGGCCGTGGCCCTTTATATTTATAGGATGGAGTGGACTTGCCCCGCAAGAAATCATATTACAAGATCTAAATCGATGAAAATCATAAGTTGTACTTGGACTTTGCCTTGACCTAGCAGACCCACCGGTCAGACCGGTCGGTCGTGCCAGACCGGTTACAGGAAACCCCGACCGGTCAGACCGCCTACAGACACCGGTCAGACCGATTGACTAATTTTGGTCGTCAACACCTGGAAGAGCGGGCCTCGAGAACCTCATCCTCTTCGAGACTCTGCACCAAGTAGAGAGCGATTAAGTTTTTGGGTTGCGCTTTACGCGACTGCTCGTTGCATCAACTCCTCGGAGGCGCATTTTCAATGCAATCACCCGCACAACATCCACTTTTGATCAGCTGCATCGAATAGGCCTGATCAGAATATCGACTAACCTATGTAACAGCGCATCCGGTGCCTTCAGCATTGACCCCACCTTTCGGTACATCCTGATTTTTGTCGCTTTTGCATGTATCATGAACTTTTCTCCTATTTATGCTATCATATTTATCATGATTTACTTTATGTTTTGGATTAAAATTAACTATAAAATACCTCTAATTCCAACAATCCAAAAGCTTGATAGGTCTTTTTCTGTTCCTAGTTCTGTTGTGCATCTGAAACTAAATGCTTTTCGATGGAACGGATTACAAAAAATGGGTTGGCAGGGTTGGGCTGGGTCTCATAGATACATATGGTTCGTCCCTGAAGGTCCTCTATCACTATATCACAATACCATTCTACCGTCACACAAGGGTCGCTATAAATGTAAAAGTACCGTTGCACGATTGGTCGGTATAGATATGCGTCGGGTTGTTGGTCGGTATATTGCGTTATAGCAACGAAGGATCGGTCGTTACAAATATTTCGATCTTACAACACAATATAAGTCGCTATTTGCTAATATTAAGGTCCAAGGATCGGTCGGCATATGTGGACCAGGCCTTCCACTACCAGAATCCGAGAGGAATCGACAAGAGCCCAATAACAAGCCCAATACATACCGTCAGGAGTTTCCTTTTACACCCAAACCCTATCCGTTCCTCTCCCTACCACGAATGCATCTCATCCCCAGACTGCAGGCCGCCGCCGCCCACCTCCCGCGCCGACCGCTGCCGCCGGCAGCCTCCCGCGTCGACCGCCGCTGCCGGCAGCCTCCTGCGCCGGCCGCATCCACCCACGCCTCGAGCTCCCATTGTGGGCCGGCCGCTTCTGCCCGCGATTCGAGCTCCCGCCGCCGGCCGGCCGCCTCCGGCCCAACTCGAGCTCCCGCGCCAGAGGAGAGGGGGAAGGGAGCAGTGGCGGAGGTGGAGGGAGGAGCGGCAGAGGAGGTGACGGTGGGGGAAAACGGAGGGGGGTCGGCGAGGGAAGAGGGAGGGGATGGGGTGGCGGGCTGGGGGAGAGAAGGGAGGGGAGCCGCGGGCGGCGCCGTGCCAGCATACCCTCGACTGCCGACGGGGGCAACCTTGACCTCAGTAGCAGCGGATCAACATGCTCGTCTCCAAGATCTGCCTCTGCTGTGTTGAAATTCCGCCACCACCGTTCATCTCCTCCTCGAGTTGTCTCCCCCGTATCCAGGTAATGGGCTAATCTTTGTTTATTAGATCTCTTCCTGCCCCCATAGCTTCTAATAAACGCTATTGTCTAGACTATTCTGTTGAGGATTTACTGGTCATGGCCTGGAGCTTGCTTGGTGGTACTAGGTGTTGATTAAACTCTGGAATGTTTTGGTATTACTGTTTTGTTTCCATTTTATCCATTGATTTGACCACTTTAGATAGAAATACTGAACAGCAATATGCTCTGTCGTTGCATTGCAAAGTGACATTGTCCAGGGTTGAAATTGCCATGTAATACTCGTTTGTGATTCAGAACCTGCATCTTCTTATTTTTATCACGAAACAGCAAATTCTCTTCATACTAGCTTCATTAGCTGAAAACTTATTCTCTACCACAATATAATTTGCTACAGAGGCAGAGCTGTCATAATTAGTTGAAACCAATTAGTTCAGAGATCAGAGCATTTTGTCAATAGAGGCAGAATTGAAGTGCATGGTAAGACAGGGAACTGTTTTCCATGATGTGTGCTATTTTGCCTTTTATTTTTCCATGATGTGTCCTTGACCCAATGCTGTTTGCCTGCTATCTTAGGTTCAGTTTTAGTTCAGTTTGGACAAGGTACTCCCAAGTAATATTTCAGTTAATCATGATGGCTAGTTTGGTTCTTGGTGAGTTGGTCCTGATCCTCTGATTGTGAACGTTCAGTTCTATATGAGCTTAGTTGAGCTATTGTTCAGCCCTGATCAGTATTATTCAATTCTATATGAGCTATGGTGCAATAATCACATAATACTCTATCAGTCTTCTTGCTTGCATTCTGTATGACAAAAGATACGTGCAGGCTGGGTGGCGACATGAGGCTTGTGAGCACGGCAGGATCATGCAGCAATGGATGTAGCACGGCAGGATCATGCAGCGATGGATGCGTGCAGAGATGGACGGGGAGCAATGATGGATCGGCGGAGGAGCAATCGGCGTTTCTCGGGGGAAAGTACAAAGGTTTTGAATATGGAGAGTCAGATATACCTGGTCTCTGGGTTTTCCTACCATTAGAAGGCTCTTATAGCTGTAGTGAAATTTTGGTCAAATATGTTATGAGCTGTAGTGAAATTTTGGTCAAATATGCTATGAGTTGTTATGTAAAAGGATCACATATGTTAGGAAGATGTATGGTTATTGAAGTTGACTCCCGTGTATACGATGATTGAACCTTTGAAGCTCAATATGAAATATGTATGCTCAGATCTCACCTTTTTTTTAAAAAAAATCACATTAACTATCCCATTGAACCATCGGTCGGTATAACTTAACTATCTCGTCGAACTATCGGGCGGTATAGTGGTGTTGGTCGGTATAACTTTATATTGACTCCAGTTAAAACGATCTATGCCAGGGGTCGGTATAACTCTATACCGACTGATGATGTGTCGGTATGGGGTGCTTATACCGACTCCTAAGGTGTCGGTACTGAGGGGCTATGGTATAGTGTATGGGGCCACGTACTTTTTAGGAGAGCGTACTAGACCGTTGATAACTTGTTCAGAGGGGCTGTGATTAGTGTTCTTGGACAGAACCTAGTCGATGCATACATGCAGTTTCCCACTGGCAAGGAGTTGTGGGACATGCTTGAAGCAAAGTTTAGTGTCTCTGATGTGGGCAGTGAGTTGTATGTCATGGAATAGTTCTATGACTAATAGATGGTTGATGATCATCCTGTAGTCGAACAAGCTCATGAGTTACAAGTGCTTGCAAAGGAGCTTGACAACTTCAAGTGCAATCTTCCGGAAAATTTTGTGGCCAATATCATTGCTAAGTTACCTCCTTCCTAGAGGAACTTTGCTACTTCTCTGAAACACAAGCAACAGGAGTTCACTGTGACCAGTCTTATCGACACTCTTGATATTGAAAAAAGGTGAGAGCAAAGGACTCGCGTGCTTGTTGAAATGAGGGAGGTTCTAGCACCCATGTGGTGCAGAAAAAGAATTTACAATCCCATAAGAACAAGGGCAAAGGGAAGACTGAGTTCAAGCACAAGGTTGCTCATATTACCAACTTTAACAAGAAGAAGAACCTAGGGAAATGCTATGTGTGCGGTAGTAATAGTAGAAAAATCTGCTAATGTTCTTATTGGTGATATTGAAAAGGAACATCAGGGTATGACAATTATGCTACTGTTCTTTCAGTTAGTCATTTACCAAAATGGTGGATTGACACCGGGGCCAATATACATGTGTGTGCTAATATTTCTTTGTTTTGTTCTTCCAGGTTACAGGGATTAGATCCGTATTGTTGGGGGAATGGTTCAATTGTGGCTGTTCATGGTGTTGGTATGGTCAATCTGAAGCTTGCTTCGGCAAAGAGACCGAGGAACATTCAACATGCCCCTCCAATAAATAAAAATCTTGTTAGTGGATCTATCCTATGTGCGAATGGCTTTAAGTTAGTGTTTGTTTGAATGAACGAGCACATACTGTACCCATTTCTAATAATTGAGTAAGTTGGTATTTCAATCAACCAAATGTGTTGTTTTGAAATTTGGTCCCTTTGTTGGTAAAGGATACGACTATGATGGTCTGTTTCGCTTGTCATTATCAGACACTTGTAATAAAGTTGTGAATCTTGATGATGAATCAAATACTTGGCATTCACGGCTTTGTCATGTTAATTTTGGTTCTATGTTGCAGCTTGACAGTTTGATTTTAATTCTGAAATCTACTTTGCTCAATAATTCTAAGTCTCAAGTATGTGTGCAATCTAAGAAACCATGCAAGCCTCATAGGGCTGCATAGGCAAGCAGCTTGGCACCATTAGAACTTGTTCATTACGCTTTGTGCAAAATGAACGGCATGTTGACTAAAGGTGGGAAGAAATAATTCATGACTTTGATATATGATTCAACTAGATATTGCTATGTGTATTTGCTTAAGTCAAAAGATGAGCAATTTCATTTTTTTCAAGGTCTGCTCACCTCACCGGAGTGGTGAAGAGCAACTTTAGTGGAATCAATGTTAGGAGAGGTTCATTGAATCAAGCCGGCTCAAGATCAAGAGGAGTCTTGATAGAAAAGTGGTTGATTCTTTGAATCCACCTCAACGTGGATTGGGGGTGACCGGCAAGTCATTGACACCACGGAAAAAATTCTTTTGTCAAGCGCGGTTATCTCTTCGCTCATTTCAATTCTTGCAATTTACTTTTCTAGTACTTGAATTGCCTCTTGTCATCCTAGATGGCAAAACCCACTAATGATAGGTTGAGCTAGTTGTAGGAGCTCTCTTGTGTTACTAATTAAATTTCTTTAGTATTTGTGTTTTTAGTTAAAAAATGCATATTCACCCCCTCTAGTTGGTGTCCTTGATCCTAAATCACACTACTACAGAAATTTTAACTGAGGCGCGCAAAAAGCATTAATCAAGGCAATATTTACAACCGTCTCGGAGCTAAGGTCATGGTTAATCGTGGCCTTAACCGAGGCGGTTTCTCTGCTTGTCTCGGTTAATCCTTTTGCCGAGGTGTTTTTTTAATGCAACCACCTCGGTTAATTGAATATAAAAATAAAAAACCAAAAGCCCATCAAGCCCATCACAGGCCTGCTGAGCCCATCATGAGACCATCTTTGTATCGGCTGCCGTCCCGCCGCACGCCACCGCGTCTGCGCAAGGCCCAGATACTCCGGACTTATTGCCCGAATACTCTGGACAGTGACCCGGACACTCTGAATTTCCGAGCATCGCCGCATCCGGCCTCCATGGCTGTGCCGCCGCCAGCCCGCCCGCCGCCGAGGATGAAGGGGAGGGAGGGAACCACACCGTCGAGCCCACACTGTCCCCACCATGCGCAGCCGCCTCGCCGTCGGATCCAACCTCTCGCGCCGCCGCACGCAGCTGCTATATCCGGCCCCGCCACCGTCGGATTTGGCCCTGACGCCTCCGGATCTAGGCCTCCATGAGCGGCGCGAGCGCCTCCCCTGCCCCTCCTTGGCCCCTTGCTGGCTTGCACGCACGGATCTGCGCCACCACTGCACGCCTGGCCTAGCACCGCGGCCCACCGTGCGCCGCTGCAGCCGCACGCCGCCGCGCGCCACCGCGGTCGTGGTCGCACCGGCGTGGGACAGGGAAGGGGTTGAGGCGGCTAAGTTTGGTGGAGAGGGAGAGGGAGAGTGAAAGAAATGTGGACTCCAAATGTAGAGAGGCGGCTAAGTTTGGGTGCTCGCAATTGGACCTTTGCGGCTGGCGAGCTAGGCCTGTTTTAACGAGGCGGTTGAGTTACATTATCAATCTCAATTATTAATTAACCAAGGCGGATGCGTTAGGATGACCACCTTGGTCAATCAATTTTGCGAGTTAGTTTTTTGTAACCGCTTCGGTTAATAAAAAATGACTGTCTTGGTTAAAAATCATGTCGGCCTTCTAGGCCATTTTTAAAGTTAGTAGTGTCAATTTGTTTGGAGTGGAGCATGGTATTATTCATGAGAGGACACCACCTTATTCTCCTGAGTCAAATAGAGTAGCTGAAAGTAAGAACCGCACTCTAACTGAGATGGTTAACGCCATATTAAAAATAGCCAAACTTCGTTGGGAATGGTCAGGTGAGACCATGTTGACTAGTTGCCATACTCTTGACAGAGTTCTTGTGAAAAATAAAGAGAAAACACCCATCGAGGAACGGGAAACACTCTCATACTTGCGTACCTGGGTTTACGTGGCAAAGGTTAATGTACCAATAGCTAAGAAATGCAAGTTCGGATCGAAAACACCACTAATGTATCAATATAGATTCTTGATAATTAAATTTGGAGTACCTGACATGATGTTATATTCTTTGAAAGCATTTTTCTATGAAAGAGACATCTAGTAGTTCTAGTCATAAGTTTTTTGAGACACCTAAAAATGATGATAAGCAGTACACTTTGAGCAACCGCTTGAGGAAAACAATGAGAAAGGATGACAATGAAGTGACTCAAAAGATCAAGAGACAGAGGATTGCAAAATCTCTTGGTGTTGACTTCATTGTGTACCTTGTAGGTGGCACTCCAAAAACCATTGCTGAGGCTTTATGGATCACCTGATGCTAACTATTGGAAGCAAGCAATCATAAGTGAGGTGGATTCCATAACTTGGGAGGTTGTTAATCGTCTATATGCATGCAAACATGTAGGATGCAAGTGGGTTTTGAAAAAGAAGTTTAGGCCAGATGATATTATTGAAAAGTACAAGACAAGACTTGTAAATGTTACACCTAGAAAAAAAGAAAAATATTTCTTTGACACTTACTCACCTATTGCCAGACTAACCACCATTCGAGTACTACTATCCTTAGCTGCCTCACACGGTCTTCTTGTCCATCGGATAGACGTTAGGACGGCTTTCCTTGTTGGGAGAGTTTGACGAGGAAATTTAAATGGATAAGCCTGCCGGATTTTTAGTAGAAGGTCATGAAGGGAATGTGTGTAAGCCGTTAATATCTTTGTATGGCCTAAAAGAAGCGTCTAAGCAATGGCACGAGAAATTTGACAAGGCTCTCAGGTCTGCAGGCTTTGCTATGAAAGTATGAATGAAGCCATTATATGTATGTACTATCGCTTTGGTGTGGGATAAGGAGTGGTCATGTGCTTGTACGTCCATACCATACTGATCTTTGGGACTAACCTCAATATAAAGGACATATTGATCTTTGGGACTAACCTCAATATGACTGAGGAGGGCAAGAGTTTTTTTCTCAAAACTTTGAGATGTAAGACATGAGAGAGGCAGATGTGGTTCTGAACATTAAGCTACTAAGAGAATGATTGGCTAAAAAAAACAAACTGAATTTTTGGAGAGTGTTTCGGACATAATACATGAACTTGCATTGTTAGAGCTGATGTGTATTCATCCATTCCATAAAACAGTGTACTAATCAACATTGAAAATGTGATATCACTTACGAGAAGTACATTACAAAACAGACATGCTCCATGTCAATAATGTCATAAGACTGCTAATTCTCGGGATTCCGATCCTCCGCTCTTGTTCGAAATATCAATTTGAACTGCAGGGCAGAGAGTACCGGGTATACCCAATACCCATCTGCTTTTCCTGTTATGCCCCCATCCAAATAGGGGCAGAAACACCAGATGAGAACGTACCATTACCACCTTGATTAACAGAACGGTCTCCGGCCACCGGCGGCCGCCTTCGCATCCCCGCGCCGAGAAACCGGCGGAATCCTGAAATGCCACAGCCGGCCGGTCCCACCCACCCTGTACTTGTCGCAGAGGAACTCCTCTGCGAACGTCCTCTCCACCCTCCGGTCCACGTCGTGCAGGAACACGTCGGTGTCCCCCTCGCCGCGGCGCGCGCGCGCCAAGGCCGCCGCGGTCCATATCGCCGCCATCCTCCCCGGCGCCGCCGCGAAGTACCCCTTGGGGGCGTCGATCATGAACATGTCCCACTCGGTCTCGTACACCTCGGGCGGCAGGTTGTGCAGCGCCAGCGGGCACGCCCAGTTGCCGCGCACGCGCAGGGTTCCGTTGCCGCCGGAGCCGGGGAGGCAAGCCGGGTAGTCCTTGTAGGTGGCGTGGAGGCGGTCGGCCTGGTCGAGGCGCGTGCGGTAGGCGACGAGGTGCGCGCGGAGGAACGGCGACCGCGCGCGCACGACGCGGTACCACGCGGGGTCCTCCTCGAGGAAGACGGTGGCGCCGCTGGGGTTGAGCGCGTGCCAGAGCCTGGAGTCGTGGCCCAGGCCGAACACCAGCAGCCGCAGCGGCGCGCGGCGGCGGAGCACGGCGAGCGACAGCGAGATCTCGTCCCGCGACTGCTGCGGCACGGTCCCCGTGGTGGCGTATTCGACGGCGGCGTCCGCCAGCGCGGCCAAGCCCGGCGCGCCGTACCCGGATCCGGCCGGCGCCGCGACCGCCGGCAGGCACGGCAGCGACAGGGCCAGCGGCGGGAGTAGGTACGGCGCCAGCGGCGTCGTCACGAGCGCGGCCACCAGGTAGAACGCGGCGAGCAGGAGCGCGCACGCGCCGGCGAAGAGGAGGCCGCGGCGGCCGGGGGGCTTCATCGCCGGCGGGCTGTGTCGGGAGCGAGGTGTTCGACGCGACGCGACGCCCGCTTGGAGTGTCCGACCGTCCGTACGCGCGTCGGAAAGCGAGAGCGTGCGCTGGGCGGAGAGGATTGGCTGCTTTTTTTAGGGTCGCTGGGAGACGGTGTGATGGGTCGGTTTCTCCAATGCTCCTTGGTTTGGCCTTTGTAGTGGATGCAGCCATTCACTTTAGCCTTTTTTTGGGCAGTGTAATCTAGTTTGCCCTGCTTTTGTTTGTGGGTTAGGTTAGGTTTGGTGGTGTTATTCCTTTTGTGACAAGTGTACGAGGTGGGTGTTGACAATTTGTTTTGAATGTTGAAATCATTAGTTGATAGGTGGAGGCTTTGCAAACCACGCATGAACTAATCACAATTAGATTTTTACCTTTTTTACTTTTTTTTTTAAATTTCCGGGGTTCATATCTATCGTCTTGGTAATTTTTCATCGGTCAGGCCAAGGATTTTATCAATATCTATACTTAATTTCTAAAATAATAAAGTTTTCACTTAAATTTTTTATTTGCTCCGTCTCATATTATTCATAGATGGGTCTTAGTCCATCACGTATGCAAGTTGAACCAACCCTCTTCGTCCACAACTCGATCACGTAGAATCCTATAAATTAATGCGCACGGGCACTATTACGTATCCAATATTTGTACCAATTTTATCCAGAACAACGCACGGACATAATTACCTAGTATAGTTGTTGACACCGTTTTTTGGCACGTATCAAGGAAGGTAATATTATGAAAAAAAGCTGCCGATTTGAAAGAAACCAAAACATGCACAGTATCAGAGTTTGCCGATTGGGATGCAGCCGATGGGTCAGAAGAATATTCCAGGAAGATGCTGATCCGCGCGGTTTGGAAATCGGCTGAGGAAAGTTGCCGATAAATCAGAAGGAAAGAAGAAGTCCGAACTCTACGAGAATTCTGATGCTTCGGTTATAGATTTTTTTTGATAGTTTAAATTAGAAAGTCCTTTATCTTTTAAATCAAATAATGTGTTTTGCCGTAATCGGCTAGGACTTGTTAGCGTAGACTATATATATCAGTTGTACGGGACCGAAAAAACCTGATACACATCCAATACAACAAACCCTTTACAATTTCTTTGCATTTTACTTTTCTTGTCGGCGACTTCGCTATTTTTTTTCCCGGCGAGTTCTTTCAAGTTGACCAAAAACGTCTCACATTCGAGCGACTTGATTTGCTAGTGAGTTTTCATTTTACCGAGTAAATTTGAGCTTTAGCTACCGGGCTTCGTTCAAATCTATTCAAAAGTTATCGAGTTTATCTAGACTTTGATCTCGGACATATCGCTGTTTTCTCGTCTAGATTTATTCACAATTTATCGATATCGGCTAGATTTGTAGGTTTTTTCTATATTTCTGGCCATTATCACATCTATCCGCTTAAAAACATATTAGATCGACTATAGAATTTGCAATAATATCTCGTTATTACAAAGTCCGGTTTAGATCTATTTCAAGCTACGTCTAAGTAACACATTGGTGACTTAGATCTTGTTACACACGGGCGATCGGCTGTTCGAAGCTGGTTTTGTCGTTTTCCGCATCGGCTGAATTTGCCGACGCGCTCGTTCATCCCGCACCTGTATTTAATATTCTTTTGTCGTTTCCTATCGGCAGAGTTTGCCGATACGTTGGTGTGAGAGATATTCGGAATTCCAGCCGATACGCTCTCGAATTTAGTTTTGTTTTATTTCTTGTCAATTGCAGGTCAAATTGACTAGCACACTTGGTTGACTTTCCGGAACTTGGCGAACACTTGTCTTCGGATTCCAGTGTGTTGATTTTTACGTCAATAATAATATAAATAGGACAGTATTTGGATGTAAAAACAAATTAGAAACTAGCAACAATACCTACATAGTATTTTCCAACGGAAGACTATCATCCATTTTGTAATTAAATAACTATGGGTAATTGTAAAAAAAATTCTCTGCAGTTGGCGCGGGTGGCTAATAAATTTTTTTCCTCAACCACATTGGTTATGGTGTCTACAAATTGAGTGTGACTAAGTTATTTGTAACCCTTCTTTTAATATCACAAGTTGTTATGACCGTGTGTATCCTGGTTATATTTTTAAGAACTTTGCAGCAACTTGATGCAATGATATAAAAACTAATAAAATTTCCTTTTATATGAAAAAATTAAAAAGTCTAGAAAAAACAATTACCAATAATTATTGGTAACTTGAAAAAAAATCATAGAATAATCTTAGAGCATCTCCAAAAATCTTTCTAAAATCTTTAAATCATCATTTAGAGAGTCGTTTGAGTAAAAATTATTTTCTATATCTTTGTGTTTTTTAATAGTTTTTCTATATATCTTGTGTAAAGTGTAGAGCGACATTCTCGTTTTTCATCTTTGGCTAGCAAGAAATCTGTAATTAAGAATATCTATATTTAGATATCTAATTGAAAAGCATGTTGGAGAATATTTTTTCACTAAGATCTTTATTCTCATCTTCATGATCGTTCTACCTGCACCTGGACATGAAGCCCCAAGCAATCCGCCGCTCTGGACCACTGGAGCAACATGTCTGTCGGTACAGTAATTCGGATGTGCATGTCACAATTATTAATCCACCATGCATTGTTGTCGTCAGTTTGTCACCAACCTTGTGTCGCGAACCATGTGCCTTGTTTGAATCCACAACCACCTATGCTACACCCGCAGCGTGGGCATCGATGCTCAAAAAAATTTGACTGCATGGCAGGTAACTGGGCATCGACCTCCGGAGGCCGCAGTGTGGGCGCATGGCTGCGGGACCTACATGTTCCATAAATATAACCAATAACTGGTGCGCACCTAGACTCACGAGCATTGAATGGCACACAGATCAATATCCTCGTACCTCAGCTGCGGTCACAAAATTGTTTTTAAGGAACGAAGCATCGAGGAAAGAACAATACCCGATGCCAGCATTTTTCATCCGAGCATCGCGTCCAGGAGTGTGTAATTCGATGCCCCATTCTTCTCTTTCTTAACCGGGCATCGGTATTTTGGCACACTGCGGGTGCTCTTAGAAATCAGCTCTAGATAGCACACACACGAGAGTAAAAATGGACTCAAGAACACAGGGAAAGAGACATAGGGAGGAAGAGGTTTCTTATTTCACTTCTGGTTCATTCTTTCTTGTACAAAGCTGAGAGTGATCTCTCATATATATAGAAGATGAGGTTCAAAGAATTCAACGCTACAGTGTATGAATATTTGAAGTTCCATCCTCTCATTAAATTGGCCACTTATCAAAGTCCCCTTTTTACATACTGTAGTTTGGACTTTTGATTTTACAACACTCCCCCTTGGCCAATTTTATGTCATGTGTATGCCTCATTAAAAACTCATCCCAAAAAACCCAGTGGGAAAAAAGGGTACGAGAAAAGAGTGTATCACATGCGTGAGCTAACGTTGCACCTGTTGCCTCATTAAAAACCTTGCAAGAGAAAACACAATGGGAAAAAACTCATCAAGGGAAAAAAGAGTACAACAGTTGATGTTAGGCTGGTAGTTCAGGACCGACAAGTGATCTTCAGGACCATGATTATGGGCTATGGATTTCAGGGTTAATCTCCCCCTGAACCCGACAACTCTCTAAGTCGTCTCATGTCAATTCCATGAACACACACGTGGAAGCTGGAAGCTGGCAGAGACTTTGTGAACAAATCTGCCAGATTTTCACATGACTTAGCTTGCAGGATTTTTATCTCCCCTCTCTTCTAGAGCTCGTGGGGGTAAAAGAATTTTAGAGAAATATGCTTCGTCATATTACTCTTAACATAACCCATATGCATCTGTGCAACACAAGCTCCATTATCCTCATAAATAATGGTGGGGCGTCAGCAGTATTCATACCACATGACTTCTGGATGTGGTCAATCATTTGATGAAGCCAAACACACTCTCATGCAGCTTCATACAGGACAATTATGTTTGAGTGGTTGGTTGATGTGGCAACCAGGGTCTGCTTCACAGACCGCCATGAGATGGATGCACCACCAGAGACAAATACAAAACTAGTCTATGATCTGGCATTATGTGGGTCAGACATATAGCCAGCATCAACATAACCCACCATAGAGGAAACCCCTTTTCTTGAATACCATAATCCAAGGTCTTGAGTACCTTGTAGGTACCTGAGGATGGTTTTCAGGCCAACCCAATGTCTTCTGGTGGGGGCGGCACGGTACCTTGCCAATAAGTTCACTGCAAATGCAATATCTGGCCTTGTGCAATTTGCAAAGTACATTAGTGCAACGATGGCACTTAGGTATGGGACTTCAGGTCCCAAAAACTCCTCATCGTCTTACTTGGATCGTAATGGATCTTTATCTGCTTCCAAGGATCGAACGACCATGGGGTTTCCAGAGGGTGACACTTTTCCATATTAAACTTTTCAAGTACCCTCTTTGTGTAAGTGGACTGGTGTACAAACACTCCTTCAGGGAGGTGTTCGAGCTGCAGGCCTAAAGAGAACTTGGTTTTATCCAAGTCTTTCATCTCAAATTCCGTCTTGAGGTAAGCCGACGCTTCCTCAATGTCTCTTGTGGTCCCGATGATATTCTAATCATCGACATAAACGGAGATGATGCAAAATCCATTAGTGGATTTCTTTATGAACACACAGAGATAATCATCATTATTTGTGTAACCTGTCTTCAGGAGAAAGTTACTCAACCGATTGAACCACGTCCTTCTGGATTGTTTCAACCCATATAATGACCACTGCAGGAGGATGTTGAACATGTTGCAGTTTTGATTCGGTTCAGGGATCCTACTCTCATATAAATTTCCAAATCAAGTGACACATATAAATATATGGTTACAACATCCCTCAACTGTATTTTTAAATTCGAGTTAGCTGTCATATATATGAGATATCGAAATGTTATGCCACTCAAAACAGGAGAGTAAGTCTCATCATAATCGATGCCGGGTCTCTGCGTGAACCCTTGTGCCACCAGCATCGCTTTGTATCTTTCCACCTGATCATGTTCATTCCTCTTTCAGAGGAAGACCCATTTGCATCCTACATGGATGACCTTTGGAGGTGTTGGACTGCAGGTCCAAAAACCTCTCTTTGGCAAAGCGAGCGCAATTGTGCCTTAATTGCTGCTTTCCATTTGTCCGAATCAGAGCGCTTCCGGCACTTTGTTATGGACTTTGGTTCTGGATTCGAATCCATTGAGTCAGCAATTTTTGAGGAAAATATGGTTTCCATCTTAAGGATGGGGTCCTTCAAGGACCAACTCAACTTCAGGTCAAGCCACCACTTCGTGGGCATTCTCAACTTCAGGTTGAGCTTCTTCAGCTGATTCTTTAAGTGATGTAAGTGGCTCAGGTACTCGCCTCTACGGACGTCTCCGCCGGACCTTGTATTAAGCGCCCGGTGGTCTCCCGCTCTTCCAAGGATTAGGGGCGGAGTCTCTGTCGGACCTTGTCTTAAGTGCCCGGTGGTCTCCTGCTCTTCCTAGTATTAGGGGTGGAGACTGTAGAGTTGGTAGCCTTCAGGGGTACCTGAACTCTCTCCGGCGCATTTACTGCAGGTATATGCGACCTTGTCACTTTCTTATGATCAGTGAAGGCATCTAGCAGCTCATTTGCAAGATTTTGCAAATGTATGATCCTCTGAACTTCTAGTTCAGACTCACTGGTGGGTGGATCTATGGATTTGCAACCTCGTTGCATTCCATTCAATTTTCTGGCATTCTTTTGGATGCCTATCTCCCTCTAATGCTGGGAAATCATCGAAGACATAATCACCGTACCAAGCCGTATGAAGATCCCAGTCATAGGCTATAAATATTTGATTATGGATGAAGTCTCATAACCAACATAGACCCCCAACTTTCGGTGGGGTCCCATTGATGTACACTGAGGTGGTAGTATTGGCAAGTACACAGCGCTGCCAAATATATGTAGATGGGAAATACTTGGTTCTTTTCCACGCACCAACTATAAGGGGGATGTTTCATGATATGCAGTTGGCCTGAGTCGAATTAGTGCTTCCGCATGCAACACTGCATAGCCCCAACAACTGGTTGGAAGCTTGCTATTCTGCAACAACGGTCGTGCAATCCACTTGATCCTTTTGATCAAGGATTTAGCTAGACCATTTTGTGTGTGGATATGTGGTACTGAATGGTCTACCTTAATGCCCATGGATAAGCAATAATCATCAAAGGCTTTTCACCTAAACTCAGCAGCATTATCCATCCGAATGTACTGAATGCGGTTATCAGGGAAACTCGCCTTTAGCTTGATTATTTGGGCAATGAGCTTTGAAAAGGCATGGATGCATAAATCAGTACCATGAAATATCTAAATAGGCCCGACAGGGGCTGAATAGGTCCACTAATGTCACCTTGTATCCTTTGCAAGAACACAGGCGACTCATCCCTAATCTTCAGGAGGGATGGTCGAGTGATTAGCTTCCCATTTGCACATGCAGTGCAAATAAAATCTTCAGGATTAGGGAAACCATTAACTGCATGGCCAACAGAATTTTGATGATTCTTCTCATCATACTCAACCCAGGATGAACCAATTGGTCATGCCATATTCGAAATGATTCTGCGTTTCGGAATATGGTCTTCATCGCAACATATCCCTCAGTGGGTTTTATGTACATGTAGTACAAACCCGATGGCGATGAAGGAAGTCTTTCCACTATTTGCTTTCGGTATCCGTCGAATTTAGTGATGAGAAGATATTCAGTGCACTGCTCAATCTCGGTCTCTACATGGAAACCATTCGAACGGATATCTTTGAAACTCAGAAGGATGCGCTTTGAGTCAGGATACAATAATGCATCCTTCACAAATATCTGTGTATCCATAGGGAGAACCAGTGTGGCACTTTCCGATACCCATGATATGAGCATTGCTTCCGGTAATGGTCATAATATTTCCACTTTACTTTGTCAAAGTCTAGAAATATCTGGTTTCCCATAGTATCGTATTAGTGGTGCCACTGCCTTACTACTAGGAAATATTGCAGAGGTTTGGACCATACGTTACACAAATGCTCTTCAAGAGCATGTATGGCCAATTTATTACCAACTAACACTTGTGGACATAGCATGATATTCTAGTGATTACTGCAGGTCCCCATAAATATCATAGTCATCAAGAAGGTCGTCCTTATTATCGTCCATTTGGACGTCTCCACCGTTCGCGTCGACCTTCATGTCGTCATGTTTTTGAGCTTCAGGCCCTGTGGTGTCATCGCGTTTCTGAGCTTCAGGCTCTGTGGCGAAGTGGGACTCATGTTGATCTTTTACTTTGTTCTTACTGGTAAAGGTCAACGAGGTGTTCGGGGGTGCTGCAGTTTTGGGACCAATGCCCCTTTGCTCCGCATATGTAGCAACTACCTTGCTCTTCCCCACTATGATCACCTCTTTCCTTCTTAGTGTTGTCCGACATCTAGATGTACAAAATTATTGTCGGTGCATAATCTTCAGGATTACGACTTATGTATAGTCTTCGGGACTATACAAATTTTTCGGTTATAATCTTGAGGATTACATTGCAATTAAATGTATAATATATGAATTACAAGAATTTAAATTTGCAAAATTTAAATAAATGCGAGAAAATGAATTGAAGTAGATAAAATGAGTTTCAGGCCACTAAAGATCCACGGGCTTCAGGCCGTGTCATTTGAGTATTGTAGTGGACTTCGGGCCACTAAATTTGGATGGACTTGAGTAGGGATGGCAACGGGTCGGGCTCAATTTGAGTGGAGTGCCTGGGTACCCAAAACCAAAACCCGAACCCGATCCATTCGGGTGAGATTTCATGCCCAAAATCGAAATCCGTGGATACCCGAAACCCAACGGATAATCCGAAACCCGAATTTTTTTACAAATCAGCAAGCAGAACAACAGTCAACATTCTAGCAACCAAAGGAGTTAAGAACAGAGTATAGTTGAGATTATTACAAATGGTTCAAATTATTACATACGGAGCAACACCACACAGGGAGCACTCCAAGTTCAATACAAGTGCAAAACAACACAAATCAACATCCACACAAATCAACCCATAGATACAGCAGCAGCTCGGTATCCGCTTGAAGCACCAGGAGCCGACATGGCTCACTTCCTGTCAAATGCAAAAAGTCAAACACATATATGGGTTTGGCCATTTGGGGGATGGTGCATGAAATTCGAGATCCACGGAAGGCAGATGCCGTCATACCTCGTGGGCTGCTTGATTCGCGGATTGGCGAGGCCGAAGCGGACTGGCGAGACACGGTCGGCGAGCTAGCTCATCGGAGGCCGCTGCACTGGGTGCGGACAGCGGCGGCGCGGCCTCTGGGAATCCCGCAGCGTGCGGGGCGCACGCTTCGTGCGGCCTGCGGCGTGCGTGGCGCGAGCAAACTCCGCGTGGCAGACGGAGGGCGGCGCGCGGGGCGCTAGCTATCGCTGAGGCCTGGATGCGCGGGCGTTGGGTGGGGGCATAGGGCCGGTGGGCCGGGGCGGGCGGGAGGCCGCTGGGGGACTGGGGTCTTCAAGCGGCGGCTGCTGGGAGGGATGAGCGTGAGGGGTGAGTCCTGAGGGTGAGGGTGTAGAGGAGTGATGAGTTACATACCTAAAGTTGTTAATGGGCTTTTGTTGGAATGATTTATTTTCGGGCTGCAATGGAGCTCCGCATAATTTTGAATCCGTCCCAAACCCGAAATATTTCGAGTCCCCAAAACCGCAAATCCGCGGACAAAAATTAAAATCTGAATCCGAAATCTGCGAGTATTCGCTCCGAACCAGATCCGCTGTCACTTATGCCGTGTTGTTTGATCATCAGGGTAGACTTCGGGGCACTGATCATTTATTTCGGTTAGACCGATCAGCAGCAGAAACCGTGCAGACTGCGGTCTCGCATCAATCAGGCACAGTAACAGTAACCAAACCAAACCGCTATCCACCGCCCCACGTGCTCACTCTGTGACCTCTGCAAAGGAGTACAGAGAAGAACGATTTTTTATCTTAAGGCCGTTATTTGGCCGTGTTTGGATGAATCCACGAAAATTTTTGCACAAAAAGACGAATGCATGCATGAAGTGCTAAACGAAGTTTATTTGCAAATTTTTTTAGAAATAGGTGTAACTTTTCGAGACGAATCTAATGAGTCAAGTTTCATCATGATTGACTACAGTGATGCTACAGTAACCGCGCTCAATCATCCTCTAATCATGCGGTCAAAGACCTCATTAGTTAGAGCACTGCTACAGTACCACAGTTGTTGAGATAATTTTGTAATTAGATTTTATTTAATACCCTAATTAGTAGTCAAAACATCGTTTCTCTCTCATCAAAACTTTTCCACCCTCCAACCAAACATGGCCTTTATCATCTCGGAAGGCCACAGCCTTTCCTATTCTCTCTCCTTGTCTCCTCATGTCCATACTCCATACGTAGGAAATAGTAGGAGGTGGCAGCTCAGAGCAGGCCGCATGGGGGCTATACGCCCGCGGCTCTCTCCTGGCGCTCGTGGGAGGAGGAGCCGCGAGGACCGGCTGGCGGCGGCTTCTGCGCTCGCGCGCGCGTCCGGCCCGCGGGGCCCGGCTGGCGGTGGCTTTGCGCCTGGCAGGGCAGCGCCCCCGCCTGCCGGCGGCGGGGTTCGCTCCTGCGCCCGCGTAGCAGCCGGTGACCAGCGGGGCCACGGCCGGCGATGGGGCCCGCATCCGTGCGGTACTTCGCGCGTCGAGTACTCGCATCCGCGGCTTAGGCTGTCCGCAGTGGGCTCTCTAAAAGAAACTGCATCTTTCAGTACCAATATAGAGAAAAATTCGCTGCAGCGGCGTTCTCTATCCAATGCACTATCATTGCGCATCGGCCTCCGAACAATAAATCGAGCTCGGTAGAGGAAGAACTCCACGCCCGACGTGGCGGGGGGCCCGCGCATCCAGGCGCCGTGCCAACCTCCGCAGTCACCGGTCGGGAGATAGAGAGGAAGGTGCCGGAGAGGGAGTGGAAGAGGAGGCCGAGCTCGGATCCCGCCGCCGCGCGATGGCCTCCACCGTGCGACCATGGCCTGCACCGTCACGCGTGCCGTCGCCGCGGCCGGGTCTTCGCCGCACCGCCATGGCCGGCCGCCACGCCTCTGCCTCGCCGTGCGGCGCCAAGGGCGGAAGGAGGGCGGACCCGCCATGGCCGCCGAGGGAGGGAGGAGGAAGGACAGGAAGGAGCTCGTGGTCCGCTATGGCCGGCCACCGCTGCTCCCGCTGAGCTCGAGGAGGCCGCCCAAGATCCGCCGCATGGCCGCGCCAGAGCTCGAGCCGGGCCGCGAGAGCAGCGGCCGTCCCACGCGCTCGTCGGGGGGCAAGGGCACCGCCTCTGCTCCGCCTTGCCGCGTGGAGGCCACGCGAAGAGGCATCGGCGGGGAGCAGCTCCACGACGCTCTGCCCGCCCCGCTCGCGTGCCGATGCTCCTCCGTGTGCTCGCTTCCGCGCCACCTGCGCCTCCGCCGAGCCCGAGGCGGCCGGGCGGGGCCATGCGTGGGCGCCGGCTCGCCGGCCACCCCGTTCCCGCCCACGCACTACTCCACGTGCACCCGCCGCGCCACGCGTCGCCTAGCAACAGCGCTGCCGCAGAGCCGCCGCCTCGCCGCTCGCGCCAAGGCCAGCGCCCAGCCTCCCCCTCCACGTGTCACAGTGAGCGGCCTCGACGCCCCCGCCGCTGCACGCCGCTCCGCGACAACCCAACGCGGCCACCCGCCATTAATTCTGCCCGCGAGGCTCACCGGCCGGCCATACCACGGCCACCGCCCTGCCGCCCTCCCCACCGCCTTACTTGGCCTATAAAGAGGCCCCGCGGCGCTTCCCCAGCACCGCGACCACCCCCACCGCCGCACAACCTCCTCCTCTGCACGACAGCGCTGCCGCCGCAAGCTTGCTCCGCCACCGCACCTGTTTCCCGTGGCCAGCTCGCTCCACCACCTCTTTGCCCGAACCCAGGGTTGAGGTAGGTGCTTGGACCCTCCCTCTCCCTTTTCCCCCACCGACACCCGCCTCTGGCCACCTCTACCGCGCCGCCCACGGCCGCCGCCGACCCGCCACGGCCATGGCCGCTGCACTTCGCCCCGCAGGCCCCCTCCTCTGAAATTGAGGAGGGGAATCGAATCCCGGCGTCGCCCTGCCCCTTTTCCCCGATTCCCGGCCGCCACCATGCCCTAAGGCCGCGAGCCCATGGCCGCCGGCGCCCTGGGCTCCTCCTCTGTTTTGCCCCGTCGGGGGGGGGAGGGGGGGTAGAAGAAGGAGGGGTGTTTTACCCAAGAACCCCTCCCCTTCCCCCTATTTACTAAAGAACCCCCACCCTTCATGACCTTCTTTTCCAAAAAAGGCCCTTCCTATTTTCCTTTTTACAAATAAACCCTCCTCTCATATGAACACATTTATAAATAAACCCCTGACCCTTTTTAAAATAACCCAAATAGTTTCTAAAATATAAACCAAGCCCCTGCTTTCTCAAATATAATTACAAACAAGGCACTGGACCCTTAAACCATCCTATAACCTATCATTTCATGCGCTAAACGACCTCAGATCTACCTAAAACTTTATCACGCCTCCCATGACATAGTTTTGTCCATGCCATTAGGAAACCGCCCGAAAATATTACTCCGAACTCCATATCTTAATTATTTTCGATTCGAGCTCGACGATAAAACTTTTTCTTGATTGTGTGTTTGTTTGTATGCGTCGTAGATCACGGTGTGAACGAAGGAGAGCCCATTGACGAGCAGTACTGTGAGCAGGCGAACGAGGATCAGTTCTGCGATCCCGAGCCCGAAGGACAGCACCTTGACCAGGACTTCCCCGAAGGCTTCGAAGACGGCAAGTTCAATCCCATCCTTTGATGCATGCTTTTGTCCTAGTTTTTATAAACACAACCTATTGGCCTGTTTTATAAAATTGCATGTGTTTTGCTTGCTGAAAACACGGTTGGATAGCCACCCCTTGATTTGTTAGAACCATTCCTTGACCACCTAGATTAATGTCTGATTCTGTTTGGACGTTAATCGCTGCTAGAACGCTTAGGACCTTATACACAATACAACTTGTTTTATAAAGAAAAGGTGTGTGTGTGGGAAGGGATAAAAGTGGAATTTTCGAAAGATAAGTCTAGACGGGATGGATGGCATTTCTGTGTGATTTGCCGTTCGGTGTGCTTGTGCCTGTGTGGCAGAGCAAGGAAGGGAGATATCCATCTTGTCACCCCTAAGGACCGAGTTGGTGTTACATCTCACCTGACTCCTCTTTCGTGCAAACAACTCGACCGTTGTATGGGCAACGGCTTAGCATAAACCCACTAGTTAGTCTGATAGCCATCAGGAGAGCTGAGAGCAACGGGTGACCAAGGAGAAGGGATATGTTCTGTGTGACTTAGGCCCCGGTTAAACCTCAGAGATAGGTCAATGGCCCCTTGGTGGATCCCGTGGTGGCTAGTCAAGTCTAGCTAAGGTGGGTAAAGGCTTTGTTGGGATCTACACCGACACTAAGGTGATCGTGTTGTGGTACCCCACTTGTGGGTAAAGTTGCACACCCCTGCAGAGTTGAAACCTATTCGAATAGTCCGTGCCCACGGTACTGGGCGAGTTACGGTGTGGTCTCACAACTAGTGTTTACTTTGGGATGGGTTGGCGTGAGTTGTTTTGTAAATGTGTCCGGCAGTTGTGACGTGTGCTACGGCGGATGAGGAGTCCGGTAGCAGCTTAAAACTTGGATCCTGTGTGGATCAACCCCTCGTGTTACTCGGTACAAGAAAACTGGTTTTGGAAAATGCTTTCTTTCAAATGAACCCCTGCATTAAATATTTCTTTCCGCAAAATAAACCCTAGTCTGATCCTTGAATTACCCTGTGCATTATATTCTGTTTATACCCCCTCCGTGGGTGTGGTTGGACTTGCTGAGTACGTTTGTACTCACCCCATTCTTATTTTTTACAGAGGAAGACCCAGACTTCGTTCCAGAGGACATTGAATAGGGTACCGTCCTGCACCCAGCCTTGCCTGTGGATTAGGGTCACCCGCAGGAGACACCGCATGGCGCAAGACTCTGATGATCTTCTTTTTATATTTAATATCGTAGTGTGTGTGGATTGTAGTCCTCGCGATAGTGGCGCTTCTCTGCGCACTACCGCATAGAGTTGTACGGTAATGAACCATCTGATGTAATAAATGTGTCATCAGCCTCCTGGGACTGATGTTTGTAACACATTTAAGTCTTATCTCATAAGGAGACACTTCAGGTGGTATCAGAGCCGTAGGTTGGCCATAGGACATGACCCTATGTGCGAAATCCCTTTTTCTGGCCCTTTGACACTAGGACTTTTCTTTCGTTAATCCTTCTTTCACACAAACACTCACCACTGGTTCTTGCCCTGTTCCATATGGCTGACAATGGATGGATTGGCGGAATCTACCACGCAGAGCCCGGCCTTCCCAAGTTACTGATACTCAGCCTGGAACGCATTGGAGTTCTGGACCCACCAGAGTTTATCTACCGGGAGTACGACTCCAAGGGCCCTCTTCGGTGCGACCTAATGATCTTCGTGGGAAAGAGCACCCGCTACCCAGATGTGGACCCCTGGTTCATCTCCACCACTGGTTTTTGCTTCCCGGACACCTATCGAAAGGCCGCCCGTAAAGCCCTGCGACGTCTACGCATGATCTACAGGCATCACCTTCAGCGGACTCCTATGAGATTTTTCCCGCCGACTGAAGGAAGAGGACGCACATGGATTGCACGGATGAGAGGACTCGGAAGAGAAGAAGAAGATCTGGAAGATACGGTCTCCCACTTGTCCATCTACCTCACCGGCCTGGATGAGCTCTACCGCGAACAAGCGGCACAACTGAACCAACAAGTCCACAGAGCAAAGAAGGCAACCAAAGAGCTGGATGAACAATGGACAAGAGCCATACACGCCGAGTATTCCCTAGCCGCTCTCCAAGTCCAAATGCAAGAATGTGAAGCGGAACTGGAAGAACAACAGACAAGGACTGCACGCGCCGAGAATTCCCTAGCCGCTCTCCAAGCCCGAATGCAAGAGTACGAGGCTCGCAGAGGAATAGTTGGGTGGATAGAGGAGGAGGAGGAGGAAGAAGAAGAAGAAGAAGAAGAAGAAGAAGAAGAAGAAGAAGAAGAAGAAGAAGAAGAAGAAGAAGAAGAACCCATGGAAACCCATTGGGATGTAGGTACTCAGACCGAAGAAGAAGAACCCGAAGAAAGCCACTGGGATAAAGGCACTGAGACCGAAGGCGACGTGATGGATCAGTATCTTCCACTGAAGAAGTGCCCTCTTAGGAACAAGGAAGAATCCCCATGACAGAAGTAGCACCCCAAGCTAGAACCTTTGCCCTAATAATCGTGTATCCATGAAGTCTGTATCCCACCATGTTGAAATAATAAATATCATCTACTCCCTTTGTGTACCCAAAAAAAATTGTGCAAGTCTATTCGCCCTATCTTTGTTTTCAGATGGCTGAGGAAGGATGGACCCAGGGCGATTGCCAAGCTGCACCTGGCTTCCCCAGCTTCTGGATCAATGACCTGGAAAGCCTTGGCGTTACGGAACGCCCGAGGTACTACAGCAGAGAGTACGAGCACCATGGTGCCCTCCGCTGCAGGGTGATCCTGGTCATCGCCAGGAGTGATTGCTACCCCGACCTCCAGCCGTGGCGAGTGACCGCTATGGGGTTTAGGCACCAAGACACCTATCCCTTGGCCGTCAGAAAGGCGCTCCGTTACCTGTGCCTGATTTTTGAAAGACACCTCGCCTCCACACCAATGAGGTTCTTTCCGCCAGCCATCAGGACCCCCGTCTGTGAAGCACGCATGAGGAGTCTGGAACGGCGCTGCCATGAAGAGGACCCTCTGTACCAAGTGGCTACCTACCTAGCCGCCTTGGATCAGCTCTTTGACGAGCAAGCCAACATTCTGAGGGAGCAGACCCATCGAGCCGAGCAAGCAGAGCTCGTGGTGAGACTGCAACAGGTACGAGCAGCCCAAGCCGAAGCAAGAGCCGCAGCCGCGGTCAGCAGTGAAGCAGTTGCTCAGGAAAGCCTCAGGCAAGCCCGAGACCGGCGTATGCAAGAATGGACCAGAAGTGGGACCCCAGTCCCGGCAATCGGGGAAGACCAAGTTCTACTCGGGACACCCGTCATAGGATGGGGACCACTCGTGATAACCCCATAAGCCCCACCTGCGAATCCTGAAAGGTCTACTACCACCGATGAAGGACAAGCTGCTACGCAATCCTTGGCAAATGGAAACCTAGAGGACGACGAGCAATGACTACTCGCACACTCCGCCCCAGAAGAAGGCTCGCCCCGCGAGTAGAATGGCCGACGCCACCCTAGTGTTGTATCCTCCCAGCCCACTGGTTTAAGTTGTACCCCAAGTGTGAAACCGTAACCGTACGTGTAGTACGCGTTTTAGTCTTACCTCATGTTGTACCCTCCCTTGTTTTAATGAAGTTGTGTGTGCTTGTTGTTTGCTATGTTTGTGTGCTTGTGTGCTTATTGGCAGAAAGTAGACTCTGCCTTTTCAAAAATACGATTTAAACAACTTAAACATCACATAATCTAAATCCCACTCTCACCAAAACCCTACCCAATCTACATATGGCTTCCCGAAGCGTTACGAGGGCCTCCCGCATTCGGAACCCTGCAGTCGCTGATACGGGGATGCAGCCTAATGGACAGAACCCTCCCCAGGATGAACAAGAAGTGAGCCAGAACCGAGGAGAAAATCAGGGAGAAGTGCCAGTGCCACCACCACCACCCCTCGGACACCTGGCACAGATAATCCACAATCAGACCCTCATCCTAGAGACACTGGCCAATGCCCTTATCAACAAGCAGCCACGAGGGCAAACAATGAACGACAAGTTGACGGCTTTTCTGAGGGCCAAGCCGCCCACCTTTGCTGGATCTAGCAACCCCTTGGATGCAGATGACTGGTTGCATGTGATCCAGAGGAAGCTTGAGCCGTTCGAGTGCCTGGATCGAGATAAAGTTCTTCTAGCAGCACACCAACTCACCGGGACTGCTTTAGCCTGGTGGGAGAATTATTTTGCCGCTGCCGAAGATGCCACCACCATCACATGGAAAGAGTTTGTGAATGAGTTCCGCCGCTACCATATCCCCTCGGCCACCATGAAGCGCAAGGCGGATGAGTTCCGCGCTCTGCAGCAAGGAAGCATGTCGGTGGAAGAGTACACCCATCAGTTCATGGAACTGGCCCGATATGCACCCGAAGAAGTGAATGACGATGAGAAGAAGCAGGACATGTTCAAGAAAGGGTTAAACCCAAAACTACGGACCTTGCTTACTCCGCAGATCTACCCGGATTTCAACACCCTGATGAACAAGGCTATTCTTACAGAAAGGGCCAAAACCGAAGAAAGGAAGGATAATAAGCGTAAGTTTCTGGAAAGTAAGGCCCGCCAGCAGGATCGCTTCCAGAAACCAAGGATTTCCAACTATATGGCACCAAGATATCAGGCTCCAATGCAGTATAGGACTCAATCTCAAGTGACAGGCCCACAGACCTCTAACACGCAGTTCCGGAACCAGAACTTCATGAAGGCCCCGCAGAGCAATGCAAGCCAGGTCACCAACAACAGCAATGTTAAGGCCTGTTTCAACTGCCGAGAGACAGGGCATTTCATTGCTAACTGCCCGTATGCCAACAACAAGCCGGCAGCCTCAACCTTCTCCAACTCTGTGAATGGACCAAGACCAGTTCTGTCAGGTACCAACCGAGTGCCCATCCGCAACAACAACAACACCAACAACAATAGTCAACATATGAGGCAGCCCCAACAGTCATTTGGACGAGCCCGCGTCAACCACATCAACACGCAGGAAGCTCAAGGAGCTCAGGGCGTAGCGCTCGGTGAGTACCTAGTCAGCTCAGCCCTTGCATCAGTACTATTTGATTCTGGAGCATCACACTCGTTCATATCCTCGAGTTTTGTGGAAGAACACAATATACCTACAGTACTACTAAAAACACCCCTTTTTACCCGGACGCCTGGAGGTGACATCAAGTGTCAACTAGGTTGTCTACGGGTGAGGATCAATTTAAGTGGGGTAGAATTTTTAGCAGACTTAGTAGTACTTAAGTCTAAGGGAATAGACGTAATCCTTGGAATGGACTGGTTAAGCCGACACAATGATCTCATAGGTTGTACTGACAAGGTAGTACACCTAACGAACTCGGAAGGAGTAGGAGTGACCTGCAATACCCAAGAAAGTGGATCTAACCCGATGGTGTTTAGCATGGAAGCCAAGTCCTTGGAAGAAGTCCCGGTAGTGAACGAATACCCGGATGATCTCCCCAAAGAATTTCCCCACTTGTTTAGGACCCAGCCGAATCTCAAGGACGAGATTCATTTTAAGTGGGGTAGGTTTGTAACGACCCAAAAAATTCACCAAATAAATCACGCGCTAATAATATTTTTCAAAACTCTTTTTCATCGTTGAGCTCAGTTATCCCTAAACCTTAATTCCCTCCCAGTTTTTCCGCTGTCCTGTCATCCGATTTCAAATGCCGACCGAACCCTCCTCTCTTTTTCATCGCCGCCTGTCGCGATCGTCGCCACGAATCTCTCTTCTCTTTTTCTCTCTCTCCTTCCTCCCCCTTCTCCCTGCCGCGTGCACCCGAGCGCCGCTTAGCCACAAGCGCCGCGCGTGCCCCACCTCCCCTGGCCCGCGCACGTGTGACCGACGCCGCGCGTGGCCGACCGCGGCCGCGGTCGCCGCCGGCGCGCACTCGCCCCCTCCTTTTTCTCTCCCTTTTTCCCTTTTCCCATTTCCTCTTCTGTTTTTCTCCTTTTATTTTACCCTTTTTCCTTTTCCTTCTCCCTTTTTTCTCTTTTCTTTTTTTTCTTTTTTCCTCCCTCTCCCTTCCTTCTCCTTCTCCCTCCTCTGCTCCGCTCCCCCGTGTGCGCCCCGAACGCCGCTCGCCCCCCTGCTCCGCCCGGCCCGGCCCGACCCCCTTCGCCTCCCGCGAGCAAGCTGCCCATTGCCCCTGCGCTCGCACACCGCCCCTGGCCCTCACCACACCATGCCTCGGCCACCTACCCCGCTCGCACACCGCCCCCCTGGCCCGCGCACTTGCTGCACTGCCGAACGGTGCTGCGCGCGCACAAGCACACGCGTGCTCCGCATGCACGGGCCGCTTGCTGCGCCGCCCGCCACGATGCCGCTGCCCGCGCCGCGCGAACCGACGTGACACACGCGCACGCTCGCCGAGCCGCGACGCCACCACGCGCACACGCGCGCACGGCGCTCGGCACACCGCGTCGCGATGTCGCTCGACCGCGCACCGCCCGACCCCGCCTCGCTAAGCCACCGCGCCACCCGCCGCCTCAACGCGCGGGTGCGCACGCACAAGCGCGCCGCTCCCCGGCCGCCCCGGTCCCGCCCACGCACTGCTCCACGTGCACCCGCCGCGCCGCGCGTCGCCTAGCAACAGCGCCGCCGCAGAGCCACCGCCTCGCCGCTTGCGCCAAGGCCAGCGCCCTGCCTCCCCCTCCACGTGCCACAGTGAGCGGCCTCGACGCCCCCGCCGCTGCACGCCGCTCTGCGACAACCCAACGCGGCCACCCACCATTAATTCCGCCCGCGAGGCTCGCCGGCCGGCCACACCACAGCCACCGCCCTCCCGCCCTCCCCACCGCCTTACTTGGCCTATAAAGAGGCCCCGCGGTACTTCCCCAGCACCGCGACCACCCCCACCGCCGTACAACCTCCTCATCTGCACGACAGCGCCGCCACCGCAAGCTTGCTCCGCCACCGCACCTGTTTCCCGTGGCCAGCTCGCTCCACCACCTCTCTGCCCGAACCCAGGGTCGGGGTAGGTGCTCGGACCCTCCCTCTCCCTTTTCCCCCACCGACACCTGCCTCTGGCCGCCTCTACCGCGCCGCCCACAGCCGCTGCCGACCCGCCACGGCCATTGCCGCCGCACTCCGCCCAACAGGCCCCCTCCTCCGAAATTGAGGAGGGGAATCGAATCCCGGCGTCGCCCTGCCCCTTTTCCCCCGATTCCCGGCCGCCACCATGCCCCAGGGCCGCGAGCCCATGGCCTCCGGCGCCCTGGGCTCCTCCTCTGTTTTGCCCCGTCGGGGGGGGGGGTAGAAGAAGGAGGGGTGTTTTACCCAAGAACCCCTCCCCTTTCCCCTATTTACTAAAGAACCCCCACCCTTTATGACCTTCTTTTCCCAAAAAGGCCCTTCCTGTTTTCCTTTTACAAATAAACCCTCCTCTCATATGAACACATTTATAAATAAACCCTGACCCTTTTTAAAATAACCCAAATAGTTTCTAAAATATAAACCAAGCCCCTGCTTTCTCAAATATAATTACAAACAAGGCACTGGACCCTTAAACCATCCGATAACCTATCATTTCATCCGCTAAACGACCTCGGATCTACCTAAAACATTATCACGCCTCCCATGACATAGTTTTGTCCATGCCATTAGGAAACCGCCCGAAAATAATACTCCGAACTCTATATCTTAATTATTTCCGATTCGAGCTCGATGATAAAACTTTTTCTTGATTGTGTGTTTGTTTGTATGCGTCGTAGATCATGGTGTGAACGAAGGAGAGCCCATTGACGAGTAGTACTGTGAGCAGGCGAACGAGGATCAGTTCTGTGATCCCAAGCCCGAAGGACAGCACCTTGACCAGGACTTCCCCGAAGGCTTCAAAGACGGCAAGTTCAATCCCATCCTTTGATGCATGCTTTTGTCCTAGTTTTTATAAACACAACCTATTGGCCTGTTTTATAAAATTACATGTGTTTTGCTTGCTGAAAACACGGTTGGATAGCCACCCCTTGATTTGTTAATCGCTGCTAGAACGCTTAGGACCTTATACACAATACAACTTATTTTATAAAGAAAAGGTGTGTGTGTGTGGGAAGGGATAAAAGTGGAATTTTCGAAAGATAAGTCTAGACGGGATGGATGGCATTTCTGTGTGATTTGCCGTTCGGTGTGCTTGTGCCTGTGTGGCAGAGCAAGGAAGGGAGATATCCATCTTGTCACCCCTAAAGACCGAGTTGGTGTTACATCTCACCTAACTCCACTTTCGTGCAAACCACTCGACCGTTGTATGGGCAATGACTTAGCATAAACCCCACTAGTTAGTCAGATAGCCATCAGGAGAGCTGAGAGCAACGGGTGACCAAGGAGAAGGGATATGTTCTGTGTGACTTAGGCCCCGGTTAAACCTCAGAGATAGGTCAATGGCCCCTTGGTGGATCCCGTGGTGGCTAGTCAAGTCTAGCTAAGGTGGGTAAAGGCTTTGTTGGGATCTACACCGACACTAAGGTGATCGTGTTGTGGTAACCCACTTGTGGGTAAAGTTGCACACCCCTGCAGAGTTGAAACCTATTCGAATAGTCCGTGCCCACGGTACTGGGCGAGTTACGGTGTGGTCTCACAACTAGTGTTTACTTTGGGATGGGTTGGCGTGAGTTGTTTTGTAAATGTGTCCGGCAGTTGTGCCGTGTGCTACGGCGGATGAGGAGTCCGGTAGCAGCTTAAAACTTGGATCCTGTGTGGATCAACCCCTCGTGTTACTCGGTACAAGAAAACTGGTTTTGGAAAATGCTTTCTTTCAAATGAACCCCTGCATTAAATATTTCTTTCCGCAAAATAAACCCTAGCCTGATTCTTGAGTTACCCTGTGCATTATATTCTGTTTATACCCCCTCCGTGGGTGTGGTTGGACTTGCTGAGTACGTTTGTACTCACCCCATTCTTAATTTTTACAGAGGAAGACCCAGACTTCGTTCCAGAGGACATTGAGTAGGGTACCGTCTTGCACCCAGCCTTGCCTGTGGATTAGGGTCACCCGCAGGAGATACCACATGGCGCAAGACTCTGAAGATCTTCTTTTTATATTTAATATCGTAGCGTGTGTGTGGATTGTAATCCTCGCGATAGTGGCGCTTCTCTGCTCACTACCGCGTAGAGTTGTACGGTAATGAACCATCTGATGTAATAAATGTGTCATCAGCCTCCTGGGACTGATGTTTGTAATACATTTAAGTCTTCTGTCATGAGGGGATGCTTCAGATGGTCAATCCTTGAAACCCTATTACTCCTTAAAACTTTATCCTTATTATGCTAACCCTACCTTTGTAAGTCAGATGACGGATGACTGGACCACCACCTACTGCATCAACGAAGATGGATTCCCCAGAGTGCTTTATGCTGCCACGGTGCGACTTGGTATTCCGGAACGACCGGAGTATGTGGGTCGCGAGTTCATGGAGCATGGCACCGAAAGCTGTGAGGTCACCATCCATATTGGCGCCAGTGATAAGTACTTGGGGATGCAACCCTGGAGCGTCATCGCCACTAGAGCCCGTATGCCTGACACCATTCAACTTGCAGCTCGCAAGGCACTGCGGTACCTGTGCCAGATGTTTGAATGTCACTTGGGTTCCACTCCCATGAAGTACTTTCCACCATTGGATCGTAGCCGTCCTGCTTGGGCGGCGAGGATCCGCAACATGGAAAGCCCCACAGGGACAGAGAAGAACCCCACAGTTGTCGCTATGTCCGGCTATTTGCTTAGCCTCGACGATTTGTGCGACCAACTGCATCAGCGTGTGAGAGATTTAATCCAGCGTGCTGAGGGAGCGGAGTCCCGTTGGCGTAGGGCCAAACTGGCCGTAGCCCATGGAGAAGCCCGAGTAGCTGAAGCTGAAAGCTGCCTTGCCGTGGCCGAAGAGAACCTTAGGGAGCAGGCAGATCGCCACAGTCAGCTCCTTAGGGGTGTCTACTTAGTGGACCGTGCCAAGTGTAAGGAACGCCATCCCAGAACTGCCGCGGAGCCGCCAATCTTAGAGGGAATTCCACTGTATTGGTGCTTGCATTGTAGTTGCGCCATGTGTTGGCGCACGGAGGGGTCGTTGTACCCACAACAAAACGCTCCTGTGCCTGGAGGAGGCACGTGTGTTTAATAACTGATCGAAGCAAGGAGAGAACTCTTAAAAATATTATAATTAAATATTATAGACTATGGGTAATGATTTTGTTACAGCCGTAATTTGGTTAGACGATACGGCCGGCTCGATGAATCGTCCATCGTCAATCCGAGCGCGCACCTCCTTCTGCACCGTTTAGAACCAACCAGCGGCGTTTTATTTTCCACTGCTCCTCCTCTCGTCCTCACTCCTCGGTGTTTCATTTTGTCTCCCCTCTCTCTCTAGGGTTCTTCTCTCTCTACCCTCTCCCTCTCGCATTTCACCCGGGGATCCAGCGGCGGCGCGCAGGAGGACCAGGCGGCGGGGCGCGGGCGCTTCCAGAGAAGGAAGGAGCTGCTCGGGCGCCTGCCCTGCTCGCGGGAGGAGCTCACCGCCGCCTTCCCTGGATCCGCGAGCAGGAGGGGGTCGCCACCCTCCCTCGGTACGCACGCCGCAGGAGGAGAAGGGGCCCGCGCCGGAGCTGCGTCGAGCCGCGCCGGCCTACTTGATCCACCGTTGATCGGCCAGCAGGCAGGTGAGCTTTCCACTCACCACGTGAGCGAATCTGCTTCCCGAGCCCACCAATCAGTTTCTAGAGGCTCCCCCGTTCATTTCACCCCCTCTCTCTCTCTCGTCCCTCCTTCTCCCTCTCTCTCCACTCTACTTCCCATTTCATGTGATTCGTCTCCGTCGCCCAAAATCTGGCGATTTCATGCGGTGGAATGCATAGATCGAAGTTGGAGAGGCGAGGAGCACGCACAGAGGTGAATCAGTGCCCATTAGTTCCATGGATTTGTTGATGTTCTTCCGTTGTTCTCATGTGAAACGAACAGATTTTTTTAGGTATTTTTTCCCCATGGTGATCTAGTTTTTGCGCTGGGGAATCGATTTGATTTGGTGCTATTCTCTTGATTTTTAGTAGAGGGCAAAGCCTAATCGAGGAAGGAGGAGGAAGAGGCCCGCGATTGTAGGCGAGTCTCGATTCCAGCATAATTTTTGTAAGGCTCGCATAGAGATTCTATGGGTGCCCAGCTGCTTTCATGTGACAGTCGCATGGAAATTCTACCCCCCCCTCTCTCTCACGCATGATTTTTGTTGGCAGCTTTTTCATTCCGTGGTCATTGCAGCCTATCCCCTGGTCAAGCCTGTTGCCTCGTTCCCATCATCCACTGCGGTAGCACTCTTAGCAGATACTATAAGATGAACAACAGAGTATGAGCTCGGAGTTTGTGAGCTGGCTCAGCAAATTTATGTTGATATTCTAATTTTTCCTCACATGTGTCTAGGGATACTGAAAATGTAGAGACAATATCGTCATCGAAGAACAACGGCTACACGAAGAAGAGGATGTGACGGAAGTAAGTAATCCAATGTATATGTGCTTTTTATTTATTCTTCACTTTTCTTAGCGGCAAGTGATCTGTGACTTGACCAAAAGTTGTCTCTGCGGCATATTTGCATTACTATTAAATGTTGCAATATCTTGAGAAATGACTATAACCTCTTGCTAAGATATACACAATCCTAAATTATGAACACTGACAAAACAAGGCTGTTCACTCATTTTTTAATGAACTAATTAGCTGTACATATGCTTATGCTGTAGTGTTATCCTATCCACGCAAATTATGACTGTTTTTATTTGGTATATCAAATTGTATGCCCCTGATTGACATATATAGTTTATAATTTTCCATCAGTGTTTAAGTTCTACACATCTATTTCTCTTTTCTCATATTCTTTCCCTTTGAACATACTTGCATTGGTATCCGAGTTTGAGAGAACTATGAGATCAGTAAGTCTCATATTCTTGATGTTTCTTCTTTGCGTTAGTCCTGGAGCTTGCGTGATCCAGTTTATCCAGCACAGTCTAAAGCCCTATCACTGTGATTTGGTTGTAAAATACAGTAGAGAATAGATAACAAAGATTAGGAGCTGGCCCTGACACGCGCATCAGTTTTCTCCATTTTAGTCTCAGCCACGGATAGTAGGGACAGGGGGGTTCGAACCGCAGGGACTTGACTGCTACTACACTGAATTGAAAACAGAGCTAGTAGTCGCTCGATTTTTAGGATATTTTTTGCCTATGGATAACCACATAGTTGCTACTACCTTTAGCATATATATATTTTTTATAAAACCCATCTGAGAATCTATCAAATGCATTTCAAATAAGCATACCTTTTTTAGCCACACAACCTTAGCACTGACGTGGGGTCTTTTTTAGCAACGTGCAGCTTCTGTGTGTTATTCCCCAAACCAATATTGATCATAATGACAAGAGGATGGAACTAATAGCATGTTCTCGTGACTTCGTCTAATGCGGTATATCAACATCTGTCCCCCCTCACCCCTCTTTGCAGTCCCTCTTTTTGTTGTTTAGGTAGGCAAATAATACATTTCTCTTTTTTGTTGAGCATAAGGTACTGAATTGTTTTCATTCTCTAATGTGAAGGTTCGAAGAAATAGGGCTTCCCCTGCTAGGCTTATGAAGTTATATGGAGGCATGTCGGAAGCCTAGTGAAAGATGGTATGAGAGGTACATTTTGAAGGGCTGCTCAAGATTGCGTGCACCATAATCCCAGCGGAGCTTACAAATTGGCTCATGGTTGAGTGTTTCCACGCTGAGTCGTTGATACATAAGAGCTTGTTATCCCTAGGAGGGGTAGGATCTTAGGTATGATTTTTTTCTTCACACTGTCATAAGAATTTTAGTACTTTGCAATTGGCATTTTTGTCGAATAGCAGAAGCATTTTTAGTAATTTATCTATAGGCAATTATATTAATTATTAGAAGAATTTCAATACTTTCTAGAAGGTAAATATATCAAATACTAGAAGTATTTTCAGAACTTTTCCAATATGCAGTTATATAAAAAACTAGGAAACATTTACTATTAAAAAAAACTAGGAAACATTTTCCTCCGCTTATGTGCCACAACCAGCAAAAACACATCACAAGACTCTGTATTGATAAATCTATAAGCTATATGATACATTTGATATTCTAGCTATATGTAGCACCTCCACCCCTCTCCCTTGGTCTTTCCCCACAAGTATTGTTTTCACCTAGCAGCTACAAATCGCGATTGTTCATCTTCTCTGCCTAATTTATCAGGGGCTCCTTGTCGCATTATGACCAGTCAACTTGCAGGTCCCGCATTCATCCTTCTCTTTAAGTCTTTTTCCCTTCTTGTGTCCTTTCAACTTTTGACCTTGGTGGGTTGCCTACATCTACTATCATTGCACCAGGTCTAGCCAACACACCAGGAATGTTACTAGGGACACCGCTGTCATCATTCGCATGCAAAACAAATTTTTTTCTTTTTATCATACTAGTATCGAGGGGCAGTACACCTTATATCATACTAGCAACTAATATGCAGCTTTGCTCATGGATTTTGTGGCCTACTATTATGCAGCTGCATACTAGTCACACCAGATTTGACAAATAGTTATAGGGCCCTCAACATTAGCTTGTGGATTAGCAGTCTCAACAATTTAAAAATATTTGATTTGCCTATTATTTTTGTTTAAATATGATGCTTCAAGCATACGGTATGTTTGTGACTCATTTATTCTATGATGCATGTTGCCCACCTGTAACGTAGTACTTACTGGTTTCTGACATATTTTTTTAGGTTAGAAAACTAGAGGCACATATAATCAGTTATTTGTTATCTCGTTCTTTATCATATCATCATAAGCATTTCAATACTTTGCAATATGCATTTTTGTCAAATAGTAGAAGTACTTTCAATACTTTCCTATAGAGAATTATATCAATTACTAGAAGCATTTTCATTACTTTCAAGTATGCAAATACATCAAATATGAGAAGCATTTCAGTAATTCCCAATAGGCTAATGAATGAAATAATAGAAGTATTTTCAGAACTAGGCAATAATATTGGTAGGAATTGGATAATAATATAGTTCTTGATAGGCAATAATATGGGTTACAATAGGTATTTTTTCTACAGAGAGGTGACATGCGGCTTTTTGCATGCTGAGCTACAAAAACTAATGAATCATCATGTGACAAGTGTTGTAGCATAAAGTATTGTAGTATGGATAGTTGATGCACATGTAGGAGCAGCTGCATTAGTAGAAATTGTTGTGGTTGTGCCACAGCTACAACATCATCATTAGATGCTAAATCAGATAACTTAGTTACATTCAGTAGACAAGTTTTATGTTGTCGGGTACCACGATTAGGGACACCCTAATCGGGGTACTAAGATCGCTCTAAACACGCAAAACACCTGTTAAAATAACTGGGCCCACTAAGGCCCACGGTCTGCTTCTCATTCGGAAGGAAGGGACTCAAAGAAGCCCAGCGTGCGGCCCATTCACATCCCCCTCGAACCCGCGGAACAATCTCCGCCTCGCTCGAGGGTCCCTCTCGGGCCCGCTGGACAATCTCCGCCTCGCTCGAGGGTAGCGGATCTACCCTCGAGCGGGTGACTCATCTCCGCATCGCTCGAGGGTCCCCGTCGGGATCCCTCGACTGCACTCCGCATCTCCGCTCGCTCTAGGGTAGCGAATCTACCCTCGAGCGGGTAGTTCATCTTCGCCTCGCTCGAGGCCACCCCTCGGCACAAGGGACAAACAACCTCGCCGCCCAACTGCTCGCCGTACGAAGGCATTAAAAGCCAGCCACTCCGCCACGGCTCAAAGGACGGGCGGCGTCAGGCCGCCACTCCCACAGTGGATGTGACCGGGGTCCCATCCGCTGACTCCGGCCACCATTCCGCCATCCCGGATACTGTAGCAGTGCCTTGGGACCCGCACGCGGAACAAGATGGGCTCGGCACTGCTCCCATTACTGTTCTGCCGACGCCGACCATCCGGGCTCGCCTCCCACTGGGGAAGGGCTCCGGGACTTCCACGTGTCCCCCTGACCTTCTAGTGTGCACGCCCGCACTCCCACCAGGGGGTCCGGGGCCGTCGCGCGCCATTACTACCGCTAGTCCACAGGGCCCACTACACACCACCACCACGCCGCCTGCGGGGACACTGCAGGACGACCGGCGAGATCTTCACAGGACATGACAATGTCCAGGACGACTGCGACGCGCGCCGCCTTCCCACAGTGTACTTCCTACAGTGTTCGACCACTGTACCCGCGATTCAGGGGAAAACGACGACTTCCGCGCCCCTACACTCGTGTGCGCCGCCCCCTCCTTGTGACTATAAAAGGAGGGGGCGGACTCCCTTTAAGCCTGGCTGGGCTCTGGTTAGACTCTCTCTGGCTTCTCTTTAAGCCTGGCTGGGCTCTGGTTAGACTCTCTCTCTGGCTTCTCTTTTCCAAGAGGACGTTCAGGAACTACTGATCATTCATCTCAACTGACTCTACCCCTAGCAGAGACTTGGGAGCTTCCCTCCTTCTCTCGTCTTGCTTGTATCCCCTACTACAAACACTCCGGGTGCAAGATACAGTGCCCTCGCACACCCCCTTTGCTGGATGTACGGCCTCACGGCCGGAATCAGGATAAACCGTGCGTTATTGTGATTGCCTCTTGCATCATCATCTGGGACGAGGAAACACGCAGCATTTACTAGTTGGGATCCAGGCCCCCAGGTCGGGACACCGACATATGTTTTCTTTGTTTTTCTGTTGAATCTTGTTGGTACTACATTAGTCAGCAACATGATCTGCATTAGGCAATACCATGGTCATTTGTGACAATAATGTGCTTCTAGTTTAGGGAATAAGGCACTTATGAAGCGAGCACAGTTTATTTGCTAGTACATGTGCTTTTTATGCTACCTCCAGAAATTTTTTGACATGCATTTTAGCACATATATTGTGTTATCAGACTATATTAATTTACTACATTATATTTTGTAGGTTATGTGCAACGAAGCAAAAGTCAAGTATAAGCAGGGTGTATCTAGTGGTTACGTGATGAAATAATATTATTTGTGAATTTGTTTATTGCCTGAATATTTACTCTAATTTGCTTTCGGGTTTCATCTCGCCTACCCCAACTTGTTTGGGAAAAGGGCTATGTTGTTGTTGTTGCTGCTTTGGAGTTTATTGTAATATGCTTTCAACGTGCTTTTTGGAACTGTGTGAGAAAAAATATCATCAAAACATATTGAAATGAGATCTTGTTTTGAAGTTTTTGTTGGAGGCAATTCAATGGTGCAATTAGATTTTAGTTTTGCTTTGCGATCGTAAAATTATAGCTTTTTTAAATTTGTGATTGTTTTTGCGTGTGCTGATTCATCTTTTGATCCTTATTCAAAGAAAAGTGAAACGGGTATTTTTTGCTAAAAGGGGGAAACTTGATATTCTGGTTGCTAAAAAAGAAAAGGTCGTACGGCCGGCCTAATTTAGGGCCGGCCGTACGTTAGGTAGGGCCTAGACTATGGAATAAGTTAGTTTTATAACGAAATTAAGGTGGTTTAAAAATTTGGAGACATATGCAGCTATAATGTATTCTCTCGGTAATGACAACGCTACATCTGGCTGTACTTTTATCCGAACGAATAGCCATCTTGATCCACCGTCCCTTGATGATCAAAAGGTATGTATGACGAAAGCATCCAGAATGTGGACCCGTGTCTAGTCAGCTCCAAAACTTATACTCTCATCTCTCTTTTATATGCAGAGTTTGTCACTAGTTTATGTTAGTATTGATCTCCACTAGTTGGCCCAACGACGAACTGGGCCCTTGACTCGCGTCCTGATCGGGGACGCCCAGCCCAATGGACGGCTGGTGGGCCCCCGTCGCGCAGTGCCATATATAGAGGAGGTGGGGGCTGCGCCATGTGACACGAGGTTCGCCGCCGCTACAGTTCCCACAGTCCTAAACCCTAACCCGATCTAGAGGGAGGCGCTGAAAGCGACGGGAAGCCGCTGCCACAGCACCACGACGTCATCGTCCCCGTACTTCAACACACGTCGCTGCCTGTGCGCAGCCTCCATCGCCGAACGAGGTCGCGCCGGAATCGTGGATGACAATAACAGTGAAAGGTATGCCTCTCAGTATAGAAAATCCCGCCGATCTACTCCTAGAGGTCCCAAAGAAACTAACAATGGTATCAAGAGCCGATCTAGTGGGTAGATTGAGACGGAGAAAGTTTGGATTCATCATGAATCGAAAGAAATCAAAAGAAAAGATAGATTTTCGATGCAAATCGAAAAACAGAAATGAAACTCCAACCCTAGCTAACCCTAACCCTAACCGAATGGAAGGGGAATAGAACAAAGCAAAGAGGCGGCGAAACGTACCTGCACGCACCACTGTCGGCTGCCGCCGCACGGGAAAGACACCAGAGCTGCCGTTTTGCCGGCGGACCACCGCCGTCGCGCAGAATGAACCCGAGCTGCAGCCTTCTCGAATGCGGGCGTGCTCGGGGTATAGGGCACCGCAGCCAGGCCGCTCGATGGCGGCGCGCTCCCGCACGGGGGAGGGCGTACGCCGGCGAGGGGGCCGATGGCGGCGCCGCATCACCTCCTCCGGCATGCGGCCCGCCGGCCCTCTCTCTCTCTCTCTTATCTGCAGAGCTTATCACTGGTTTACTCTTGTCAAGCCATGTCATGACAGTACTTCAAAGCCATGAGTGGTTTTCATTTGCTTTGGTTTTGGCACAATGTTATTTTTTATTTTTTGTTAGGCAAAGTATTTTTTTAGTGAGGCAAAGTAATGCTTTTAGTTAGGCAAAGTAGTATTTTTAGGTAGCCAAGTTATTTTTATCAGTTAGGCAAGTTGTGAATAACAAGTTTCGCACTAAGCTTTGGAGGAGAATTTTTAAGCAAGTCTTACATTGTTACATTATGTTCCAATGAATCATAGCCAAAATAATACAGATTTCCATCTGAATTTCACATATAGCAGTATTGAAATATCTTCTACTTTTCTCTTCTAAGGATGAATCCCTTAATACTTTTGCTCCATAGTATATTTATACTAGGTGTTGTGAAATGAAATCTTTCCTTTCTATATTTTAAATACACTGAATTGTATAATTTAGGCTTAAAGTGATGCTTTTGAATATCTAATTACATTTGTGCTCTTATATGCAGTCATTCTTGAACTAGCATGGCATATTGACATCTCTTCTCTGGATTAATACATTTTATTGACTAGTGTCCTATTCTTTGTGTAGTATATAATTTATATTGTATTGTGTAGTATGGATATTCAAAGATGCCGAAAAGTATGGCTGGCTTCATGAATCCCGTGATTATCAACGAGGCAAATTTATAGACGAAATATCAAGAGACGTGTATTAACATGTACAAAGCCCTAACTGCGCAATATAACCAACCCTATATATTCATACCTGATAACTTTAATTAAGTGTTGATTGACTCGTAACTCTTTTCTATTCGTAAATAAATTCTATGTCTAATGTGTGTATTGCTTGTATATCTATATGTCCAGGTTTTACTGGATTTTTGTAGTAGTTTTGATGGAGTCTAGCAAACTAATAGTGTTCGACAGCACGTCTCTTTCCCATCTCGACTTTCCCCTTGCTACAGTTCCACAAGGCGAACCGAGGGTGGTCTTCGATCCGGCGCTGAATCCGTTGATCCTCCTCGCCTCCGGAGACCTCACCGTCGCCGTAGGATGGGGGGACTGGTAGGATTGGGTGGCCGTTGTACAGTTCCTGCTTCCCTAGGCTAGTTATAGGTAGTTTAGGATTAGGTCTATCCATGTCGGTGGTTCGGCGTGGATCCGTTTTCCTCTGCGGCTTCGTCTCTGGTGAGCGACGCCATGGGTGCGGTGAGGACGGCGTGCCTTCCTCGCTCATAGATGGCGGCTTCCCCGTTTCTTCGGCCGACGACTACACGAGGTCAGTGAATAAGACTGGGTTCTTCCCCATCGGCAGAGTTGTTGGCGGCGTGAATCTTTTGTTCCTCCTTCTCTCCGTTGGCTTGGTGCTTAGAAGCGGCTTGAGGTTGTAACACCCTGGGTGTTTGCACAGTAGTTGTGTATATTTTATATGCATCATGTGCTTGAATTGCTTGAAAAAGGACCTTTTAGTAATTATAAAAGGTTATATGTGTAATTATGATTTTGTGCAAGGTCCTTTCTATAGTTACATTTGATTATAGCTTTTGTGGAGGGTGTTTTTGCAAAATTTCAGTGTATTTATTGCATGACAGCCAATTTTGTTTTTAAGTCTAATTTTGAAGTGAAATTGCATTGTAAAAGACAAAATTCCTAGAATCCAAAATCCCTCTTATGTTTTCAAATTTAGCCCTCTATTCTTTGGTCAAATAAATTTTTGCACAACAACAAAGTTGTAGATCTTGAAAAGTTGAACAACTTTCATATTGGGCACTTTTTCATTTGAGCCCTATTTTAAAAGTTATCGCTGGTTTACAGAATAGTCCCTGGAATTTTCAGAAATTGTAAATTGATCCTTTTCCCCTTCCCCAGCTCCCTGCTCTGTTTCTCGCCACCACCGTGTAGGGCACCGACGCCGGCGCCGTGGAGAGCCTTCCCGGCCATCTGTTACTTCGCGCTGGCGCCCACGCGTCGCTCCGGAGCTCCTCCCCCTCCTGTTGTCTCGCGCTGGAGCCCCCCCGGCCGTGCCACGCGCGCCGCCGAGCCCAGAAGCGTCCGCGCTGCCGCCACCTCGCCGTTGCGGTGGAGAGCCCGCTGCAGAAGCTGCCGCCCTCTTCTAGCGAGCGCCCGAGCCCTACAATTACCCCAGAAACCGATTCTTCTCGCTCCTTTGCTCTCTCCTCGCTCCCACGCCTCGAAACACCGCCGCCGCTCCACCCCGAACGGTGGCCCCCTTGACGCTGCCGCGAAGCCGCCTCACCGTAGCTCCTCCACCCGCACTGACCCCCTAGCAAGCTCCGCTGTGAGCCCGCGCAACTCCCAGACCACTTACCCTCGCCCAACCCTCACCGGAGCACCCCGCCGACGAGTTTCCTCCGCCGCCGACCCGCCTGCTCCGTCGAGCCGCCGCCTCCGAGCCCCTCCCCGCAACCCTAGACCACCCAGAGGTGTGCCTTGAACCCGTGAAACTCCCACGCCCCTTCACCCTCGCCGCCGGTGAGCCCCTCGTAGGGAAATGGCCGGTCAAACCTCGCGCTCCCCCTCTGACCCAGCCTAGGACCCCGTGTTAGAATTTGGAAAAGTCTAGGGGGGCTGTCTGCGAAGCTCAAGACACATATGAATAGTGCTCTAGGGACTTCTTTGTGATGATTTTCTTTGAAATTTGAAATTCCATAGAAATTCGTAGAAAATTCGTAAAATAGCAAATCTTGATGTTTTGGAATCCTTGAGAGTAGCTCTTTGCAGTAGAACCATAATATGGTAGGTGTTTGTTGCAAGTTTTTGCTGTGTAAATGGTTTTGTGTCACTAGGTAAATAAAGACTAGTTATTTAATCTTTTTCTTATCTGATGATTGAAAGCTTGTCTTGCTCTGAAATTTTTATGGTAGTTTATTCATGTGACACTAGTTCTGTTATTAAAAATTCGTGCTCAGTTCTCATGTGTAGCTTTTTATTTAATTTAATCATTGTTTAGTAGACTTTATTTATGATAAATAGTTTCTGTTCATGATAAATCATGAAACTATTCCTGAGTGTCCATCTGGAGTATCTTAGCTTGTCCAGGAAGTTTGAGCATCAGTTCATGGCTAGATCAGGAGCTAAAAATAAATCTTGCTAATCTGTTGTCTGTTTGTTTTATTTTCTCATAATTATTTCTGTGTAGATAAAATCATGAAAAATTCACAGTAGCTAAACAATCCCTGTTTAGACCTACTGTTAAATTTTGAGCTTCTGTTTTGCTTTAGTTTGACCTGTATAATTCAAACTTGTTCTAGGTGTTGTCTGAATGAATGATTTGTTGTGAATAAATGGCTACATGTTTTGGCATGATTTTTTACAGGGTAGCTTACTATGTTCATTTTCTGCTTAGGGTAAATTTTGCTAAATTTATTTCTATTTGTGCTTTGAGTTGTTTATTTATTAGCAAACCATGAATTACTTGTTATTAGAAATCACCCCCACGTGTTTTTGAAGTTAGTAAACTTCATTTGTGCTGTTGATCATGATGCCTTGTGTAATTAGATTTGTTGTTTAACTACTCTATAAACGATTGCCCATGTGTGTTTATAATTTTGTTCTTGCATTACATATAGACTTTGTCGGACGGGACGTACGAGCTGATCCCGGAGTCTGACGGAGGTGATCTCGAAGCTCAGGTGAATGCCGCTGAACTAACTGAAGCCTCGAACCAAAGTTCGGAAGAGCCTAGAGCTAAAATAGTTAGCAACTACCGAGAAGACAAGCTCCGGACATAACCTATATTTCAAATTATTATCACTTATTGTTTTATTTCCTTGTGCATTTACAGTTCTTAGGATTTGAATTTAAACCCTAGATGCATGATCCTAGGAACCTATGTACTGAACACTAGACCTGAGTTCGACTACTTGCTAAGCTTATAGGACCGGTAAAAGTCGAGTGATTGCCTGTCACTCGCGAGCTTTATAGGAATTGTTTGTTTACTTTCTGTTATCAATGTAAGGACGACAGACGGGGTTGTGTTCGATAACATGACCTTATGTGAGACCCCGTCTGTGTTGATGAACTTGTTAAGGTCGCGGTGTGTGGTAGCGGTGGTTAAGTTTTTGAAAGTAATAGCCACATGCCGTAAATATGGTACGCGGCAAGCCTAGTAGCCGATTGGACCGGGGAGTGGATATACCTCTCACTCTCTCTTAGGGATAGGTTTTATTTTTATGTTGCGCAACACTACGACTTCTAGGGACAAGGTTCGGCCTTGGAGCCCTGTAGTCGGGAAGAGTGGCACTATCCACAAGCCGGAAAGAAAGGTCAATGGTTGTTTGGAAACGACCCGACGGTGTTCCAAACGTGTGTGTTAGGTTTGTCTGGCCAGGTTGAATTTCGATTCAGAATCGTCCGCCTCTCACGATGAAATGAGACTGCTTGATCCCTTTGCCACACACAGTAATAAGAGCAACAATATTATTTATCAATTTTGATGTTTGCTTAGTTTTCTACCATGATTGGATAGTAGTTGCTTACATAGAATGGTTAATCAACTAGAATCTTGAAAGCTAAAACTTGAAAGTAAGGACATACTCTTTATTGCTTTTCAGCACAAGGAAAACCAGAGCCTCACAGAATCTTGCATAGTCTAGCTACAGTGGGTTAAGTAGACCCGTGGACGGTTAAGTCTTGCTGAGTATTAAATACTCAGCCTTGCTGTTGAAACCCTTTTTGAGGTATGAGTTTTGAGGATCAGATCGCTAGCTTGACCTATCCATGCTCTTTGCCTCCTGGCTGGTCCGTAGAGTGGGATATGTCTTCGGCCGACAATGACCATGACGAGTGATACCATGCTTGGGCTAGCCTGGTATCCTTTTGCGACGTGTTGTAGCCGTCGTGTTTTATCTTCCGCTGTCTAAACTCTGAACTTAAGTTATGGCTTGTATAACTGTTTTACTTAAGTTGGTTTTGTAATAATGGTTTGAACTGGTTTGTAATCTTTACTATGCCTGTGTTGTAAAATGGTGGTTGTAATATCTCTGGACTCGCCTTCGTGCGGGGTATGCTTGTTCGATCCGAGAACCGATGGTTGTATCGGGACGTTACCCGACAGACCAAGAATTGTTCCGTTTGAAGTGCGTTTGAGCTAGTGTTGCCTTTATGGTGATGCCCTGCGCACTTGAGCCGGGATAATTCAGGTAGTTCTGCCACAGCTGGTATCAGAGCTGCAAGCGTACACCAGAGGTGTTGGAACCTTAAAAATCATTTTCCGTATAAAATTGGAACAACGAGGTATTTCGGAAAACTACGTTGGATTCGTTAAGGGTTGTGCCTAGAACGTAAAGTCCTAGGGGAGTTACGGGAATTACTAGGTGGCTATTTATGTATGGTTTATGTTATCTGACTTCCAGCACTTTACATTTTGTTAAACCATACTCACAAGCAACTCTTAATTCCTATAACGACGCACCTACGTTGAGGTAAGAAGGTAAGGATCCTCAATCAGCTGAGAGAGTCTGACCTTCCCGTCGGTGATGCGAGCCGAACGCTGCCCTCAAGTAGTGGCTTACTTGAGGTGCTTCCAATATACCGACTATTAGTTGACTATATTGGAAGTAAAGTGTGCTCAGTCAGCTGAGAGAGTCTGACCTTCCCGTCGGCGATGCGAACCGAACGCTGCGCTCAAGCAGTGACCTACTTGAGCTGCTGCCAATATACCGACCTCGGTCGGCTATATTGGCAGTAAAGGAACTCGTGAATACGCCGCTGAGTAGCGTATGTTAACGTTGGCCATACGGCGGAAATTGTATGGCTGCCGCTTCTATAGTGAGCGGTAATGTATGGGGACGCTTTCATGAGTGCTGGCATGAAAGGTTCATTGGATATATATATATATATATATATATATATATATATATATATATATATATGTTCTGTCAATCTTCTGCAGGTACACTAACTGCGATCGATAAGTTAAGAACGGTTAGAATGTATCGACTAGCTATATAGGGAGAGCCGTATTTATGTATGCCACCGTGCTAACCACGTAAGCCCAACGATAGTTGGCAATTGTTTATCTTGTGAGGAACGAACAGGACGTGCATGCATATTTGGTTGATGTTTGATTTTGTTCCTAGTCTTTGAAGTTGTTACATAAGCTTTGTAAGGAATTCCAAGTATGAGTCCTCATAGATAAGTGTTAGTGTGTTTAAATCAGGAGTGAGTTAAATTCTGATTCTAGGAGCATGCTTGTTTAAATGCTTAGACTTTCTTGGATGAAAAAGTTGGTTTTGAGTCGTGCCTTCATCCTATGCCCCATCTTGTTGTTATAAGGATCTTTTTATTCCTTAGAATCTCAAATGATGAACCAGTACCAATTGTAGTTTATTATTTTCTGAGGTTGTAACCATATCATATTTTGAATTAGAATCACTTTTGCTTTACCGCAGTCTTCTTAAAGCTTTATTTGAGAAGTCTTGAGATAATAGTATTACTCACATTTGAATCTTTTTTGGTTCAGATGGCGGATTGCCCCCATATCTTTTGGGATGAGAAGAGAAATGCTCATACCGACTGTCTGTACTGGGAGGGTTTTCCAAGAATTCTTTGGGATTCACTTCGTATCTTCCACTACCCAGATCCACCCCAGTACACGGGACGCCAGTTTTCTGAGGATGGAATTAAGAAGAACAGAGTTACAATGACCATTCCTCAGCACCCCACCTTGGAGTGGCCACCGATTGAGATTGAGGTGATTGGGTACCGTCTTGTTGATGCTTTCGAGACAGCAGCTCTCAAAGCTATTACTACTTTTTGTGAGCACCATCCTGAGGAGGTAGCTGCGTATCCTATTGGTTTGTTTCCAGCAGTCAGTGCTGGCAATGCAGAGTGGCTGTTCAGGATCACACACTTCGGGCACTTAATTGGAGATGTAGCGGATGAGACTATTCATGCTGTAACCAGATATATGAATGCTCAGTCTCACTACTAGATACTTCAGCAGCGACACATGGACCAGGTAATAGACTTGGCCCAGAGTTTCCAGCGAGGTCTTCGTTTGAGGGACATTCAGTTTCAGGAACTTCAGGATGCCGTTGCTGGGAGGGATCAGGCCATTGCACAGTTTGAGCATCAGGCTTTGGAGCATGGTGCTGAGATAGTGCAGCATGATACAGTGATTGGTTATCTTCAGGGGCAGGTGAATGAGCTTCAAGGAGATTGGGCTGATGCTTTAGCCCATATTGGTGTGCTCCAGGAGCAACTAGATGCTCCAGCTGAGCCTGCAGCAGCAAATGAGGACCCCGAGGAGGTTGAGGGAGTTTCTGATTTATCTTCAGAGCACGCACTTGCTGAGCCTAACCCTCAGCCGGACGACTCTTCTTCCGACAGTGCCTCTTCTGTGGGCAACCTCGACGACTTCTAGGCGCCTTAGACTTGTCCTAGATAGTTTGTGTTTTCTCTTGTTATAGCTTATGTACATAGGGAAGAGATGTTGTAAAATAGCCCTAGGAAGGAGTACCACTTGTTGTATTATATGTGGTAAGGGTGTGTGATGCCAGGTTGTAAGACAAATGCTACTTTGGATGTAATATAAGTAGCGACTACCAGTTTGGAAATCATAATCTTCCTACTTACCAAATCTCTTTATTTGTGCATTTCTAGGCTGTTTGATGAATACTAAAGATGTTGCAAGTTTTGTGGCATGTGTGCTCATCAAATTTTAGCCTATTGAGTCTGTGAGACTAAATTTTTAGTCCAATCACTTCTATGATCTCTGTTGATTAGCAGCATAGCACATAGCGATGAAGAGTGGATTGCTAGATTATCTTCTTTACCCTTTTGCTCTCAGCGTTGAGTATCAATACGATGGAGCAGGAAGTTATCTAACAGTTGACCAATTCTGTATTATGTGGTTGAACAATTATGTGTTATGCGTATTGTGCTACATCGTATCTAGCTAAATTCTGCTGATTTTATTTTGATATCCAATGTATGATCGTTGCACGTACCATTGATTCTGGGAGCAAATGCAAGAATCCCTTGGAACAAAATTGATTCATAGTTCAGCTTATCATCCACAAACAGATGGACAAACTGAACAAATCAATCAAATCCTTGAAGACATATTGAGAGCATGTACTATTCAATATGGCAAGAACTGGGTTAAGTGCCTAGCACTGGCAGAGTTTTCATATAATAACAGTTATCAATCCAGCTTGCAAATGGCACCATTTGAAGCATTATACGGTCGAAGGTGTCGAACTCCTTTGAGTTGGTCACAAGCTGGAGAACGCAAAATTTTTGGGCCAGATTTAGTCTCTGAGGCAGAGGAGAAAGTCAAAGTTTTCCAGACTAATCTTAAAGCAGCTCAATCAAGACAGAAAAGTTATGCAGACAAAAGAAGAGATCATTTACAGTTCAAGGTGGGGGATTTCGTATATTTGCGAGTATCTCCTACTAGAGGTGTTCAACGCTTCGGTATCAAAGGGAAATTAGCACCCCGATACATCGGACCATTTGAAATTATCGAAACTTGTGGACCAGTTGCCTACCGACTTCGTCTTCCATCTCAGTTGGCCGCCATTCATGACGTCTTCCATGTATCACAACTCCGGAAGTGCACCAGGGTACCTACTAAGATCCTTGAACCACAAGATGTCGAGTTTGAATCCGATCTATCCTATACGGAGTATCCAATCAAAGTTCTTGACACCAAGGAAAGAAGTACGAGAAGGGAGAAAGTTAAAATGTACAAGATCTAGTGGAAGCATCATACCGAAGAAGAAGCCACTTGGGAGACTGAAAATTTTCTCCAAAGAAACTTTCCCGACTTTCTTAGAACCAATCCAGGTACCAAGTCTTTGTATCCTTTTCTTCCTGTAATCTCGTGACGAGATTCCTTTTAGGGGGGAAGGCTGTAACACCCTGGGTGTCTACACAGTAGTTGTGTATATTTTATATGCATCATGTGCTTGAATTGCTTGAAAAAGGACCTTTTAGTAATTATAAAAGGTTATATGTGTAATTATGATTTTGTGCAAGGTCCTTTCTATAGTTACATTTGATTATAGCTTTTGTGGAGGGTGTTTTTGCAAAATTTCAGTGTATTTATTGCATGACAGCCAATTTTGTTTTTAAGTCTAATTTTGAAGTGAAATTGCATTGTAAAAGACAAAATTCCTAGAATCCAAAATCCCTCTTATGTTTTCAAATTTAGCCCTATATTCTTTGGTCAAATAAATTTTTGCACAACATCAAAGTTGTAGATCTTGAAAAGTTGAACAACTTTCATGTTGGGCACTTTTTCATTTGAGCCCTATTTTAAAAGTTATCGCTGGTTTATAGAATAGTCTCTGGAATTTTCAGAAATTGCAAATTGATCCTTTTCCCCTTCCCCAGCTCCCTGCTCTATTTCTCGCCGCCACCGTGCAGGGCACCGACGCCGGCGCCGTGGAGAGCCTTCTCGGTCATCTGTTACTTCGCGCTGGCACCCACGCGTCGCTCCGGAGCTCCTCCCCCTCCTGTTGTCTCACGCTGGAGTCCCCCCGGCCGTGCCACGCACGCCGCCGAGCCCAGAAGCGTCCGCGCCGCCGCAACCTCGCCGTCGCGGTGGAGAGCCCGCTGCAGAAGCCGCCGCCCTCTTCTAGCGAGCGCCCGAGCCCTACAATTACCCCAGAAACCGATTCTTCTCGCTCCTTTGCTCTCTCCTCGCTCCCACGCCTCGGAACGCCGCCGCCGCTCCACCCCGAACGCCGGCCCGCTTGACGCCGCCGCGGAGCCGCCTCACCGTAGCTCCTCCGCCCACACTGACACCCTAGCAAGCTCCGCTGTGAGCCCGCGCAACTCCCAGACCACTTACCCTCGCCCAACCCTCACCGGAGCACCCCGCCGACGAGTTTCCTCCGCCGCCGACCCGCCTGCTCCGTCGAGCCGCTGCCTCCGAGACCCTCCCCGCAACCCTAGACCACCCAGAGGTGCGCCTTGAACCCGTGAAACTCCCACGCCCCTTCACCCTCGCCGCCGGTGAGCCCCTCGCCGGGAAATGGCCGGTCAAACCTCGCGCTCCCCCTCTGACCCAGCCTAGGACCCCGTGTTAGAATTTGGAAAAGCCCAGGGGGCTGTCTGTGAAGCTCAAGACACATATGAATAGTGCTCTAGGGACTTATTTGTGATGATTTTCTGTGATCTTTGAAATTCCATAGAAATTCGTAGAAAATTCGTAAAATAGCAAATCTTGATGTTTTGGAATCCTTGAGAGTAGCTCTTTGCAGTAGAACCATAATATAGTAGGTGTTTGTTGCAAGTTTTTGCTGTGTAAATGGTTTTGTGTCACTAGGTAAATAAAGACTAGTTATTTAATCTTTTTCTTATCTGATGATTGAAAGCTTGTCTTGCTCTGAAATTTTTATGGTAGTTTATTCATTTGACACTAGTTTTGTTATAAAAATTTTGTGCTCAGTTCTCGTGTATAGATTTTTATTTAATTTAATCCTTGTTTAGTAGACTTTATTTATGATAAATAGTTTCTGTTCATGATAAATCATGAAAATATTCCTGAGTGTCCATCTGGTGTATCTTAGCTTGTCCAAGAAGTTTGAGCATCAGTTCATGGCTAGATCAGGAGCTAAAAATAAATCTTGCTAATCTGTTGTCTGTTTTGTTTATTTTCTCATAATTATTTCTTTGTAGATAAAATCATGAAATATTCACAGTAGCTAAATCATCCCTGTGTAGACATACTGTTAAATTTTGAGCTTCTGTTGTGCTTTAGTTTGACCTGTATAATTCAAACTTATTCTAGGTGTTGTCTGAATGAATGATTTGTTGTGAATAAATGGCTAAATGTTTGGCATGATTTTTTACAGGGTAGCTTAATATGTTCATGTTCTGCTTAGGGTAAATTTTGCTAAATTTATTTCTATTTGTGCTTTGAGTTGTTTATTTATTAGCAAACCATGAATTACTTGTTATAGGAAATCACCCCCACGTGTTTTTGAAGTTAGTAAACTTCATTTGTGCTGTTGATCATGATGCCTTGTGTAATTAGATTTGTTATTTAACTACTCTATAAATGATTGCCCATGTGTGTTTATAATTTTGTTCTTGCATTACATATAGACTTTGTCGGACGGGACGTACGAGCTGATCCCGGAGTCTGACGGAGGTGATCTCTAAGCTCAGGTGAATGCCGCTGAACTAACTGAAGCCCCGAACCAAAGTTCGGAAGAGCCTAGAGCTAAAATAGTTAGCAACTATCGAGAAGGTAAGCTCCGGACATAACCTATATTTCAAATTATTATCACTTATTGTTTTATTTCCTTGTGCATTTACAGTTCTTAGGATTTGAATTTAAACCCTAGATGCATGATCCTAGGAACCTATGTACTGAACACTAGACCTGAGTTCGACTACTTGCTAAGCTTATAGGACCGGTAAAAGTCAAGTGATTGCCTGTCACTCGCGAGCTTTATAGAAATTGTTTGTTTACTTTCTGTTATCAATGTAAGGACGACAGACGGGGTTGTGTTCGATAACATGACCTTATGTGAGACCCCGTCTGTGTTGATGAACTTGTTAAGGTCGCGGTGTGTGGTAGTGGTGGTTAAGTTTTTGAAAGTAATAGCCACATGTGTAGCGAAAATGGCCTCTCATGCCATATTTCAATATAATGTTTTGGCGATTGATGACACACACAACACTTGGACTAATGTGATTGTTAAGATGACTATTCTCAGGCTTTTAGGTTCAAGTGATGACAAAGAGAAGAGAGGCGTAGCAAGGCCCGAAGGGCCACCCCTACGGGCGTAGCAAACCTCTTCGGTCCAAAGGACAAGAATCGAAGAGACTGTGAAGAAATTCAATACACCGGTTGAACCGACGTTAAGGAAAATACACACGCCGGTGTAATTGTCCAGAAGCTGGAAACTGAAGGTACACTCACCGGATTAACCGACGTTGAAGAAAATGCATACGTCGGTGCATTGCCAAACGAAGACCGATGAAAATACATACACCGGTTGAACCGACGATGCATCGGTCAATTGCATCGGTTCAGTTGTCCAGAGAGGTGGTTTTTGGAGGAACGTGAAGAAGTTACAATCACCGGTTAAACCGACGCTAATTTTACATACACCGGTTGATTGCATCGGTTAAACCGGCGATACACCGGTTAATTGCTAACGGCTAGTTTTTCAAGTAGCAGTTTACATACACCGGTTAAACCGACGATGGCTTTGGAGGTACGTCGGATTAACCGGCGTTAAGCGTTTTTCTGGCAGCTTTTCTCCAACGGCTATATTTGCTTGTGCTGCCTATATATACCCCCAAGGCCGGGTCATTTGTGAGTGCTGGAGTTCAAGGAAGTATACAAGAGCTAAAGATCATCTCCAACCACCATAGAGCTTCATTGTACATCATATAGGCTTAAGCACACTTGTGAGAGTGCTTAGTGCTTGTTTAGGCTTAGTTCTTGAGAGAACTAGCTTGAGAGAAAGTCTTGCTGCGGCAAGCAACTTGTGTACTCGTCGTGTGACCCTCCGACTTGGTGTGGAGTGGCAACGACACTTTGTGCGGGGAAGGAGGCCCCTACTTGGTGTTAAAGCTCCAAGATAGTGAAGACGGTGCCGTGGTGACGCTTCGAGATAGACGGTGGCGGTGACCTCGTCTTTGTGACTTGGCGTCACTTAGCCTTTGCTTGTCGGGAGCCTTGGAGGCGTGGCAAGACGGTGATCAAGCGAAGAGACTCGGCATCCCACTTGTTCTTTGTGAGCAAGTGGCCGTGGACGTAGGGAGGGACTTTGGTGTCCTAACCGAACCACGTTAAATCGTGTGTCTTGGTGTCTTCACGGGAGTTTGCATATCCTCTCCCTTACCGCTTTACTTACCGCATTACGTTTCCGCATTTACTCTTTCTTGCTTACCTTTACTTTCCTAGTTAGTTTGATTAGGATTGGCTATAGGTTGCAAGTCTTTTGGGGTAAGTAGAGGGTAGCATAGATAAACCTTAGTCATAACTAGCATGTGTAGGACGTGTTAGGTTTATCTTATGCAATTATATTGAGCCCTAGGATAGAAAAGCGATTAGCGACCCTATTCACCCCCTCCCCCTCTAGGGTCGGACACCCCGGTGATCCTTACAACATGCCGTAAATATGGTACGCGGCAAGCCTAGTAGCCGATTGGACCGGGGAGTGGATATACCTCCCTCTCTCTCTTAGGGATAGGTTTTATTTTTATGTTGCGCAACACTACGACTTCTAGGGACAAGGTTCGGCCTTGGAGCCCTGTAGTCGGGGAGAGTGGCACTATCCACAAGCCGGAAAGAAAGGTCAACGGTTGTTTGGAAACGACCCGACGGTGTTCCAAACGTGTGTGTTAGGTTTGTCTAGCCAGGTTGAATTTCGATTCAGAATCATCCGCCTCTCACGATGAAATGAGACTGCTTGATCCCTTTGCCACACAGAGTAATAAGAGCAACAATATTATTTATCAATTTTGATGTTTGCTTAGTTTTCTACCATGATTGGATAGTTGTTGCTTACATAGAATGGTTAATCAACTAGAATCTTGAAAGCTAAAACTTGAAAGTAAGGACATACTCTTTATTGCTTTTCAGCACAAGGAAAACCAGAGCCTCACAGAACCTTGCATAGTCTAGCTACAGTGGGTTAAGTAGACCCGTGGACGGTTAAGTCTTGCTGAGTATTAAATACTCAGCCTTGCTGTTGAAACCCTTTTTCAGGTATGAGTTTTGAGGATCAGATCGCTAGCTTGACCTATCCATGCTCTTTGCCTCCTGGCTGGTCCGTAGAGTGGGATACGTCTTCGGCCGGCAATGACCATGACGAGTGATACCATGCTTGGGCTAGCCTGGTATCCTTTTGCGACGTATTGTAGCCGTCGTGTTTTATCTTCCGCTGTCTAAACTCTGAACTTAAGTTATGGCTTGTATAACTGTTTTACTTAAGTTGATTTTGTAATAATGGTTTGAACTGGTTTGTAATCTTTACTATGCCTGTTTTGTAAAATGGTGGCTGTAATATCTCTGGACTCGCCTTCGTGCGGGGTATGCTTGTTCGATCCGAGAACCGGTGGTTGTATCGGGACATTACCCGACAGACCAAGAATTGTTCCGTTAGAAGTGCGTTTGAGCTAGTGTTGCCTTTATGGTGATGCCCTGCGCACTTGAGCCGGGATAATTCAGGTGGTTCTGCCACAGAGGTGCTCTGCTGACTCGTGCCTACCAAGCATCACGGACGGCGGCGTTGTGAGGTTTGTTCTTCTTCTGCTTTTTTGTGAAAGGGCGGAAGATCTTGACATCCCCGATGTGGGGTTGTTCTTCCGGGTTGCTGACCTATTCATCAACGGCGGATCCTGTTTCTGGTCGCCGGCTTTTGGGCCTGCGGCGACGAAACTCCTTTCCCCTTCCTTGCCTACTGTGCCGACGGTCGATGTTCGTTCAGCATTGACGATTCGCTTGGGTGGCTGGCTGGGAGATGGCTCTTGCGGCCCATCCTAAGTCTTGGTGTTGCTCAGCACGAGGGGAGGTGGAACTTGCCTGAATTTGGCGTGCGTCTCCAACGAATAGGGAGCGAGGTCGATGGCGAGGACTCTCTGGACAAGGAGTTATCTGTAATTTTTATTCATTCTAGGGTGTTTTCTGTAACAATTTGGGGATGTACTGTGCTACTCTCTTTTAATACGATTTCCCCTTTTGCAAAAGAAAAACTCATAGTGTTCGACTTGATGGGGATACCAAAGACGGAAATCCAACACATCATAGACCCATTGAAAAGGTAAATTTAATTAGCACAATAAAATTCTTTCATTTTCAGATCAACTAAGCATCAAACATATTTATAAGCGCATGGTGTCGAAAAAGTTTGTGAAAAATAACAAACGCGACTGTCAATGGAAGGAGGAACTGAACATTAGAATGGATTTTCTAGTATGTGGTGTCGCTACCATTTTGCTTATCTCATTTGGTGTTCTAGATACGCATACACAAATATTGTATTACTACTTTATTTCTCCTATATATAGTGTACGAGGTAAGAAGAAGGAAATAATTGGTGTGGGTACTATGTATGTGAATTCATGCACTCTCTAACTCATTGCGGTCGTAGCCTATATATAGTGTACGAGGCAAGAAGAAGGAAATAATTGGTGTGGGTACTATGTATGTTAATTCATGCACTCTCTAACTCATTGCGGGAGGCTACAACCGAGGACCCAAGAGTACATGCAAAACATTCATAACTATGTTTTTTCCAATTATACTCACATGATGAATTAATGTCCAGCTTTATTTTTTTTAAAAAATGATAGAATGATGTGAATCAAGGATCAAGCTCTCAATGTGGATAGGATCACGGCCGTGTCTAAGCAACTCATAGAATTCATTATGAGTGAGATTCTGAATCCTAGGGATGAGTTCTACCACGATGGTCATATTAATAGACAATCCGTATCCACATCTTGGGGGCTTAGTACTTGTAATCGAGACAAAATGATGGCGTCGTTAAATTTCTAGTACTTGTGATCATGATATTTGTATATTTGTAAATATTATTATGTCTAAATAACTTAATTACACGGTTGGTAGTAATATTTAGTTATTTTTATATTTTATTTTAACACGAACGAGACTAATAAACGTATAGTAAAGCTCGGGTACGCGTTACAATTATAAAAAAATAAAAGTAATAAACAATTAAAATAAAATAGGATTTGGAAAATAGGAGAAAAATCCTTCATAATGAAAATAGGAGAAAAACCTTTCATAATTCTTCTCGATACCAAAGGTGGCCTTCAACACCGGGAAAAAACCCGGTCACGAAGACGAAAGTCTCAGTCTCTTATAGTACCGGTTGGTGAACCAAGACTAAATATGATGGAAACTGTATTTAGTCTCAGTTCACCAACCGGTCCAAGTTGAGCTTTTTCCAGTAGTGAACTCACTTCTGCAAAGATAAAAATAAGATTTCTATTTTTGATTGGCCCCCGGGACCCCTGGCAACTCAACTTGGAAACTATCCATGCTGGTTGGCACAACCTTCCACTTCAAATTCTCTCATACCCAGCACCAAACGAAAACAAATACGGGACATCTGAACATGAGCTGGATGATGATGGAATTTTGGGCTTGGCCTATTATGAAATTCAGAAATTCCATATGTGTGTGTATGAGGGAGCTAGTGGTGCAAGCCTTTAGTCGCATCTTGCTTGTGGAAGGTGAGAATAGCTAACTGAAATAGTGAAGCTATTCTTGCCTCTACAAGCTATTTGTGTGGGAGAGAAATTAAAAAAAGCTCCACATGTGCACGCTCACTCGCTCCCTGGCGCGACTGCTCAAAAATCTTCGTCACGGCTCATCCTCTGTCCAAGTATTATAGAGTTGTTCATACTGATTTGAATTTTCAGAGGCAGTTTTGTTGTCCAAATGTCAACCATGCTTAGACCACGCAGCTTATCAGAGCCTCCTTCTAGGCTCTCCACTCGCCGGAGACCACCTCTTCTACAGAATCTTCTCTCTCTGCAAATTCTGTATAGAGTAGGAAATCTCAGCTCCAGCGAGCAGGTCCCCCTCCAACTATCCAGCAAAAATCTACTACTTTCCCCATATCCAATCTGCACGTCTCTTCCAAATTTGTACCATTCTTGAACGTTCTGAGGCTATCCGCACTCGTATTACTCTAAATTCATCCTCTAAAAAATATTCTCATCCTGGTCACTGTGATTCTCTCCTCCATACTCAGTTTCTCTGCACCCATTCATACTCTACATCTCTACTCTATACCAACTACTAGCAAAAGTACCCATGCGTCAGATTTTTTTTATTTTTTTACCTCTGGCGCCCTCCCTCCCCCCTCTCTCTCTCTCCCAGCCTCCCTTCGCCCCGCTGGCCTGACTCGCGCGCGGCGGGGTGGCCGGGGAGCGGCGACGGCCATGCCTCCTCCTCTGTGCGAGGACATGGCGACCGCGGGAGGGAGGCAGGTGTCGCGCCCCTCTGCCGCGCGTCTCGCCGTGTCCCCTCGCTGGCGGCGCCTCCCTCCTCCTCCGTGCGAGGCCATGGTGGGGCAGACGCACGATGCGCAGCGGCCGACGAATCGACCGGCACTGGGATGAATTGACGACGAGGCGGCGGAGTAGAGCTTGCTCACCGCCCTTCCTCCGCGCGCCCCTCCAACGCCCTTCTCCCTTCCTCCTCCTCGCGGCGAGGCGGAGGCGCAGCGAGCCGCAGTGCCGCCCGGCGAGGCGGAGGTGCGTTGTGGCGGGCGGCGGCGCCACACTGCGAGGTGCAGGCGCGGTGCGGGGACGCGGGCTGCGGCGAATAGGAGGCGCACCGGCGTAGGCAGTGGCGCCGGGCGCGGAGGTGGGCAGCGGCGCAGGCACCAGCTCCGGGCGCTCGACGCCAGCAGCGTGGCAGTGCCAACGCGGGGCATAGCGGTGCGGCGGCTGCAGCAGCATTAGCCTCTGGTCCCTCCGCCGTCCGTCGGCCGCAGCAAATCCCCGGCGAGCGGCGGGCTCCTCCGAGCGGCGATGGCACGCCCCTTCCTCCTCTGCTTCGTCGTCGGCTCCATCCACCCCTTCCGAGCATGGGCACGACGGCGGGAGAGGACGCGCGGGCCCCGCGCCAAGCACCACGTCGCCGATTGCGGACCTCCTCTACATCCTCTGGCAGTGGCGTACGCGAGCCCCTCCTCTTGCATAGCGTAGGCGGCAGCGTACACTGCTGCAGGCATTTTTTACGCTATGTGATACTGCCGGAACATTTACCGCACACCGGTGCGGATAGCCTGAGCCCAGAACAAAGAACCCCCCTGCCGTTCTTTCGGAAAATGCTTCTCTACCTCCAAATATTTTTTCCTTAAGCCTGATGCGAAGGCTATCATCTCCACTTTCAACTCTGTACAGCCTGGCCAACAGGGCTGTATTCATGGCCCTAGTGTCCAGAAAATCTAAGCCACCAAATTCTTTTGGAAGACACAAACCATCCCACTTAACCATGTTATACTTTTTCTTCTTCCCAGCACCCCGCCGAAAAACGTGCTTAGTCATGTCCATCTTCGGAGAGAAAATTGGATATTTGCCATCGCAATCATTGGGCTTCATAAAACTACCACCGTATACATGAGCTTAGCAAAATTGCCACCTATAACATTGATAGATTGATTTCATTGTCATTTTCTTTCTTTTATTCACTTATAATTCCTTTTTCCATTTTGCAGGCTGGTGAAAGGACCGAAAGGCTCCTGAGCATATAATATTACCTACTGAGTCCTGTCAATTTGGCCGCCAGCCTCTGTGCATCCAGCTGCCGGCTCTCTGACGCCCGCGCGGCCTTCGCCCGCCGGCTCTCGGTCGCCGCCTGCTACGGTGCGACCGCCCGCGTTCCCACTGTCCGCAGGCGCTCAGCCACCGCAGGCTGTGCCACTGGCCGCCGTCGCCTGCAAGTTTGTCCGGTCAGTTTGGCCACGGACCACCGCCACAGGCTCGTTGGATGGCGTGATGGGAAATCATTTCACCCATGCCTGGAGCCCATGGCTGGCATGACTGAAGATGCATCGGGCAAGTGCTGGACGATGTGAATGACTGAATATGTGCAGCCATAAATTTGTTGTCCAGCCAAGGACTGAGCCGTAGCTCAGTTGGCAAGGCACGCCGGTGTGCTGGGCTGTGTTTAGTTTCAAAATTTCTCTCTCCAAACGCTACTATTCACCAATCACATCAAATTTTTTATCTCATGCATGGAGTAGGTAAATAAAAAATTAATTGCATAATTTTGATGTACACGACGAGACGAATTTTTTGAGCCTACTTAGATCATGGTAGGACAACAATTACCACAAACAAACGAAAAGTGCTACAGTGTGCTACAGTGCCCGATGTGACCCTTTTTACCACCATTTTACGGGTCTAAACACAGCCCATGTTCGAAGCCCAGCTTCGCCGTGGGTTGCTCACCTGGGGATTTATTCCCCATTTTAGTTGTGGTTTCCTCGGACGCCTGTGCAGCACAATAGGAGGAATAGGAGGCGATACTCTCGTCGCTAAGTGAAGCTCTGGTCTTCGTGAATGTATTGCAGGCGTGTTGTGTGTATAAATTTAGGTCTTAGCATGCGCCTTAGGGTGTATGTGGTATGCGTGGGTAGGTTGTAGTGTGCATTTAGGCGTGCGTTCAGATGTTACAACTTGTACTCCAGATATGAGGAATCAAAAAAAAAATTGTTGTCCAGCCTGAACATGTGCAGGTGGTGAAGATGGAGAGCAAGCAAATACTCGCTGCAATCGTCTTTTTTTCAGCAATTTGATGCAGGTGTTCCTCTGGACCGTTGAATAATTAGACAATTGTCCGATTAAATTTTGAAATAAATAATTTTTTTGAAGTGATTTTGAAATAAATAAATTATGAACATGACTAGAAGCAAGACTTAGTAGAATCATGATATCAGAAAATATGATTAAACACTGAATTAAATAGCAGCGTGCATACTAAGCGTTTGCTTTTGGGAAGACGAACGGCGCTGATAGAATGATGGCAGTTGTACGAGCGGAGTGCAGCATACGACGTCACAGGTGACGATACACCGCAGCACCAGACTTGGACGAAGGACGAGCCGTGGCGAAGATTGTTGAGCAGTCGCGCCCCCGCAAGGGGAGAAGCCGGATTTCAGCGGACCATTCACGCGGACGTCGCGTGCCCGCATCTTTTGCCCCGGCCCTGGCCCAAGCCTAGCCCGGCCCGGCCCGGCAAGGCGAGGCGAGCGGGCGCGTGTGGAACTTTCTTTCTCTCCCACACACATAGCTTGGAGAGGCAAGGATGACCTTATTATTTAAGTTAGCCATCCTCAACTTCCACAAGCAAGGTGAGACTAAAAATTTGCACCACTCTTACACTTCCTCATGCTCACCTGTGCCTTTGATATTTATTTGGAATTAGCTGAAATGTTCATTGGGCCAAGCCCAAATTCCCAAATTCCAACAATCCCCCACCAGATCTCAAATGCCCATTTTGAGATTTGCCTGTTTCTCACTACTATTTGATATACCAGCGTTTTAGTGAGGACTGTTAAGTTGAACTCTCACCTAGAGTTCCAAGCTGCACTTATCCACAACTTGAACAATGGACTACGCCTTGAATTGCAAGTTTAGTGCGAACAAGTTTCACTCAGAATCATAACTAGTACATGGCTGCCAGTAGCCTACTCCGTGTGTGGAGCATATACGTCATACTCCATGGTCTCTTTATGAGCTTAGTAGAGATTAACCAAGTCTCATAGATTGCGACGTTCAACAGTTGAGCTCATATAGGTGTGCTTCTTTCAAGAATGCTCTGTAGGATAGCATCTTCGCTTAACCAAGCCAACAGAAACACATTAAGGCACATAGACAACCTACCATATAACATCTGAGAGTATTGCACTAAGAGAGGGTTCAAAAGAAAGTTACTCTCCTTGGTTAACCAATAGCTTGTTCTTCCTAGGTCCTAATTCACGGGATCTCCGATCACATAGGTTGGGTTACTACTATGGCAACTATATGAGTCTCAAACCCATCTCCCTCGATGCACTTTCTATCACATTCCGTGATAACCCTTTTGTAAAGGGATCTGCCAAGTTTTTGTCTGTTTGAATATAAGTCACTCTTATCACTCCGGAGTTTCTCATTTTCCTGACATATTTCAGTCGTCTTTTAACATGTCTTGATGACTTTGCATTATCCTTAGTACTGTTCACTTTGACTACCACCGTTTGATTGTCACAGTTCATAAGGATAGCCGGCACTAATTTCTCAACCACAGGCAAGTCCATCAAGAGCTCACACAGCCACTCTGCCTCAACAGTGGTTGTATCCAAAGCAATAAGTTCTGCTTTCATGGTTGACCTTGTCAAAATGGTCTGTTTGCAAGACCTCCATGATATCGCACCACCACAAAGGGTAAACACACACCCACTCGTGGCATAAAGCTAATCAGCATCTGATATCCAATTCGAATCACTATATCCCTCAAGCGCAGCAGGGTGCCCAGAATAGTGAATCCCATAGCTCATAGTACCAACTAGATATCGCACAACCCTTTCAAGTGCATGCCAATGATCAGTACCCAGGTTGGACATGAACCTGCACAATTTGCTCATAGCAAAAGATATGTCGGGTCTCGTTGCGCTAGCTAAGTACATGAGTGAACCAATTATCTGGGAATATCTCAGCTGATCTTTCACAATCTTCTTATTCTTTCGGAGTATCACACTGGGATCATATGGAGTTCGAAAAGGCTTGCTATCTACATAGCCAAAGCGACTCAATATCTTCTCCATATAATGAGACAACGAAAGAGTAATCCCATTCTCACCCTTAATCAGCTTGATGTTCAGAATCATATCAGCTTCTCCAAGATCTTTCATATCAAAAATCTTTGATAGAAAAGACTTGACCCCATTGATCGCATCAATATTTGTGCCAAAAATCAGTATGTGTAATCCACATACAAGCACAATATGAGTCCTGCACCCCCACCATAGCGATAGTACACACATCTATCAGCCTCATTTATGACAAAGGCGGCAGAAGTTAAAGTTATGTCAAACTTCTCATGCCATTGTTTAGGCGCTTGTTTCAGGCCATACAAAGACTTCAATAATTTGCTCACCTTACTTTCTTGACCCTTCACTACAAACCCATCAGGTTGATCCATATAGATCTCCTCATCCAACTTTTCATTCAGGAAAGTTGTCTTTACATCCATCTGATGAACGATAAGACCATATGAGGCAGCCAGGAAAAGAAGTGCTCGAATAGTAATCAGTCTAGCAACTGGTGAGTACGTGTCAAAAAAGTCTTCGCCTTCTTTTTGTGTGCAACCTTTAGCCACAAGCCGAGCCTTGTATTTCTCAATAGTACCATCAGGCCTAAGTTTCTTCTTAAACACCCATTTGTAACCCACAAGTTTGCAACCATAGGGTCACTCAATGAGTTCCCACGTACCATTGGATAGAAATGAGTCCATCTCACTTTGAACAGCTTCATTCCATTCATCTGCATTTGGAGATGCATATGCCTCAGCAATAGTAGTGGGTGTGTCATCCACAGGGTACATAACGAAGTCATCACCAAAGGATTTTGCAACCCTTTGTCTCTTGCTCCTTTGAGGAGCTTCACTGTCATCATTCTCAATGATTTCCTCACGCTCAACTAGTTGTTCAGAAGTCTCAGTAGTAATAGGAGTAACTGGTTTAGGAGTTATCTCAGAGGAAAATCTAGAGATGCTATGCATATTTTTCATAGAAAATATATTCTCAAAAAATGTTGCATCATGATATTCCATAATACTATCAACATGCATATCGGGTAACTCAGATTTAACTACTAAAAATCTATAAGCTATACTCCTCTGAGCATATCTTAGAAAGACACAATTCACTGTTTTAGGTCCCAACTTGAGCTTCTTGTTGATTGGGATATTGACCTTCACCAAACATCCCCATGTGCGCAACTAAGAAAGTGATAGTTTTCTCCCCATCCATATCTCATATGGAGTCTGTTCTTTGTTTCTATTAGGAACTCTATTCAGGACATGACTTGCAGTCAATAAAGCCTCTGTCGATGTTTTACCGTCGGGTTCTCCGAGGGGTATCCCGAGGAGGGTGGTTATGAGTAGGGACTCATCGAGATCAGAATGCGATGGTGCAAGGAACACAAGGATTTAGACAGGCTCAGGCCGCCGGAGCGTAATACCCTACGTCCTGTGTGGTGGTTTGTATTCCCTCAGGTATTGTTCGATGTTTTGAAGAGGTCCCTGCTCGCCCTTATATGATCTGGGGGAGCAGGGTTACATGGAAGTTCTAGTCGAGTTCTGTTAGGACTCTAGTCTGAGAGGTTCGGCTAGTTCCTTGGACCATCGACTAGTTCTACTCCTACTCGGATAGATAGAAAAGAGGTAAGGCTTAACCATGTACTACTCCCTACTCTAAAATATTCCATTCTGATGAACAGTCTTGCTGCCCCAGGTCTGACAAGCCCCCGAGCTCTTCGTAATCGAGTCCTGCAGGCGTCGAGTGCTTCCGAAGGTATTCGTCGAGTGCTTTGAGAGCTTCTAAACTCTTCTTGTTTGGGCATCGAGTGCTTTGAGCACTTCTGTAGCAGTCTGACCATCTTCGGAGTCCATTGAGTGCTTCGAATAGTCTTCCAAGTGCTTCTTCGAATGCATCGAGGCTATGAGGTGCTCAAGCCCCGAATCTTTCCTTATGTATGATGCGTGATGTACTCGCGCTCCATATGGAGTATCCCCCGAGCCTTAGTTTGATTTGGCGAATCAGGCTGAGGATCCGCTCAGTCTTCTGGGTTCTTCAAGTGCTTGCAACTTTTTTTTTTAAAAAAAGTTGCCTTTTTATGATATGTGTCCCGTAGCCCCCGAGCCTTGAATTCAAATCTGTGATTTGGAGTTAAGTGTCCAGGAGAATCGTGTTATGTCCTCTTGTGATCTTTCTGAAATCATCGGTATTGCGGCAAATCTTCTGAAAAGGTGACAATGCGGTGTACTGTTCGCCCGTGGGTTCATGTGGCGAGTACTATTGTAGAATCTTTTCTGTTTCGCCCGTGAGCCTTCCTATCTTTGGATGTCACGGGTTGAGCTGCGGCTCTGATGCTGCTTCTATTTAAGCAAGGTCTGCTGCGCTTGAATCTTCATTCTTGCAGTTGTAGCCATGGGTTCCAAGTGGAGTTCCTCGATGGAAAGTACTAGACCTCCTGACGAGAGTACTCAATTCATCCTTGTAGGTGTTAGAAGAGAGTTTGCAAGCAACACAAATACTTGTTATCTCTCAGGCCGCCGTCTTTGCATCTCACATCGCAGCCATCCTGGTTGTCTTGGTGGGGAGCCGGTGGAAGCCGTGTCAAAAGCTTTTTCGGGTGGGAACTATGGTTGTTTCCCCCTCGATGGCATCTGGAGAGATGGCATTGTTTTTGTTGCAAAACATATCAGGGAGAGGAGCAGGTGCAAGAAGAGGATTTGCGATATTCTGGACCATGCATATCTTCTTACAACAAGTCTTTTCCTCCCTGATGTATCTGGATTACTCCCCTTTGGGAGTAATAAGCTTTGTATCTTTGTATCAGCCCTTGGGCTGTTCTCTTCGCAGTGGAGATCGAGTGGTTTCGAGTGGTGAAACTGTTGAGATCTGTGTATTTTCTTATATTTGGATGTAATCCTCGTAATCGGATTTCCTTTGGAGTGAATCCTGAGGTTGCTGGCTGAAATAACTTCTGAGAACTTGGTTCACGACATTTGAACTTCTTGTTATTTACCGTACTGCCACGGGGTGTGCTTATTTAACTGTTCGAGTAAATCTAGGTTCATTACGCTTCCTTAACCTTCTCTGCCGCCACCGACTCGTCTGCTCTCACCTCTGAGTGCCACGAGAAACTTGCCACCGCTAGCCCCTGAGCGTGAAGCAAGAGAGAATCACCTTCTCTTCGTTTCCATGGCTCCCAAGAGATCTTCTGGAAGGGGGAAGGCGAGCGAGGGCCTGGCAATGAAGCAGAGACTCATGGGTGGAAGTCAAGTAAGTGTGCTGACTCCCATCTTCTGAATCTGGTGGAGAGTCATCTTCTTCAACCTCGGAATGTGATCCATTGGCGTAGATCCGAGGGGGGTTCTTTTCCTTATGAGGAGGAAAACCCTGCCTTACGTTCTTCGGGGCCTTGGTTTTCCCGTTTCTGATTTCTTCCAAGGCCTCCTTTTCCATTGGGGGGTTCAAGTGCATCACTTGACTCCTAACTCTATTCTTCACATCTCGATTTTTGTCCATCTATGCGAAGCTTTCTTGGGGATTGAGCCCCACTTCGATTTGTTTCAGTACTTCTTCCATCTGAAACCCCATCCCAATGAATCTAAGGTAGATGTAGTCGAGGGAGCCGGGTTGTAGTTTCATCAAGGGAAGAAGACCAAGTACATCCCTTCCGAGTTGAGTGACAAGGTCATCGACTGGAAGGGGATGTAGTTCTATGTTAGGAATCTTTCTTCTTCTCTTCCTCTACGCACTCCTGGTCCTCCTGTGAAGAGACCAAGTTGGAATTCCAAGGGAGCTGGGGTGGACTAGGTGAACTTTCTCCTAGGGGAGATTGAAGTTTTAAAGACGGAACACGAGATCACTGGTGCACCCGTGGTGGCGTACTGGACCATTCGTAGGGTCCAGCCTCTTCAGCGGCGAGTTCATCTCGCCTTCGAGTATACGGGTGAGGAGGATCCTACTCGTTATTCTCGGGAGAAGATTTCCAAGGATGACTTGGAGGTTCGGGTGGCCGCGCTCTTGAAGAATGTGAAGTGGAGGCCTAGTCTTTCTGGGGCGTTCAGGGCCCGCAGGCGTCCTCGGGAGGTACTGCTTCGAGTAGTAGATTGTAGTTTTTAGTCGAGTACTTTTTGTCGAGTGGTCGAGTTGATCTGGTATCTTTCGTGCAGATTAATCCCGAAAACTATCAGAGTAGGCCTCCGCTGCCCGAAGATGTGTCTTTGGCACATACTGACTCAAGTGTGAATCTGACTCCTTTTGTCTTGCATCTTGGTTCGATTGGACCGTTGGATCCTCGATTGATCGCAGTTGTTTCTTGTTTGCAGGTCCGTCAGCTAGTCAGACGGCGTCGGTCGTCCAGGACTGGGCGGCGGACGAGTCGGCCATCTCTAGTTGATTTTCAGCTTCGATCTAATAGATTTTAAAGTAGTCTAGCGCTTCATCTTTAGTCTGCAACAAGTAAACATAGCAAAATCTAGACGCATCATCAATCAAAGTCATGAAATATCTCTTTTACCTTTTGTCAACACACCATTCATCTCGCACAGATCAGAATGTATGAGTTCGAGAAGTGCCAAGTTTCTCTCCTCAGCTGCCTTGTGAGGCTTTTGAGGCTGCTTCGATTGCACATAACTATGGCACTCTGAACTTTTGGCAGCGGTGAAATTCAGAATTAAACACATGCTGGATAATTGAGACATCAAGCCAAAATTAATGTAACATAAACGAGAGAGCCAAACACTCTCATCATCATTAACAACACCGCAAATATGGTTCACTGACTTATTACTAAACTCTGCAAGGGAAAGGTAGAACAAGCCTCTGCAATCATAGCCTTTACCAATGAATTGTCCATGCTTCAACACGACTAATTTATTGGACTCTAACACTACCTTAAACCCATCCTTGCATAGAAGGGAGCCGCTCACTAGATTCTTGTTGATAGTTGGGACATGCTGCACGTTCTTCAGCTGCACAATCTTCTCCGAAGTAAACTTCAGATCTATCGTACCAACACCACGAACAGAAGCATGTGACCCATTTCTCAACAGCACTCATGAACCTTAGATGGCCTAATAAGAAGAAAACAAAGAGATCTCAGCACACATGAACATTAGCACCTGTATCAAACCACCAACTCATGGATTGAAATACTGAAAGAACAGTAGACAGATTACTATACCTATCCTCAGTGTTGCCCAGAGTTGTCATGTTGACATCCTTGGATCTTCCTGATCCATGATTAGCCTTTGTCTTGCGGTCAACACGGTTTGGACAATCTCTTGCAAAGTATCCCACTTCACCGTACGTGAAGCAAGCTCCTTTGGCATTTGTGTTCTTCTTCTTCTTGAAGGTAGTAGTCTTGACAGGCTTGTGGGCTGCCTTCTTATTCTTGCTGTGTGGGTGGTTCTTCTACACCATGTTGGCACTAGAATTACCCTTGCCTCCTTTCTCAGAAGCATCCTTAGCCCGAGCTTTCTCCTCAACATCAAGAGATGCTATGAGATTTTCAACTGATATCTCCTGTCTCTTGTGTTTCAGAGCAGTGGCTGTAACACCCAGGTTTATTCCAAACCCGGAGGCTACCAAAAATGTAATAAAATCACAAGTATAAAGATTATACCAAATTTCAACAGTGCCTCCCCTGTAATTAAGACGTTCAAAACAGGCATTATACCAAGATAAATAGAACTGTCACAGAAATCACTAATTAAGCAACACAGCTCAACCCAACCAATAAAGAAAATCAACCCATCCACAACATGAAGCAACCGAAGTTATCTAGTTTACAATTTTTTTAAGGAGAAAAGGGATAGACTAGGCATATGTGAATCAGAAGTGTATGTGCTCTCAAGAAGATGCTACTCCCACTCCTATGCATATGGCAATCATTTGGTACCTAAAAAAACCAAATAAACACAAGAGTGAGTAACAATACTCAGCAAGTACAATTAGAACCGAAAAAAGATACATGAACCATGAACGAACGAATAACCATGAATAGTAGTTTCCGTCTGAAACGGACACAACTTGAAACATCCCTAGCATTTACCGGTAAAGCCGAGCAAGTGGGGCCAGCACTTACTCACAGGAACATGAATAAAAGAACAAAATTGCACATCCGAATCCACCGGAACATGAATGGAATTTAAAGGAATAACTTAAAACTTGAATCATGAAACATGAATAAATCATGGACTTGAATATCAGAAACACATGGTGAAACAATCAGAAATCATAAGAAGAGAGATGGCAAACAACTTGCCAACAAACAGTTCGTCAAGCACTTGTCTTAACCTCGACGAGAACCTGGCGTATCATTCTCGACTCTGGAACTCTGCAAACCTGTGCAGCAAATCACTCTTAAGGACTAGTCCTAAATAAATAACCACAAGCCTACACTATGGCAGATCGAAAAATTAATCCTTTAGTCCAGTTTAGTATGGGAGATCTAGAAATTAGAATAAATTATTGCATGGCTCACTGTTTTGAACATACATTTTGAAACTCTTAACGAAATAGAACAAATAAATACATCTTGGATATCTACACAAAATTTCCTACAACTTTTGTAATACTGATCTGGGTTGAATCAGCTTCTAACTTGGTCGAAAACAGATAAACAGTTTTCTGCACAGAGGTTGTCGAACCAGGCAGCAGCACTGTTAAAATGATATCTCCTAAACCATTTATCCAATCGGAACGAAACCAGCGCCATTAGAATGATAATGAGAAAACCTATAACTTTTGTGTTATTGAGATGTTGAAGATTTAAGCCAATTGATACCAGTTTTAGGGACAAAATTACTGCATGAACCCAACTATTGGGAAACAACTTCAATTATCAGTGGATTAATCCAAAATCCCCCTACGAGGGTGTACAGACCAATTGAGGATTACGTTAACAACTGAGATCAAGCAGTCGTGAGGAATTTCTTTATGAATCTTGGAAGCGCCTGATCTTCCCCCCTCCCTGTTTCACGCACTTCTCCCAGGCTGCATGATCTCCCTGTCCTAACCCTAGCGTGCATGCAATTGAAAATTAATCCAACAGTCTAGACCAGGAGCAAAGATCGTGCACACCCAGCAGATGTAAACCGAGACAGGTGCTAGCAACAAGGAGGTAAACGGCAGGAGCAACTCACACTGATGATTGGAGTGGTTGCAAATTGCAATGGCCGTCCACAATTAGGGCAGCAGCTTGCACGGAGTGAACCGAGGGCGGCGGCGGCACAGGTTGGAGGAAGACGCTGCGTGGAACTGGTGGGAGGAGAAGGAAGAGGAGAACAGCGCCAGGTGAGGGGCGGCTACAGTAGGGATCGATCCCTTTTTTTTTACAAGGAAAAACAATACCCTAAGCCATATCCGACGGTCCAGCTTCAACGGTCCGTTAAAACTCATACGACATCCAAATCATACAAGCTAGTAGTCAAACGGATTCGTTTCGACGAGCTCTATGCAACCGCGGTGCCCGATCGTCCATCTGACCACGGATTAAGAAAGTCAAATTTTTATCAACTCCGTAGTCTCCCTTGACTTGAATTTTTTTTTAAAATTGAATAATTGGGATATTACAGTGGCGAAGTTCCTCCATGAGGAGGGCAGCTTTGCAATTATGCATCCAGCCACAACCTTACGGTTGTTCACCATCCTGAAGTCATGAAAGCTCTCTATGGTGTACAACTCACTGCCCGCATCTGTTGCATCATACTTAGCAACCAATGCATCCCACAGCTCTTTTGCATCTGTTATGTGTATGTACACATCAACTAGACGATCATGCAGAACACTTATCACACATCCCACAAAAATATCATTGGCATCCATGAGCTTTCTCCTCTCCTCAGGAGAATGATCACCTGCTGGAATACCAAGCCTCGCTTCCCATGCATGCAGCACAGTAAGCCAGAGACGGACCTTGACTTGCCATCTCTTGAAGTGCACACCAATAAATTTGTCCGGCCTCAATGCATCAGCAAAACCAGCCATAGTAAAATCAACATATTACCTAAAATAAGGTTTTTTGATTGTCGAATAATTAGGCAATTGTCCCATTAAATTCCGAAATAAATAAATCATAAACATGAATAGAACTAGCATGAACAACCCTATCGTAATAGTAGCAAGATGCAGTAGAATCATGATATCAGAAAACATAATTAAATACTGAATTAAATAGCAGCGTACGTACTGAGCGTTTGCCTTCGGGAAGACGAACGACGCTGACGGGATGACGGCAGTTGTACGAACGGAGTGCAGCAGACGATGTCGCAGACGACGTCGCAAGCGATGATTCGCCGCAGCACCAGACTTGGACGGAGGACGAGCCGTGGCGAAGATCGTTGAGCAGTTGCGTCGGGCGCTTCCCAAAAGTCTTATTCGCCCTCTCTAGGTACATGATCCCAAAGGCGAAAGATTCCGGAGACCTGCTCTCCCATTCGCCGGTGCACACCGGCGCTCGGGATGAAGAAGATTACGGTGGCGGCGCAGCAGCGAGAGGAGGCAAAACCCTAACTTAGATTAGATGTGTTTTGGTGGCGGCCGATAGATTGTATATATAGGAGGGCCCACGACCTTGCGTCGTGATTTGGATCCATAATCAGATTAGGAAATCGACTAGACCTTCCATATCTGGTAAACTTAATAGCCAAGCAACCAAAAATATAAAACAACAAAAGCGTGTGAAGCTTCCTTTCTCTCCGACACATAGATTGGAGAGGCAAGGATAGCCTCACTATTTAAGTAAGCCACCCTCAACTTCCACAAGTAAGGTGGGACTAAAGGTTTGCACCACTTCTACACTTCTTCATGCTTATACGAGCCTTTGAGATTTATTTGGAATTAGCTGAAATGTTCATTGTGCCAAGCCCAAATTCCCAAATTCCAACATGATCAATGGACCAGATGAATACGATGGAGCAGGTTCCATGCAGTCACGTACTTCCATCTCAACCTGGTAACCGCGGAGAGCGACAGCATGCGGGTGGTAGATGTGTGCGGCAGTCCCGTGAGCCGCGGCCAGGAGAAGGAAAGCCAATCGGCAGCGGCGGCGTTCGGGTGGCAAGGAGGACAGGCAATCGGCGGCGGCGGCCCCGAAAGGCCGATGCAACTGCTACAATTTTACCGATCCAATCAAATTCACGTAAACATAGCAGAGGGGCACTGTGGTCCTTTTAGATCCAAGTAAATGTAAAAAAAGAATTATAAGTGAATAAAAGAGAGAAAATGGCAATGAAATCAATCTGTCAATGTTATAGGTGGCGATTTTGCAAAACTCATGTTTGCGGTGGCGAAAATCCAAATTTCTCGTTTCCGAGAGATGATTCCCTTCATAGAGTAGGATGAAGCCCATGATGTCCATAGGTATATTGGTTAAACTTGAATTCAACAGAACAACTTTGCTTTCATATGAGAGTTGCCCACGTTTCTATGTAGCCAGCCTGTTTTCAAATCTTGATAGCTGAGATACTGAGGTCCAGTTTTTAAACCTTAACATTACTGACTCTGCCTCATTAAGCCATTTTACACCTGGCTAATTCACCGTAAGCATAACCAACTCAAGTTTGTCACTGAAAGCAGATCTCCAGCCCAAGGGAGGGCACTCCCACTCCATTATCAAACATGATACTCTTTCTGTGTATTCCTGCAGGCGATCATGACAAATTTCCCAGAATGTCCAGTAACAACCACGGAAATTACAGTGTAGGAAACAGCGTAACCAAGACTGAACTAGCTTCTTACCTGATAAATTAAAGTTACATTGAAGCACCAAATGAAGTAGCACTAAAAATAATCGATGGACAATCATGGTCTAACACATTACCCTGCAATGCCTCTTTATTTGCATCTTCTCATTCGTAGAACGATTGCTTATTTTCTTTTTGGCCAGCAATCTTTAATAATTCTTACGTTCCAGACCCAAACTATGGTAAATTGAGGTGCAGGACAATATTAGACAACAAGATAAGATAAAAAAAATGCACAGATTTGCAGTGGACATTAAACCACCAGATTGTATCATAGTAAGTAATTGGGGAACCCAATATTATAAACTGAAACATTACAGAAAATTTGATTACTATGCATATTTTGCAAATATAAGTAATCTGATGAATAAAGAACTACCGTACCAGTAGTAGAGCTCGGTTGGGTGTGTTGACAACCAAAATTGGCAGGGACCGGTCTTACCGGTGCGTTCAAGTGGTCTGACCGGTCGATGCGTATATAGCTGGTCTGGCACGACCAACCGGTCTAACCGGTGGGTCTGACCGGTCCAAGCAGAGTCCGAGTACAATTAGGGATTTTCATAGATTTAAATCTTATAATAGAATTTCTTGCGGGGTAAGTCCACCCACCCTATAAATATAAAGGGTCATGGCCGATTGAGGTATCCAATCGATCAAAATACAAAATAAATCTACTATTTCAATGTCTTTACTTTTATCTCTTAACCCTAGCTCTTCCAACCCTATTATCTGTTGTTTTTCCTTCGTCTCCGCGACGTCTAAAGGCGTTCTAGGTGGCCTGCCGACCCTAGAACAACCCTACATGCGCCTGCCCTGACGGGGTCCCTCCTGGGCTAGCGTTCGTCAGACTTCGCCGATTCACCCCGGCGACCGGTCTGACCAGTCCCTCTGACGGATCTAACCGCCCTTCGCAGGAGGCGTTGCATCGAGCCCGGCCCCTCCTCACGCCGCGCGATCGTGCGTGATCGTGTGTTGGCCCCGAATAGGCGCCAACATATTTTGGCGACTTCGTTGGGGACGATGGGATCAACTGCCAACATCAACAAAGACAACATCATCCCGACAACTGAGGAGCATCTTCCTGAAGATGTTCGCCAACTGCTGGAGGAGCGCAAGCAGAAGCGCGATGAAGAGGATCTGAAAGCAGCGCTTGCAAGCATCAAGGTTTATCAACGTGGCAAGGTCATCACCAAGATCAAGGAGATCGACTTCACCTCTACTTCTATGGATGCATCTGAGGTAACGCCCCCTGTAAGTGCAACATCAACTGGTATTACTATGGAACAAGTCGAAAATTTATTCGCTGAGTGAGCAGTGCGATTAGTTGATATGCTTACTGATAAGTTATTAATTTTAGTCGATAAACAACCAATAATCGATGACACATCGCCTGTTTCTACTGTTGAATCTACTGATATCCCTATCCCTCAACCATCGGCAACATTACCTATGAGTCAATCACCGTATGGAATGCCGATGAATTACTTCAGTGGTCAAACAGTAACGCCAACAAATGCATTGGTGGCTCAGCAGACATATTCTGATCCGCTTATAAGAATTCATGGTTCGGCTAACTTTCGCCAAACGTATGAGTTGGAAAATTCTACGCCACCATATTCTACTCATACTTATAACATGCCATTGGTACCCCCAGAAATACCATGCCACATATCGGTCCTATCACGGATGAAATGTTTGACCGATAGCGATGGCAACACAGGCAGCAACCGATCAGACCAACCCCATCAACCGGTCAGACCAGTTCCCTCGGTCATGCGGCATCAAATCAGCAGATTGTGTCTACCTCCACATAGCCAAATTCATCAATTGATATTGCGAAATTTCTTGCTGAATGTAAGAATGATTTGGCTAAGATGATCAAAGAAAATCTTGGAGTAGATGTTAGAGGAAAAACTCAATCTTACCAAAAGTCGTATCCTATGTCTTTTGATACGGTTACTTATCCTGCTAGTTTTAGGTTGCCTGAATTTGTGAAGTTTGATGGAGATGATAGTAAAAGCACTTTTGAGTATGTTAGCCAATATCTTGCACAATTAGGAGAAGCTAGTTCTATAAACGAATTGAAAGTTTGTTTGTTTTCTTTATCTTTAATCGGAACTGCTTTGTCTTGATTTAGTTTTTTGGCTCCTAACTCCATTACTTCATGGGAACAATTAGAGAAAAAGTTTTATGATCACTTCTTTTCCGGAAGTCATGAGCTTAAATTGTCCCATTTGACATCGGTTAAGCAAATGGGCGATGAATCTGTTAATGATTACATTAGAAGATTTCGTGATACAAAAAACCGATGCTTTAATGTGAATCTTGCTGAAAAAGATCTAGCGGATTTAGCTGTTAATGGCTTGAGATCTCATATTAAAGAAAAATTAGAGGGCAATGATTTTTTTTACGGTTAACCGAGTGCATCAAAGAGCTTTGGCTGCAGAAAGCCGAAGCAAAGAGTTGCAAGAAAGTCATAGACATCATCGTCTAAATACTCATAATCTTGAGTATCATTCAAATTCTTTGGACGGTGAGTCTAAAGATGTTTACGCTGCTGAATTTGTGTGGTCACCCAATGATAAACCAAGTACTTGTGCTTCTTTAAAGCCGATTCCCAAAAATCGGCATGATGAGGTTAAATATACTTTTGATATGTTAAAGTGTGATAGAATATTTGATGAGTTAGCAAGGCTTGGAAAGATTAAGTTCTCTCACACAATTCCATCGGTAGATGAGTTGAAAAGACGTGCTTATTGTAAATTACATAATACTTTTGCTCATGCTACAGATGATTGTAATGTTCTTAGTAGACAAATATAATTGGCCATAAATAAAGAACGATTAGTTATATCTGCATGTAAGTTGACCAGAATCCTTTTCCAATGCATGCACATGTGCTTGAATTGAAGAATTCCAAGGTTTTAATTCGGCCGAGTCAAGTCAAATCAACTAAAGGGAAAATGTGATCATTGGAGAAGAGAGACCTGACAGAAAGATGCTGCAAAGCAAGACTCCTCGAGCTGCAACAAAGATATCAACACTCGAGGGGCAAGACAAAGGAAAAAAGACCGGCAGCAATCTGACCGGTCAGACTGGTTCATCGAGCGGTCTGACCGGTCACTCAGGCGGTCTGACCGGTGTCCAAACCGGTCTGACCGGTTCGTCCAGTAATTCTGAAAGTTCCTCCTCAGCTGAAATTAGAACAAGGCCGAGCTTTAAGGAGCTCTTGGCCAAATATGAGAAGGAGGGAGCTTCCCAGAAGTAGGGACGACCAGATAGAGCCAAAGGTACAAAATCAACGTCAACATCTAGTGAGCAATCGGATCCTTGCCCACACCAAGGTAATTGTGTTATGCCAAATTCTGGGCCGATTGCTCCATGGTTTTGGTCGTATCCTTGTTATTATACACCTTTGGATTATAGTAGGATGTATATGCAACCATATTATATTTAATATCCTTCTATATATCCAAGTTATATTTCACAAAGACCGATTAACAATAATCTGGTCGAAAAAAATCTTAATTGCAGCAAGGAGAGTGAGATGGACGTGAAGAAAGATTCAAAATACTTACAGCCGAGGTGGTGTCCCTCAGGTTTATCTCATACTCAAAAGAGAAGGTTACAACGATTGCGCAAGCAAGAAAAGATGGAGCAACAAGTGGAGGTCGAGCCAACAAAGTCAGTAGCCATGAAGAAAGTTTGGAGACCAAAGCAAATTGTTTCATCTTCAACTTAAGGTGAAGAAAGACATGGCCGATAATTTATATCGCCCTTACCACAAAAATGGCGGATAGTGATCATCGTTCTTAGACAATTTTGATCCAGAACAATGTTTTTTGGCACGCAAGCTTTGCCAAAGAACAGGGGGGCATATGTTGACGACCAAAATTGGCAAGGACCGGTATGACCGGTGCGTTCAAGCAGTCTGACCGGTCGATGCGTATGTAGCCGGTCTGGCATGACCAATCGGTCTGCCCGGTGGGTCTGACCGGTCTGACCGGTCCAAGCAGAGTCCGAGTACAATTAGGGATTTTCATAGATTTAAATCTTGTAATAGGATTTCTTGCGGGACAAGTCCACCTAATCTATAAATATAAAGGGTCACGGCCGATTGAGATATCCAATCGATGAAAATACAAAATAAATCTACTATTTCATTGCATGTACTCTTATCTCTCAACCCTAGCTCTTCCAACCCTATTATCTGTTGTTCTTCCTTTGTCTCTGCGACATCTAAAGGCGTTCTAGGTGGGCTGCCGACCCTAGAACAACTCTATGTGCGCCTGCCCTGACGGGGTCCCTCCCGGGCTAGCGTTCGTCGGACTTCGCCGATTCACCCCGGCGACCGGTCTGATCGCCCTTCGCAGGAGGCGCTGCATCGAGCCCCTCCTCGCGCTGCGCGGCCGTGCGCGATCGTGTGTTGCTAAGGAACAGGTATGCATCTGCAAGAACACAATGCGACCGACTGATTTGTCTGATGGCCACCAATTTGTTTGTGTGATTACCAAATTTTGACAAATTAAATGCTGAGTTCGCAACCAACACAGACAAACTATGTCGTGTTGGAAGGTTTTGCAAAGATGAAACATGGACGAAGAAGTATTGAAGCTTAGTCTTTTCTTTCTTCGTTTTAGAGTTTTCTTTCTTGTATTTTTAGTTCCATTCTGAGGTTAACAGTTTAATAACTCTTGTAACAATTAGCTGTAGAGATTCATGTGTGAATGTTCAAGGCCTATGCACCGGTGATTCCTTCTTGCCGCTGCCTTTGTGTTCTTCCCGCTACACACCGCACTCCACCATCAGGCTGGCATGTGAGGTGAAATCTTGCCACCCCCTTCAACATCTGACCCGGGGTCCGAAACGGACGGCCGCTATTCCGATGACTCATCCTCCCACCGCGTGTCGCCGCCGCTACAATCCAAGTTGTGGGCAGCGTAGCATAAGTTTCTAAAAGAAATTAGTGCTTGTAGCCTAGAAGGGAGAGGGAGTAAATTAGCCAAATTAAAATCTTAGCCAATGGTCTCCTTGTAGATTGCACAAAATAAACTAAAATATGCTATCTAGATGTGCAATTAGGGTTTATCTAGTGCTCGAACCAACCTAAATAATAGTTTTGTAACCTATAATCGATCCTAGTTTGAGACTACTCTATTAATGTAAAAGCACACAAGTTGCAATAATAAAGTATGAAAACGTAAATTAGTGGGTTAGGAAGTGGGTGAATTAGTGATCACATCCGGAGAAAACCTCCAAGCCACCAAATAAGTGCTTAGTGATCGTATCCAAGGGCTTCAGCACAAGCTTTTTGAGTGTTAGTGCTAGGTTAAGCCTATAGAGAGTAAGAGAGCAAGGTGTTGCCGCCTTGTGTTTGGTTGTAGAGTGAACCACAGTTGTAATCGGTGTGATGGCCTCTTAGAGTCTTGGTGACTTGCCGGTAAGTCTTCGACTCTCTGGCTTGGTGCGCGGAGCAGTGTCGACGACCTTGTGCGGAGACGTGGAGACCCCTTCCTTGTAGTGGAAACGGCATCAAGGTGACCACGGATGGTATGAGCCTTTGTGGCCAAGCCTTTATAGCAAGTCAAGGTGTATCCCGAAAGAGACTCACTGGGAAGCAATACTCTTTTTTGAATGCTCTAACAATATGGACTAGTGGTGTTTTAGTGCCTACCGATACCATAGGATAAATGATTATTTCAAGAGTTTGCTTTTCCTCATCTCCTCCTTTATGTTTTTATATTTCATACTTACAACTTGTGTGCCTTTACATCCATAGTGTAGTACCTTGTTAAGATTGGCTCTAGGTTACAAAATTGTTTTGGAACGAGAGTTTCTCAGTGGTTGAACCGTAGTTGCACATCCAGATAATGGGTTCTAGTTGACCATTAGTTGAAGTTTTAAGTTTGCTTGATTAGTTTCAAAGCACTACAAATAAATTCTTGAAGGAGCACCATGCAAAAGATGGCAGCTAGAGCTTCGTGTGTCAACATTGGTCTCTACTCTCTAGACATTTTGTTGCAAAATTCTGTTTATACATATACAGAAAATTCTCTTTTTCTCATTTCTTTCTTCAAAAAAGAAAAGAAAAGAAAGTGAAACATATTTTACCAACGTGGCTTGGTGTGTCAACTCCGATCCGTCCTCCACCGTCGTTGGAGCGGTTTCTGTCCCGCGATTTTCCGAGCGTCGGATCCACGCACCCAACTGTCGCCCCCACTTCCGATTCCGCGATTTTCCGCGCGTCGGATCCACTCCGACCCGGACCTGGCTCCCTCACCGTGCGCTATATATATATATATATATATATATATATATATATATATATATATATATATATATATATATATATATATATATATAAAGGCAAGCCATGCCACCTCCGACTCTGTCGTTGCTTCTTCCCCCTTGCTTCTCTTGCCTTGCCATCGCCGCCGCTAGCGTGCCTGCGGGGCTGCCGCCACTGCGCCGCTGCAACTGCAACGCGAAGCCTACTTCACCTCTCCTCCATGGCTGTCGTCCAGAGGAGCCCTTCCTCGCTTGCTGAGGGCGGCTGCTTAGCCGCCGAAAGGCGACGCTGCGTGGCAGCAACCATGCTCATCGCCGGAGAAGATGCGCCAGCGCCGACGGATCGCCGGAGAAGAAACGATGACGGGGCGCGGATCGGCAGCGTGGAATCCTACCGGAGGCTCAGGAAGATCGGCGAGGGGGCGTTCGGCGCCGTCTCGAAGGCGCGGCACGTCGGCACCGGCGAGGTGGTCGCCATCAAATCCAGCCGCGACAGCGGCAGCGGCGGGGCAGCGCTGCTGCTGCGGGAGGCCGCGCTGCTCGCGGCGTGCCGCGGGAACCCCGCCGTGGTGCGGCTCCTGAAGGTCGTGCGCGGCTCCGGGATGGACGACCTCCACCTCGTCCTGGAGTACGTCGGCCCGAGCCTCCACGATGTGATCCGCCGCCGCGGGATCCCATTCACCGAGTCGGAGGCGCGCCGCGCGATGGCGCAGCTGCTTGCCGGCGTTGGCTCCAAGCACGCCGACGGCATCGTGCACTGCGACCTCAAGCCCGGGAACGTGCTGGTCGGGGAGCACGACCGCCGGCTCAAGATCTGCGACCTCGGTCTGGCCAGGTCCGCCGCCGGACGAGCAGCAGGTGGATGGGACGGTCGGGTACATCGCGCCCGAGGTGCTTCTGTGCGAGGACTGCGGCGCGCCCGTCGACATGTGGGCGCTCGGGTGCATCATGGCGGAGCTCGTCACGGGGCAGTCGCTGTTCCCGGAAGAGGACTTGTGCCAGCAGCTGATCGGCATCATCGACCTGCTAGGGATCCCTGACGATGTGTCGTTGATGCCGCTGGGCATTGACGCCGGGTCGCCGAGCAAGCTGCGGGAGAAGGTGCCCGAGGAGCGGCTGTCGCCGGCGGGCTTCGACGTCCTGCGCGGTCTGCTGCAGTATGACCCCAAGGACAGGCTCACCGCCGCGGCAGCGCTGCGGATGCCATGGTTTGCACCTATGGATGACTGACGACTGACAGTGCATGCATGCTCCAGTTTAGATTACTTGCTCCGTGTCATCAGACAGTTTTCCCCGTAATGATGCAGTGAGCACTAACGTAGGATTTGTAGCTGCAGATTTGTATGGATTCTTTGCATCATGAAGCTGCAAAAGTGTTATCAGAATCTCCACATTGTACTCGTGGAATTGAACCTGTATGATGATTTGTATGTAACTATTGTACAAGAAGTGTGTTTCAGAAATATTTTCATGCAGCTGAAAATTAGTGCCAAGCCATTGTTTCATCGAGTCATTGTATTGCAGAATCGGTGTTGATTGGTGGTGTTAGGGCAGCCAGAATATATATGCAGGTTTGTTACTGTGCCCACGTCAAGCAAGACAGCACCATCTTTGCTCGGCTTCTCTCATTTCTATTTCAAGATGAGAGTTGCTTCTTTTGTATTTGGACCACTCATTTTTTTCTCTTAATACAAAGATGCGCAGCTCTCCTGCGTCTTCGATAAAAAAAAAAGACAGTACCATCTCCTGCAAATGCATACAGCATAGCACAACTAGTTTTCCCAGTATCGACCCATCTGGTCAACAAATTTATTTTCCCAGTATCTATCCAAATCAGGTTTCAGGAACAACAATTACTGCTCTAAAGCTCAACTCTCATGCTTCCACGTCACCAATATTATCTACCCTCCTATCTTAATTTCTAACAATTGACCAGTCACCCCCTAAGCAAACTTAATTAACAATACAAGTGAATTTACAATTAGAAAATTGAAATAAATATATTTGAAAAACGCAAAATCATTACCTATGAGAGGCAAGAGGACTAAACTTTATGCCTAACCACAATAACAAATTCTACTAGAATTTCATTTACAATGATTGTAAAAAAAATATAGCCATCTATCTAACTGAAAAATTGAATCGTGGATGGTGTTAAAGGTAGGAAGCACTTGGAAGGTACCTAGATTAAGGTACCTGGTGGTACAAAAATGAGGGACAAAGTACTAAAATTAGTTGCGTCGAATCCTAATTTAATTTATTTTTTCATATTTAACATAGGATATATAAGGGTAATTGCACTTTGTTGTTTTTTTTGCCGTGAATCCTCCATCAAGTGTTCATCCCCCGACTTGGCGGCTTATCTATCTTACAATATACTGATGACTCCATTCTTTTCTTAGAACATAATCTGGAATAGACTCGCAACATGTAGTTAATTCTTTTTGCTTTTGAACAGTTATTAGGGTTGAAAATAAACTCCCACAAGAGTGAAATTTTCTATTTGTTGAAGCAAAAGACTGCGAAAATCAGTACATGGACCTGTTTGGATGCAATCTAGGTGCTTTCCCAATTCGATATTTGGGTATCCCCATTCACTATGGGCGGTTGTCAAATAAGGATTAGTTGAAAGTGCAAGAGCGGTTTGAAAAACGTCTCAATAGCTGGAAAGGCAAAAATCTTTCCACTAGAGGCCGTTTAAGTCTCATCAATTCCGTTATTAGCAGCTTACCTATGTATATGATGTCCTTTGAGATCTCAAAAGGAGTCCGTAAAAAGCTGGGCTGCTTTCGATCACGCTTTTTCTGGCAAAGTGATAAACACAAAAGAAAATATCAGCTAGCGACATGCGTTATCCTGTGTCAATCGAAAGAACAAGGGGGACTAGGGATATAAAACTTAGAACTTAAAAACATTGCCTTGCTTAGTAAATGGTTGTACCGACTAATCACAATTGATGGTACATGGCAGCAGATTCTATGCAACAGATATCTAGGGACTAAGCCCCTGGTGCAAATCCAGTGGAGGAGCGGAGATTCTCATTTCTTGGCAAGTCTAATGAAAGTCAAGAGGGAGTTTCTTAAATTTGAAACGATGACGGGGCGCGGATCGGCAGCGTGGAATCCTACCGGAGGCTCAGGAAGATTGGCGAAGTGGCTTTCGGCGCCGTCTCGAAGGCGCGGCACGTCGGCACCGGCGAGGTGGTCGCCATCAAATCCAGCCGCCACAGCGGCAGCGGCGGGGCGGCGCTGCTGCTGCGGGAGGCCGCGCTGCTCGCGGCGTGCCGCGAGAACCCCGCCGTGGTGCGGCTCCTGGAGGTCGTGCGCGGCTCCGGGATGGACGACCTCCACCTCGTCCTGGAGTACGTCGGCCCGAGCCTCCACGATGTGATCCGCCGCCGCGGGATCCCGTTCACCGAGTCGGAGGCGCGCCGCGCGATGGCGCAGCTGCTTGCCGGCGTTGGGTCCATGCACGCCGACGGCATCGTGCACTGCGACCTCAAGCCCGGGAACGTGCTGGTCGGGGAGCACGACCGCCGGCTCAAGATCTGCGACCTCGGTCTGGCCAGGTCCGCCGCCGGACGAGCAGCAGGTGGATGGGACGGTCGGGTACATCGCGCCCGAGGTGCTTCTGTGCGAGAAAGACTGCGGCGCGCCCGTCGACATGTGGGCGCTCGGGTGCATCATGGCGGAGCTCGTCACGGGGCAGTCGCTGTTCCCGGAAGAGGACTTGTGCCAGCAGCTGATCGGCATCATCGACCTGCTAGGGATCCCTGACGATGTGTCGTTGATGCCGCTGGGCATTGACGCCGGGTCGCCGAGCAAGCTGCGGGAGAAGGTGCCCGAGGAGCGGCTGTCGCCGGCGGGCTTCGACGTCCTGCGCGGTCTGCTGCAGTATGACCCCAAGGACAGGCTCACCGCCGCGGCAGCGCTGCGGATGCCATGGTTTGCACCTATGGATGACTGACGACTGACAGTGCATGCATGCTCCAGTTTAGATTACTTGCTCCGTGTCATCAGACAGTTTTCCCCGTAATGATGCAGTGAGCACTAACGTAGGATTTGTAGCTGCAGATTTGTATGGATTCTTTGCATCATGAAGCTGCAAAAGTGTTATCAGAATCTCCACATTGTACTCGTGGAATTGAACCTGTATGATGATTTGTATGTAACTATTGTACAAGAAGTGTGTTTCAGAAATATTTTCATGCAGCTGAAAATTAGTGCCAAGCCATTGTTTCATCGAGTCATTGTATTGCAGAATCGGTGTTGATTGGTGGTGTTAGGGCAGCCAGAATATATATGCAGGTTTGTTACTGTGCCCACGTCAAGCAAGACAGCACCATCTTTGCTCGGCTTCTCTCATTTCTATTTCAAGATGAGAGTTGCTTCTTTTGTATTTGGACCACTCATTTTTTTCTCTTAATACAAAGATGCGCAGCTCTCCTGCGTCTTCGATAAAAAAAAAAGACAGTACCATCTCCTGCAAATGCATACAGCATAGCACAACTAGTTTTCCCAGTATCGACCCATCTGGTCAACAAATTTATTTTCCCAGTATCTATCCAAATCAGGTTTCAGGAACAACAATTACTGCTCTAAAGCTCAACTCTCATGCTTCCACGTCACCAATATTATCTACCCTCCTATCTTAATTTCTAACAATTGACCAGTCACCCCCTAAGCAAACTTAATTAACAATACAAGTGAATTTACAATTAGAAAATTGAAATAAATATATTTGAAAAACGCAAAATCATTACCTACGAGAGGCAAGAGGACTAAACTTTATGCCTAACCACAATAACAAATTCTACTAGAATTTCATTTACAATGATTGTAAAAAAAATATAGCCATCTATCTAACTGAAAAATTGAATCGTGGATGGTGTTAAAGGTAGGAAGCACTTGGAAGGTACCTAGATTAAGGTACCTGGTGGTACAAAAATGAGGGACAAAGTACTAAAATTAGTTGCGTCGAATCCTAATTTAATTTATTTTTTCATATTTAACATAGGATATATAAGGGTAATTGCACTTTGTTGTTTTTTTTGCCGTGAATCCTCCATCAAGTGTTCATCCCCCGACTTGGCGGCTTATCTATCTTACAATATACTGATGACTCCATTCTTTTCTTAGAACATAATCTGGAATAGACTCGCAACATGTAGTTAATTCTTTTTGCTTTTGAACAGTTATTAGGGTTGAAAATAAACTCCCACAAGAGTGAAATTTTCTATTTGTTGAAGCAAAAGACTGCGAAAATCAGTACATGGACCTGTTTGGATGCAATCTAGGTGCTTTCCCAATTCGATATTTGGGTATCCCCATTCACTATGGGCGGTTGTCAAATAAGGATTAGTTGAAAGTGCAAGAGCGGTTTGAAAAACGTCTCAATAGCTGGAAAGGCAAAAATCTTTCCACTAGAGGCCGTTTAAGTCTCATCAATTCCGTTATTAGCAGCTTACCTATGTATATGATGTCCTTTGAGATCTCAAAAGGAGTCCGTAAAAAGCTGGGCTGCTTTCGATCACGCTTTTTCTGGCAAAGTGATAAACACAAAAGAAAATATCAGCTAGCGACATGCGTTATCCTGTGTCAATCGAAAGAACAAGGGGGACTAGGGATATAAAACTTAGAACTTAAAAACATTGCCTTGCTTAGTAAATGGTTGTACCGACTAATCACAATTGATGGTACATGGCAGCAGATTCTATGCAACAGATATCTAGGGACTAAGCCCCTGGTGCAAATCCAGTGGAGGAGCGGAGATTCTCATTTCTTGGCAAGTCTAATGAAAGTCAAGAGGGAGTTTCTTAAATTTGAAACGATGACGGGGCGCGGATCGGCAGCGTGGAATCCTACCGGAGGCTCAGGAAGATTGGCGAAGTGGCTTTCGGCGCCGTCTCGAAGGCGCGGCACGTCGGCACCGGCGAGGTGGTCGCCATCAAATCCAGCCGCCACAGCGGCAGCGGCGGGGCGGCGCTGCTGCTGCGGGAGGCCGCGCTGCTCGCGGCGTGCCGCGAGAACCCCGCCGTGGTGCGGCTCCTGGAGGTCGTGCGCGGCTCCGGGATGGACGACCTCCACCTCGTCCTGGAGTACGTCGGCCCGAGCCTCCACGATGTGATCCGCCGCCGCGGGATCCCGTTCACCGAGTCGGAGGCGCGCCGCGCGATGGCGCAGCTGCTTGCCGGCGTTGGGTCCATGCACGCCGACGGCATCGTGCACTGCGACCTCAAGCCCGGGAACGTGCTGGTCGGGGAGCACGACCGCCGGCTCAAGATCTGCGACCTCGGTCTGGCCAGGTCCGCCGCCGGACGAGCAGCAGGTGGATGGGACGGTCGGGTACATCGCGCCCGAGGTGCTTCTGTGCGAGAAAGACTGCGGCGCGCCCGTCGACATGTGGGCGCTCGGGTGCATCATGGCGGAGCTCGTCACGGGGCAGTCGCTGTTCCCGGAAGAGGACTTGTGCCAGCAGCTGATCGGCATCATCGACCTGCTAGGGATCCCTGACGATGTGTCGTTGATGCCGCTGGGCATTGACGCCGGGTCGCCGAGCAAGCTGCGGGAGAAGGTGCCCGAGGAGCGGCTGTCGCCGGCGGGCTTCGACGTCCTGCGCGGTCTGCTGCAGTATGACCCCAAGGACAGGCTCACCGCCGCGGCAGCGCTGCGGATGCCATGGTTTGCACCTATGGATGACTGACGACTGACAGTGCATGCATGCTCCAGTTTAGATTACTTGCTCCGTGTCATCAGACAGTTTTCCCCGTAATGATGCAGTGAGCACTAACGTAGGATTTGTAGCTGCAGATTTGTATGGATTCTTTGCATCATGAAGCTGCAAAAGTGTTATCAGAATCTCCACATTGTACTCGTGGAATTGAACCTGTATGATGATTTGTATGTAACTATTGTACAAGAAGTGTGTTTCAGAAATATTTTCATGCAGCTGAAAATTAGTGCCAAGCCATTGTTTCATCGAGTCATTGTATTGCAGAATCGGTGTTGATTGGTGGTGTTAGGGCAGCCAGAATATATATGCAGGTTTGTTACTGTGCCCACGTCAAGCAAGACAGCACCATCTTTGCTCGGCTTCTCTCATTTCTATTTCAAGATGAGAGTTGCTTCTTTTGTATTTGGACCACTCATTTTTTTCTCTTAATACAAAGATGCGCAGCTCTCCTGCGTCTTCGATAAAAAAAAAGACAGTACCATCTCCTGCAAATGCATACAGCATAGCACAACTAGTTTTCCCAGTATCGACCCATCTGGTCAACAAATTTATTTTCCCAGTATCTATCCAAATCAGGTTTCAGGAACAACAATTACTGCTCTAAAGCTCAACTCTCATGCTTCCACGTCACCAATATTATCTACCCTCCTATCTTAATTTCTAACAATTGACCAGTCACCCCCTAAGCAAACTTAATTAACAATACAAGTGAATTTACAATTAGAAAATTGAAATAAATATATTTGAAAAACGCAAAATCATTACCTACGAGAGGCAAGAGGACTAAACTTTATGCCTAACCACAATAACAAATTCTACTAGAATTTCATTTACAATGATTGTAAAAAAAATATAGCCATCTATCTAACTGAAAAATTGAATCGTGGATGGTGTTAAAGGTAGGAAGCACTTGGAAGGTACCTAGATTAAGGTACCTGGTGGTACAAAAATGAGGGACAAAGTACTAAAATTAGTTGCGTCGAATCCTAATTTAATTTATTTTTTCATATTTAACATAGGATATATAAGGGTAATTGCACTTTGTTGTTTTTTTTGCCGTGAATCCTCCATCAAGTGTTCATCCCCCGACTTGGCGGCTTATCTATCTTACAATATACTGATGACTCCATTCTTTTCTTAGAACATAATCTGGAATAGACTCGCAACATGTAGTTAATTCTTTTTGCTTTTGAACAGTTATTAGGGTTGAAAATAAACTCCCACAAGAGTGAAATTTTCTATTTGTTGAAGCAAAAGACTGCGAAAATCAGTACATGGACCTGTTTGGATGCAATCTAGGTGCTTTCCCAATTCGATATTTGGGTATCCCCATTCACTATGGGCGGTTGTCAAATAAGGATTAGTTGAAAGTGCAAGAGCGGTTTGAAAAACGTCTCAATAGCTGGAAAGGCAAAAATCTTTCCACTAGAGGCCGTTTAAGTCTCATCAATTCCGTTATTAGCAGCTTACCTATGTATATGATGTCCTTTGAGATCTCAAAAGGAGTCCGTAAAAAGCTGGGCTGCTTTCGATCACGCTTTTTCTGGCAAAGTGATGAACACAAAAGAAAATATCAGCTAGCGACATGCGTTATCCTGTGTCAATCGAAAGAACAAGGGGGACTAGGGATATAAAACTTAGAACTTAAAAACATTGCCTTGCTTAGTAAATGGTTGTACCGACTAATCACAATTGATGGTACATTGCAGCAGATTCTATGCAACAGATATCTAGGGACTAAGCCCCTGGTGCAAATCCAGTGGAGGAGCGGAGATTCTCATTTCTTGGCAAGTCTAATGAAAGTCAAGAGGGAGTTTCTTAAATTTGAAACGATGACGGGGCGCGGATCGGCAGCGTGGAATCCTACCGGAGGCTCAGGAAGATTGGCGAAGTGGCTTTCGGCGCCGTCTCGAAGGCGCGGCACGTCGGCACCGGCGAGGTGGTCGCCATCAAATCCAGCCGCCACAGCGGCAGCGGCGGGGCGGCGCTGCTGCTGCGGGAGGCCGCGCTGCTCGCGGCGTGCCGCGAGAACCCCGCCGTGGTGCGGCTCCTGGAGGTCGTGCGCGGCTCCGGGATGGACGACCTCCACCTCGTCCTGGAGTACGTCGGCCCGAGCCTCCACGATGTGATCCGCCGCCGCGGGATCCCGTTCACCGAGTCGGAGGCGCGCCGCGCGATGGCGCAGCTGCTTGCCGGCGTTGGGTCCATGCACGCCGACGGCATCGTGCACTGCGACCTCAAGCCCGGGAACGTGCTGGTCGGGGAGCACGACCGCCGGCTCAAGATCTGCGACCTCGGTCTGGCCAGGTCCGCCGCCGCGCCGCCGCCGGACGAGCAGCAGGTGGATGGGACGGTCGGGTACATCGCGCCCGAGGTGCTTCTGTGCGAGAAAGACTGCGGCGCGCCCGTCGACATGTGGGCGCTCGGGTGCATCATGGCGGAGCTCGTCACGGGGCAGTCGCTGTTCCCGGAAGAGGACTTGTGCCAGCAGCTGATCGGCATCATCGACCTGCTAGGGATCCCTGACGATGTGTCGTTGATGCCGCTGGGCATTGACGCCGGGTCGCCGAGCAAGCTGCGGGAGAAGGTGCCCGAGGAGCGGCTGTCGCCGGCGGGCTTCGACGTCCTGCGCGGTCTGCTGCAGTATGACCCCAAGGACAGGCTCACCGCCGCGGCAGCGCTGCGGATGCCATGGTTTGCACCTATGGATGACTGACGACTGACAGTGCATGCATGCTCCAGTTTAGATTACTTGCTCCGTGTCATCAGACAGTTTTCCCCGTAATGATGCAGTGAGCACTAACGTAGGATTTGTAGCTGCAGATTTGTATGGATTCTTTGCATCATGAAGCTGCAAAAGTGTTATCAGAATCTCCACATTGTACTCGTGGAATTGAACCTGTATGATTTGTATGTAACTATTGTACAAGAAGTGTGTTTCAGAAATATTTACATACTGCTGAAAATTCAGCTTTGTTAGGGCAGAATCGGTGTTGTAATAATACAGAATCGGTGTTGATTTGGGCAGCCAGAATGTGCATGACAAGGAGTAGATCGTAGGCAATTAATAAAAGGGGCAATTGGGTCCTTGCTCCTATTTTCAACTTCAATTGTGATTTTACCATTACTTTCTTTCACTTTGCATTTTTACCCTTATTTTAGAATTTTGTAAATATACTCTTGTTGGCCATTATATTTCAACAACATTTCAATAAGAATATAAATAAAAATTTAATAGAATTTGGACAGCATCATAACACGATCCAATCCAGTTCATCTTCCATCACGAAATCGATGTGAATCGTGTTGTGCTCTGAGCAGAAGACGAACTAGACGAACAGAATTGGCCTCACAAGTAGACTGAGATGGCTCGTGTCGCCGGTCACGATGCAACTAGGTTGGCATTGGGCCTACCCACGAGTAATTAGTTTGGGTTTTGGGTTAGACCGACCCATTACAGCGTTTACCCAAGTTTCAAATATTCAGAAAAGTTTCGAATGTCTAAATAGTACAAACAACCCAATAAGATTTAGGGGAAAACCATATGGTAATTTGTACCGAGCCAAATGTTGGAAATTACATAAGAATAATATAGTTTTGCCAAAAAAGACAAGAAAACATATATAGCTCCTGCTTGGTGGGGCAGTAGGGAGTCTAGAAGCTAACGCAGTTTCCTGATGCTGCTTGTCACTATGAAAGTGATCGGGTGCTCTAGCCTAAGAGGGGGAGGGGGTGAATTAGGCACTAATAAAAACTTAGACCTATGGCTCCAACTAGTTTGCACAAAGCTTAAACTAAAACAAGCTATCTAGATGTGCAACTAGGTTGTTCTAGTGTAAAACCCCTATCCCAAAAGAGTTTAGCAACCTATAGCCTTTCCTATCAAGAAACTATTCTATGAAAGTAAAGGCATACAAATTACTAGAATGAAATGCGGAAGCTTAAAGAGCGGGATAGGAGATAGCAAACTCTTGACGCAGGTGTTTATCCCGTGGTTCGGTTAGCCACAAAGGCACACCTACATCCACGTTGTTGTAGCACTCACTAAGAGTATTGCTACTCGGCCACCAAGTCTCTTCCGTGAACACAATCACGGTCACCTTGGCCCCGGGTTCCACTAAGGAGCTTCTCCACAAAGGATGGGGGTCTCCACGTCCCCCGCACAAAGGTGTCGTCGCCGCTCCACACCAAGTCGGAGGGTCGATGACGTTGCCGGCGAGCTTCACGCTCCAAGGTGCCGGCGCACCAAGCTCTTGTTTTGGTTCACTAATGAACCACAGCACAAAGGCTCTAAGCCTTGCAAACTCACTCACTAAGAGCTAATCCTTTACACAACACTCTCAAAGTGTGCTAAGGGCTAAGGATATGATCTTGATGCTTTTGTATGGCTTGGAGATGTTCTTGGGTGTGTGTGGGATGTCCAGCAACTCCAGCAATCTTCAAATGGCCGGGGTGAGGCGTATATATAGGCCACCAAGTCTTGTAGCCGTTGCTCCAACGGTTAGCTGAAAATCTGCGTACCACCGGAAGAACCGATGCCTCTTGGCAGGGTAGCGTCGGTTCATCCGGTCACTCATAACACGAAGTAGCCATTGGACTCCTGATGTCTGACGCAGAGACCACCGGTTGAACCGATGCTTTGTACCGATGCCTCACCGGTTCAACCGGTGCTGAAGGAATCTTCTCCTGGACGCTGACGTCATTACACCGGTGGTATGCACCGATGCACCGTCGGTTGAACCGGTGCTGAAGAAACTTCTTCTGGGCACTTGACATCGTCTCTGGTACAAAGGACGGCCATTGCACCGATGCCCTATTTTAGACCGTCGGTTCAACCGGTGCCTATAGGCTGACTTGGCTTCGATTCCCTTCTGCACCAAAGTATCAAGGCGTCGGTTCTTCCGACTACCATCGGATGCTCCGATGCCCTGGCGTCGGTTCTTCCGGTGCTCCTGAATCGAAGAGCTTTCAGGGCGCTGCCCTGAGACCCGCGAGGGGCGGCTCCCCCTCGACCCCCGTCCGCTAACCGGGTAGCGGAACCCCCGTAGGGGCTGCCCTTCGGGCCTTGCTACGCCTATTTTCTCTTTCTCTTTGTCATCACTTGAACCTAAAAGCCTGAGAATGATCATCTTAACAATCATATTAGTCCAAGTGTTGTGTTGTCATTCGATCACCAAAATCACTCGAAATGGCATCAATGGTGCCATGTTCGTTACACACTAGTATGAACCTGAAGATGGACAGTGCTGCTCAGAACGAAGTGCTAAGTCAAGATCAGATACATACACCAGATGCAATATTTTTCCTCTAACAAGAGATACATGCACCAGATGCTCAGATCTCGTGCCGCGTGCTTGCTTTCAGAGCGGGCGGCAGGGGGCTCCGCTCCACTACTGCCTGCTAATGAGTTGGGTTGAAATGGATTTTATAGTGTGAGTTTTGATGTGAGGTGTGTTTGGATGAGTTAAGATGGGTTGTATGAGTTAATGGGGCGGGGCAGGGTGGATTCTATATAAATGCGGGTTGGGACGGGTTGAAACGGATTTTCTATGCAAAACAGTATAACTGTATAAAATGTGAGTCTCGCAATGAGAGTTGGACACTGAAATTAAAAACAACACATTCACACCATAAAATTTTATCGAAATTGACTGAAATTGTTGGAGATGACTCAGTATGACTAGCAGTAAAGCAGTGTGGTTAGAACTACACGTGGGCTCACGTCAAAGAGCCGGACCCTAAAAATAAAACCTCGCGTTCACATTATAAAATTTTATCAAAATTGATTGAAATTTACTAGAAATGACTCAGTATGACGGGCAGCTACTCCATGAAAAGCTGGGTGGCTAGAACTACATGTGGGCCCTGCGTCAAGAGCCGGACCCTGGAAAAAAAATCTCGCGTTCACACTGAAACGAACATGGCACCATTTATGCCATTTCGAGTGATTTTGGTGATCGAATGACAACGCAATCAATGAGACTAATATGATTGTTAAGATGACCATTCTCAGGCTTTTAGGTTCAAGTGATGACAAAGAGACAGAGAAGATAGGCGTAGCAAGGCCCGAAGGGCCGCCCCTCGCGGGTCTCAAGGCAGCGCCCTGAAAGCTCTTCGGTCAGTAGCACCGGAAGAACCGACACATGGGCATCGGTGCATCCGATGGTTGTCGGAAGAACCGACGCCATGGTATTTTGGTGCAGAAGAAAATCGAAGCCAAGTCAGCTTATAGGCATCGGATGAACCGACGGTTCAAAAAGGGGCATCGGTGCATTAGGCGTACTGTGTTCCAGAGACGATGCAAGTCGCGCTAGAGCCAAGTCTTCAGCACCGGTTGAACCGGTGATGCATCGGTGCATACCATCGGTGTAATGACGTCAGCAGAAGAGGAGAATGCTGTGAGTGACCGGTTTAACCGACGGGAAAGCATCGGTTCAACCGGTGGTCACTGTGTCAGCTGTTAGGAGTTCAACGGCTACTTTGGGTATTACAGTGACCGGATGAACCGACGCTACCCCAGACAGAGGCATCGGTTTATCCGATGATACGCAGATTTTCTGCTGACCGTTGGAACAATGGCTACAAGACTTGGTGGCCTATATATACGCCTCACCCCGGCCATTTGAAGATTGCTGGAGTTGCTGGACATCCCACACACACCCAAGAACATCACCAAGCCATACAAAAGCATCAAGATCATATCCTTAGCCCTTAGCACACTTTGAGAGTGTTGTGTAAAGGATTAGCTCTTAGTGAGTGAGATTGCAAGGCTTCGAGCCTTTGTGCTGTGGTTCATTAGCGAACCAAAACAAGAGCTTGGTGCGCCAGCACCTTGGAGCGTGAAGCTCGCCGGCAACGTCATCGACCCTCCGACTTGGTGTGGAGCGGCGACGACATCTTTGTGCGGGGGACGTGGAGACCCCCATCCTTTGTGGAGAAGCTCCTTAGTGGAACCCGGGGCCAAGGTGACCGTGATTGTGTTCACGGAAGAGACTTGGTGGCCGAGTAGCAATACTCTTAGTGAGTGTTATAACAACGTGGATGTAGGTGTGCCTTTGTAGCTAACCGAACCACGGGATAAACACCCGCGTCAAGAGTTTGCTATCTCCTATCCCGCACTTTAAGCTTCCGCATTTCACACTAGCAATTTGAGTGCCTTTACTTTCATAGAATATTTTCTTGATAGGAAAGTCTATAGGTTGCTAAACTCTTTTGGGATAGGGGTTTCACACTAGAAGAACCTAGTTGCACATCTAGATAGCATGTTTTAGTTTAAGTTTTGTGCAAACTAGTTGGAGCCATAGGTCTAAGTTTTTATTAGTGCTTAATTCACCCCCTCCCCCTCTTAGGCTAGAGCACCCGATCAGTTTCACACACTATAAAATTTTATCCAAATTGACTGAAATTTGTTGAAGATGACTCAGTATGACTGACAGCTACTCTCTGCAATACTGGGTGGCTAGAACTACATGTGGGCCTCATGTCAAGAGTCGGACCCTAAAAATAAAACCTCGCATTCACACTATAAAATTTTATCGAAAGTGACTGAAATTTGTTGGAGATGACTCAGTATAACTGACAGCTACTCTGTGCAAAGCTGGGTAGCTAGAACTACATGTGGGTCCCACATCAAAAGCCGAACCCTGGAAATAAAACCTCGTGTTCTCACTATAAAATTTTATCCAAATTGACTGAAATTTGTTGGAAATGACTCAACATGACTGGCAGCTACTTTATGCAAAATAGTATGGCTAGACGTACATGTGGGTCCCACATCAAGAGCAGAGCCATTAAATTTCTATATATAGTAGAACTCATGGGTTTTTATGGATTACCCGTTTATAATGAGGCGGGTTGGTTAGAGTTGAGAAATTAACTTATTGAATTGGGTTGGGTTAGGTATATCAATATATTACTTTTAGGTGGAGGTGGATATGGTGCGGGTTTCAATCCATTAACAAGGCTAGCCGGAGGGCCAGCTCACGATGGCACCATGCGCGAGCGGTTCCGCTGCCTCCCCTAAATGCGTCCTGTTATGACCGTGGGTCAACCAAGATTTCACGAACAACAATACTACTCTAAAGCTCAACTCTCATGCTTCCATGTCACTCATATTATCTACTCTTTTCTTAATTTCTAACAATTAACCAGCCTTAGTCACCCCCTAAACAAAAACTAAATTAATAATATAAGCAAATTTATAATTCAAGAATTGAAATAAATATATTTGAAAACGCAAAATATTACCTACAAATTTCGAGGCAAGAGGAAAAAACCATGCCTAATCACATTCTCAAATTCTATTTAAATTTTTTTACAATGATCATAAAAAATGATAGCCGTCTACTTGACTAAATCGTGGATAGTGTTAAAGGTAGGAAGTACAAGATTAAGGTACCTAGTGATAAAAAAGAGGGACCAAAAAAATAGTGGGAACGACTCGTAATTAATTTATTTTTCATCTTTAAGAAAGAATATAAGGGTAATTGCACTTTGTTGTTTTCTTTTGCCGTGAGTATTCCGTCAAGTGTTCATCCCCCGACCCAGCCCCTTATCCGCCTATCCCTCTACTCTCCTTCGCCATCCCGTTGGTCTTGCCTAGTGTTCACCGGCACCTGCTGGTGGTGATTGCAGAGGTGGTATGGATTCCGGCCTTGGAGGGTTGGGGATTGGAGTCCCACCACCGCGGTCTCGTCTTGGGGGTGGTGTCTTGTGGATGGTCGCCCGCGTGGAGGTAGGAGGATTGGAGTCCCAAGCTGTGACAGGGGCTGATTCAAGCTGGAGTTGCCGAGCGCGCATTCTGCTTTTGCTGATGAAGCGGACGATGGTGTTGCTAATTAACCTGCAAAACAGGAGGAGATGCGTTGCCGTTCATCCTCCTAATTTTGCTAGCGTGATGGTACACCGCGACCGTAGTTTTAAAATTGAGCATCGAAATTAAAATCCGGTTACACTGCTCATCCTCCTAAACTTCTACACGATTGTAATTTAATTTGAAATTTCACACTCGACTTGACGACCAAAACAAATTGTCTGATTGTACTCCGGAGTCTCCATGTAAACGTAACATAGGTTTCTCCATGTACAAGCAGCTTCTATATATCTACCTAAAAATTTCTATCTACATCTAGGTGAAACAACCGGCCAAGTCCATCTATGTATATTGACAAAATTAAATATCAAATAATTCTGACAGAAAATAGTCAACCCCACGCTTTGGGTGCGGGGGGGGGGGGGGGGGGGTAATTCGGAAGCTTAAAGGCTTTACATTAAGCATCTTTGGAGCAAACAAAATGCAATGATTCATTTATAATATATCAAAGAGAGCAATATCTAAAGTATGTTTCTTTACAAACTTAATTAATTGGCAAATGGAACCAGCATTGGGGCCACCTAGCATTAATTTTGTGAATATAAAAACACAACGTGGAAAGACAAACTCCGCGACGAGGCGAGCACCTTGTTGCCGCGGAGCCACCATATTAGGCGTAGCAGCTTGTGAGCGGAGCGAGCTTCTCACCAGGAGCCTCCACCACATAGAGCAGATCCTTTTCATCAAAGATTATATTTTTTTCTCTTTGTTGATTCAGCTTGATTTGGCCAAAATAATACTTTAGGATTTTGCAACTCAACGGTATGCACTGGGAAGGAGTTCTGATCAATTTGCATATGATGAAGAACCAGTCGACCTTCATTAATGGCCGATTGAATTTGTGTATGAAAGACATTACAATCGTTAGTTGCATGAGAGAATGAATTATACCATTTTCAGTAACCATGCCGCTTCAACTCATGAGACATCCTGACATTTCCAATTTTTTAGCAATTCGTCAAAATCCTATCGCACTTTGGATACACCAAAGTGAATTTAACATCGTCTTGCTTATTTTCATGTGTTGGCTTGAGAGAACTGCAACTCCTACAAATTAGGCAAAATAAACATATCTTTGTCCTCATGGTCCAAATCGTTTGAATCACAACCAGGTTCATAAACAGGATGATTAGACTTATAAATTTCTAGCTTATTTAGCTCGACTTCCGTTAGCCATAGCTTTTTGCAAAATTTGAGTAACATTCAGAAATTATCTAGCTTTTTTATGAAAAATCAAGTCAACCAAAAAAGTTAGATCAGCTAAATCTCTATTAGAAATTGTCAAACCGTAGCATCAATTTCTAGTGTCTGTAATCTGCCTAATATATTCAAAAATATTTTCATGCAATTTTTGCCTAGCCGATGTAAGATGAGATAATTTAAATTCAGTCTCACCCGTAAACAAATAATCATGAAATTTTTGCTCTAAATAAGCCAAAGTGTAAACTAAATAGGGTGGCAATGAAATAAACCAAATAAATACGGCGCATGATGGAGACAATGGAAACTACTTCAATTTGTAAATAGCATTAGTGCTAGCTTCACCACATTGTATAATAAATTGACCTATATGCTCTAATGTGGTTCTACTATCATCACCAAATAATAGATTCAGGAATTCTAAACCCTTTAGAATATGCGACATACTCATATTTATAAGGGTATGGTTTCTGATATGATCATATCAGCATTTGATTTTGGGCTCTATACCAAAAGTCTGCCTAAAAATGTTAATTACCAGCTCTTTCAGGTTACCTGATCCAACATCTTGAGCCCTAGGCTGATTTGCAACAGGCGCACAATATGCTGGTTGAGCAAGGTTCGGTTGTGTAAGAATGTGTCTTGTAGAGGTCTATTGCCAAGCCAGGTATCCTCTCAAAATCTCACTTGAGATTCGTTTTTTATGTGGAATGTTCCAAATTTAAGAAACTCTCTCTTGACTTTCATTAGACTTGCCAAGAAATGAGAATCTCCGCTCCTCCACTGGACTTGCACCAGGGGCTTAGTCCCTAGATATCTGTTGCATAGAATCTGCTGCCATGTACCATCAATTGTGATTAGTCGGTACAACCATTTATTAAGCAAGGCAATGTTTTTAAGTTCTAAGTTTTGTATCCCTAGTCCCCCTTGTTCTTTCGATTGACACAGGATAACACATTTCGCTAGCTGATATTTTCTTTTGTGTTCATCACTTTGCCAGAAAAAGCGTGATCGAAAGTAGCCCAGCTTTTTACGGACTCCTTTTGGGATCTCAAAGAAGGACATCATATACATAGGTAAGTTGCTAATAACGGAATTGATGAGAGTTAAACGGCCTCTAGTGGAAAGATTTTCGCCTTTCCAGCTATTGAGATGTTTTTCAAACCGCTCTTGCACTTTCAACTAATCCTTATTTGACAACCGCCCATAGTGAATGGGGATACCCAAATATCGAATTGGGAAAGCACCTGGATTGCATCCAAACAGGACCATGTACTGATTTTCGCAGTCTTTTGCTTCAACAAATAGAAAATTTCACTCTTGTGGAAGTTTATTTACAACCCTAATAACTGTTCAAAAGCAAAAAGAATTAACTTCATGTTGCGAGTCTATTCCAAGTTATGTTCTAAGAAAAGAATGGTGTCATCAGTATATTGTAAGATAGATAAGCCGCCAAGTCGGGGGATGAACACTTGATGGAGGACTCACGGCAAAAAAAACAACAAAGTGCAATTACCCTTATATATCCTATGTTAAATATGAAAAAATAAATTAAATTAGGATTCGACGCAACTAATTTTAGTGCTTTGTCCCTCATTTTTGTACCACCAGGTACCTTAATCTAGGTAGCTTCCAAGTGCTTCCTACCTTTAACACCATCCACGATTCAATTTTTCAGTTAGATAGATGGCTATATATTATTTTTTACAATCATTGTAAATGAAATTCTAGTAGAATTTGTTATTGTGGTTAGGCATATAGTTTAGTCCTCTTGCCTCTCGTAGGTAATGATTTTGCGTTTTTCAAATATATTTATTTCAATTTTCTAATTGTAAATTCACTTGTATTGTTAATTAAGTTTTTGCTTAGGGGGTGACTGGTCAATTGTTAGAAATTAAGATAGGAGGGTAGATAATATGGGTGACGTGGAAGCATGAGAGTTGAGCTTTAGAGCAGTAATTGTTGTTCCTGAAACCTGATTTGGATAGATACTGTGAAAATAAATTTGTTGACCAGATGGGTCGATACTGGGAAAACTAGTTGTGCTATGCTGTATGCATTTGCAGGAGATGGTACTGTCTTTTTTTTTTTATCGAAGACGCAGGAGAGCTGCGCATCTTTGTATTAAGAGAGAAAAATGAGTAGTCCAAATACAAAAGAAGCAACTCTCATCTTGAAACAGAAATGAGAAAAGCCGAGCAAAGATGGTGCGGTCTTGCTTGACGTGGGCACAGTAACAAACCTGCATATATACTCTGGCTGCCCTAACACCACCAATCAACACCGATTCTGCAATACAATGACTCGATGAAACAATGGCTTGACACTAATTTTCAGCTGCATGAAAATATTTCTGAAACACACTTCTTGTACAATAGTTACATACAAATCATCATACAGGTTCAATTCCACGAGTACAATGTGGAGATTCTGATAACACTTTTGTAGCTTCATGATGCAAAGAATCCATACAAATCTGCAGCTACAAATCCTACGTTAGTGCTCACTGCATCGTTACGGGGAAAACTGTCTGATGACACGGAGCAAGTAACCTAAACTGGAGCATGCATGCACTGTCAGTCGTCAGTCATCCATAGGTGCAAACCATGGCATCCGCAGCGCTGCCGCGGCGGTGAGCCTGTCCTTGGGATCATACTGCAGCAGACCGCGCAGGACGTCGAAGCCCGCCGGCGACAGCCGCTCCTCGGGCACCTTCTCCCGCAGCTTGCTCGGCGACCCGGCGTCAATGCCCAGCGGCATCAACGACACGTCGTCAGGGATCCCTAGCAGGTCGATGATGCCGATCAGCTGCTGGCACAAGTCCTCTTCCGGGAACAGCGACTGCCCCGTGACGAGCTCCGCCATGATGCACCCGAGCGCCCACATGTCGACGGGCGCGCCGCAGTCCTTCTCGCACAGAAGCACCTCGGGCGCGATGTACCCGACCGTCCCATCCACCTGCTGCTCGTCCGGCGGCGGCGCGGCGGCGGACCTGGCCAGACCGAGGTCGCAGATCTTGAGCCGGCGGTCGTGCTCCCCGACCAGCACGTTCCCGGGCTTGAGGTCGCAGTGCACGATGCCGTCGGCGTGCATGGACCCAACGCCGGCAAGCAGCTGCGCCATCGCGCGGCGCGCCTCCGACTCGGAGAACGGGATCCCGCGGCGGCGGATCACATCGTGGAGGCTCGGGCCGACGTACTCCAGGACGAGGTGGAGGTCGTCCATCCCGGAGCCGCGCACGACCTCCAGGAGCCGCACCACGGCGGGGTTCCCGCGGCACGCCGCGAGCAGCGCGGCCTCCCGCAGCAGCAGCGCCGCCCCGCCGCTGCCGCTGTGGTGGCTGGATTTGATGGCGACCACCTCGCCGGTGCCGACGTGCCGCGCCTTCGAGACGGCGCCGAACGCCCCCTCGCCGATCTTCCTGAGCTTCCGGTAGGATTCCACGCTGCCGATCCGCGCCCCGTCGTTCCAGCGATCCGTCGGCGCTGGCGCATCTTCTCCGGCGACGAGCATGGTTGCTGCCACGCAGCGTCGCCTTTCGGCGGCTAAGCAGCCGCCCTCAGCAGGCGAGGAAGGGCTCCTCTGGACGACGACAGCCATGGATCATATAGGTGAAGTTGGCTTCGCGTGGCAGCCGGCGCGGTGGCTGCAGCCCCGCAGGCACTTGCAGCGGCGACGGCAGGGCGAGCGTAGAAGCAACGGGGGAAGAACGAATTCGAAGAAGCGGAACCAGAGTCGGAGGGAGGACGCCTTCATATATGGCGCACGGTCAGGGAGCCAGTTCCGGCTCGGTGTCGTGTCGAGTCAGTTGACCAAGGGATCGGAAGTCGGAAATCGGAAGTGGGACGGTTGGCTGCTTGGATCCGACGCGCGGAAACCGCTCCAACGACGGTGGAGGACGGATCGGAATTGACACACGAAGCCACGTTGGTAATGTTTCACCTTCTTTTCTTGTTTTTGAGAAACCAAGAAAGAAATGAGAAAAGAGATTTTTATGTATACATATATGTATAAACAGAATTTTGCAACAAAATCTCTAGAGAGTAGAGACAAATGTCTTCTGTTTATTTATTATAAATGGCCATTTACCTCCTCTCGTTGTAAGATTTACACGTCGAATGTGAACTTTTTCTCCAATATTGGAACCTGTTATTATAATAGCTTCAATAATATTGTCACCTAAATTTGTTACAATTAATCGTGTACCATTACAGAGTCCTATGCTTTGATTTAAATTTCGTAGCAGTACAATCGGTACACCAATTTTGAGGATTAAGCTGTGCTGTGGAAAACTATTTGCGTTTAGAGTGTTCAAGTATTCGAGAGGATAAAGAACATGTGCATCATTTCACGTGTCTAAACACTTTGAAATAGAATAATCACCTAGTCATTCTTTACTTTCTTGTGGCACAAGAGTTAGTATACGAGTATTAATATCATCTACTATCTTATTAGTTGGCGCTAAAATTGCACGATCCGGCGGTAATGAGATCATGCTCATTCTTATCCAAACAAGTTTTCTTATCTCTCTCTTTTCCTTCTCCCAAGCTCCTCTCCTTCCTCTACCACTCTCCCCTCCTCACCCGCAGCCTCCTCCTCCCTCTTCTTCCTGCTGGCCGCTCCCCTGCTCCCTTCTCTCCCCATTGCCTCCCCTCCTCCCCAAGCATCCCTCCCCACCTCCTCTCCCCGTTGCCAGCCATGGAGCTCCGACGTTGCCACCCCTCCCTCCCTTCTTGCCGACTCCCTCTTCCCCTCCCTTCCCCCGTTGGATCGGTGACGATGGTGAGGAAATGGGGCCGCACGCGGCGGCGGCGGCGGTGCGCGGAGCTGCTGCGGGCAAGCGCGGTGGCGCGTGCCAGGGCGTGAGTGGGACGCGCACGCTGGCGAGCGCAGATGTGGCGTGGAGATGCGCGAGTGTGGCGCTCGAGTGAGCACAGTGGCGGTGCACGAGCAACCTATTTCCCCCCTTTTTTTGGTTCCACGACAAAGGCAACACCGCCGGTTTTGATACCGGCCGCCGGTTTTGAAACCGGCGGTGAGTCCAAACCATCACCGCCGGGTGTGGAACTGGCGTTGATGGCCCCCTCCATTACCGTTGACTTAAATCCAATGCCTCCCAAAATTAGCGGCAATGGCTATTTTGAACCGGTGGTGTTGGGTGGGGGCGTTGGAGTAGTGTTGTGACCTCATGTTTTCATTACTTCTTAGAGTTGTGCAGGCAAAGAGGAATAGGCTATGTATGCATTACTGACGATGTCATGCTATATTGACAAATTCATCCCTCCTACTCACAAAAATTCTCGGATGCAAAACGTGCATAAAAGGCACGAGGCAAGTGTTATTGTAATAAACTAAAATATTCCATTCAGTATCTCTCTCTCAGTCATACTAACCATTCAAATCTTGATTGCCACATTTTGGTTTCCATAGTTACGACCCTCTTTGTTTGAGAAAAGTATAGATCAGCTGTCATCACTTGGCAACTTGGCAACTAACATCAACCCTAACCATGCGCAAAATCATACACAAATACTAGGAGTCGCTCGGACGACTAGCAGTCAAACCATCGCATAAGGCACAATAATTATTTTTTATTCTGGAAAGAATTCTTTTTGTTCCCGAATAAATTTTTTGTATTGCTGGAACAATTAAAAAATTACTCCGAAATAAAAAAATTGGTTTTGGAACAATTTTGACTAAATTACACATGTGGACCGATTTGTTGGCCTAATTTAGGCCCATAATATAATATCTGGAGGGGATGGGGGCTAGTGTGATTGTTGACTGGGTCCCGCGTGACCCTGCAGCGCCCAAAAATCCAAAATCATATGCTTGGCGAAGAAAGACACAATGATTGGCCCACTGTTATTTGGAAACATCATGAAGCGAAGCCCAGCATGCATGCTGCTTGTCAAACGGCCCAAGGAGGCCATTCGCACGACACGACACATGCCATGCCTGACGAGCGCAGTACAACGGCTTTTTTATTTTTATATTTTTTAAAAACGTTTTTTTACAGAAATATGTTTTCGGTTTCACATTTTACAGTTTTGTAACCCTACCGCCCGGCAGGGGGCGGCAGGGGGCCTGCCGCCCGGTAGGGACCTATATGTAAATAAATATAAATTATTTTTGCGCGGAGGCCGGAGCCTGCCGCCCCTTGCCGGGCGGCAAGCTCCCCCTCTAAATATAAAAGCTAAGCCCCTTCCCTCGCACCCTCATTTTCTGCCCACGAGATCCAGAGAGGAGAGAGAAGAGGGGTGAGGAAGGTAATTCCACCGGCAAGCCCTGTCGGATTTTGGATCCGAACCGCAGGTAACCAATATTTCTCAACTATTATAGACTTGTTTCTAAAATAATTATGAATTAGAATAGATTTAGTTTTAGGATAATTAAATATAAAATAGTAAACTTAGAATGACAGTACCTTATTGCTATTGCAGCATAAGGCAATGGCTGTCTCCATTAGCGGATAGTACGATAGAGATGGTATTGTCCAAATTAGTAGAGTTTAAAGATATCACATTGTTTCGAGGTATTACAACGCAAGATGTAAAGGGACACCTGCTTGAACGCCGTAAGATGTATATAAGGGTATGTGAACTAGCTAATCATCCTAATGTTATTGGTTTCGTACAAAGTACTTCTACGATATGGATGCGGTCAGAGGTATATGAGATGGGCATTAAGGTAATTCGGATCTAATATCTATAGTCATTTATAATCCATATTCTGTAAATTTTAAAATTGTTGTGTAATTATATGCAAGGATTACCCCGAGGACACGGAGGTGATTAACAAATCAATACCAAATTTTCATAAATTGGTATGTATCTTCGGTGGACTCATGCTGCAAACAAGACGAATGAGGCGTGGAAGATCTTCGGGTGATAGTACTTGGCCTCCGCAATCACATAGAACCGGAGGTTCGTCAAGTCAAACTACACCAACTCCAGCACCAAGTTCTGTTAATTGGGATGACGATCTGTTATCGCCATAAATTAACAGGATTAATTTATGGGCCGAAAGCAAGATGGGATTGAAGCATGAGAATAAGAAGGCTTGTAAATCGGCTCCTGCGTGAGCATTTGGGCTACATGGGCCATGTATCTTAGATTTAGTTTAAGATTAGATATAGAGTCCGATCGGGACAAGATTAGTTTAGATTGTTTCTCAACTCTCCGGACTATAAATATGTACCCTATGTTATTCATGAAAAAAAGGGGGAAACGTCATCACGTCTCGCAAACAACAATCTCGGCGCATCGCCACCCCTAATCCTAGGGTTTCATCCAAGTAAGCGCCATGCTTCCCTGATCACTTCTTGCGACCAGAGCAGCGTTGTTCTTGCTTTTACCTTGGTATTACTCGTACTGAAGTGTTTTTGATGGCGAGTAATGCTAGTTATCCTGATGTTCGTAGCATGGCTTTTAGTAGATCTATCGCGCTTTGTTGCTTATCATCTACGAATATCATATTGTTTCCGTGCAGTCATGTTTCAATCTTATGCTAACTCTTGTTACGTAGAGTTAGTTGCACGGAGACAACACTCTGCTTCTTTTCTATCTAATAGATCTAATCTGTTACGGTTTGCTCTTATTCTTGAGAGTTGGCGTAATATCTGCTAGGTTAGGCCTTGCAAACGGATTGGATGATCTGGTGACGTTTTTGATGCTTTGCTCTAGTCTTAACAAGGAATTGATCCGGGAATCGGCTCTTGCTAGTTCTTAGGCCTCTGTTTTGGGTTATGGTTTAGTTATCTGTTACGTTCACTAGGCCCAGTCACGTGTAGGACGTTCCGATCTAGCAGTGAAGCTTTTACCTTCGCAGATTAGATTAATTAAATTTAATTGAAGCAGCTTTACAGTTATTCGCTTTATTTATCAATATCCGGATGCAAACAGATCCAATCTGACACCGGGACTCGATCGGCTCTTTAAAGCCGATGCAAGAGTCGTCCCGGGGAGCCGACCACGGCTCGGACTTATGTTTCCACGTGTTTGTGTATGCAGGCAAATCATTGCAAGCACGTTCGCACCTTCCTGATCAGGTATAGGTCAGGTGGCACACCCTGCGTCTTCACAAGCCGCGGCGTGTGTTGGAATTGCAGGCCGTCGATGAGGGAGCAGTGCCTGCCAGCGCCCCGGCAACCTCCCGGCTCTTCGTGTTGTCTGTCGCTGCTCGCCGGTGGGTTTCGACCGGCAACACATTCTGGCACACCTGGTGGGACCTTCATCAACAACAACCCCCACCGCAGAGATGGCAGGAGCCCAAGATCAAGAACCCGCTCCCAAGCCCATCACGTATGAAGAGCTGACTCCAGAACACAAGCTAAAATATGATGAGATCAAAGCTCAGTTCGAAGCCGATCTCATCGGCTCTTTTGAGAGCACCCGCAACCATGGCATTAGGTGGAAGGGGTTCTCATCAGAAGGCGCTCTCGACAACGTTGATCTGTCTATACCGTCAGAGGAGTGTACCAGGGCCCTACGCCAGGAGATGAACTACATGGTGGCTCACACACTCCATCGGCACTCAGAAAGCCTGGTGAACGAGCTTGAGCGCGTGGCACACCGCGTTGTCCAGGAAGTAATCAAGAACCAGTACTCCCCATCGGGACCAACTCTGGGGAGTCACAGGGGGGAAGCTGCATTGCAAACCAAGCCGCCAGTATCCTACCCGCTCGCGGCAGCAATACAGCAGAATTTGCCGATCTACGTCGTCCACAAGATCGGCGGCGATCCTGGAGAAGGCCAGTTCCTCACCAAGCCATCCAAGGAGATCCCGCACGGCTACACGTGCGCATACATCTCTGACAGCGTCAATCCAACACGCTCGGTGCAGTTGGTAAACTCAGGAGCTTCTGGAGCAGATGCGGAGAAACAAGCGTGACTGGCAAAGTACGCTACCGGGCCGAGTGCTGAGCCATCGGCCCCAGGAGTTCTTAGTGTGGAGCAGGTCAATGCAATACTGAGAGACCAGTTCGGCATCCTGCCCAAGAGAAAAGCGATCGACTATTCCAAGCCGTATCCAAGTGACTATGACTTGATCCCGTTGCCACCCAAGTATCGGCTCCCTGAGTTCACTAAATTCAATGGGTCGGAAGGAGCCAGCTCCATCGAGCATGTGAGCCGATACTTAACGCAGCTTGGGATGATCTTAGTATCGGATCCGTTGAGGGTCCGGTTCTTCGGCCAATCTCTCACAGGCCCGGCTTTTGGATGGTACGCGTCATTGGCTCCAGATTCAATTCGAACTTGGAGGCAGCTAGAAGATCAGTTCCATACCCAGTATCACTCAGAGGCTGCTGAAGCTGGGATTACCGACCTCGCCCAAGTCAGGCAGAAGCGAGGAGAGACCATGTCGGAATACATACAGCGCTTCAGAGAAGTCAAGAACCGATGCTACTCATCACGCGTCACAGTGAAGGAGGCAGTCGATCTGGCTGTTCTGGGACTCGCTAAGCCGATCAAGGATCTGACTTTTCAGTTGGAATTCACCTCTCTGGTACACATGGTGCAGAAGCTTACGGCATATGAGCTTTACCATCCTGAGCTGTACCAGGACAAGTTCAAGCGCCATGTTTTAGCGCATCTAGGCCGATAGATGCTAATGGTAAGTTTCGGTGATTCATGACAACCGTATGCGACTAACGTGTGTTTTAAAGGAAAACTCAATGACTGGATTAGTCTCATATGAAATATGAAAGGAGACCCCTCAATTCGAAACAATCATGCGAACCAAGGACTCAATTTGAAAGCTTAAGGACCTTTCTAGTCTCAAGTGTCACAAGGAGATGAAGGACACTTGTTTTAGCTAGGTTTTATAGTTTCTAGTTCTTGATCGTACTATTAAGAGGGGTTCATGAGTTAGTAGCTTGATCAAAATTTAGTTGGCCTTAGAAATCTTGCACACTCACTCAAAAACAGCAAAAGATGGTCAATAGAAGTTAACACAACTCTTGGAAGAAGAAACAATCAAAGTCACATTCGAATCCAAGTCAATTCAGCTGAAAACAAAGAAAAACAGTAGCACCGGTTGATCCGGTGCCCTAGCATCGGAGCACCCGATGCAAGGCGGAAGGACCGATGCCCTGTCGGTCTATCTTCTCTGGAAGCAGGCAGGAATCAAGTCAAAAAACTCTAAAGCACCGGTTGAACCGATGGTCCCAAGAAAAGCACCGGTGCATTAGATGTACTTTGTTCCAGAGAGCATGTTTTGGTGGACTTCAACTTCTCTTCAGCACCGGTTGAACCGATGCTTCAGAATCAAAGCACCGGTGCATTGGATGTACTTTGTTCCAGAACGCTTGTTTGAGTTGATCAGTGAACCTCTTCAGCACCGGTTGAACCGATGCCCCTACGGAGCATGCACCGGTGCAATGACGCAAGCGTGGATACTGTGTCAGAACTCCAACGGCTACTAATTGGACACAGAGAGACCGGTTGAACTGATGCTTATACTTTCTATCCCGTCGGTTCTTCCGGTGGTCACGGTTTTTCTGCAGAAAACTTCCAACGGCTATGTGACCTCCTCCACTCTATATAAGGGTACCCCCTGGCTCATTTCAGTTTCCTTTGACACCCTGAATACTTGAGGCCACCCTTGAGAAGAATAGAAAGTGCTTTGAGCAAAAGAGAGAAGATCTTGTGCCTTGTTTGTGCTTCAATCTTGAAGAATTCATCCTTTGCAAGTGTAGCAAGTGTGCTTGAGCTAGGGCCAACTGAGTGTAGGTCAAGTGAAGGCTTAGGAGCTTGTTACTCTTGGTGATTGGCAGCACCTAGACGATCTTGGTGATTGAAGGTGTTTCTTTCGGAGCTTACCAAGGATTGTGGGAGCCCGAAAAAGTTTGTACGTGGTTTGAGCTCCACCACGCCGGGATGGTGAACGGAGACTCTTAGTGAGCGCCCAAGTCTCGGTGACATGGGAGGTGACAAGACTCTTAGTGAGTGTCACAACGTGGATTAGGGGTGTGTGCCAACACATCGACACCACGGGAAAAAATCCGGTTGTCTCTTGCTCACTCTTTCATTTCAAGCACTTACTTTCTTGCAATCTTTCATGTGCTTGATCTTAGAGATCATAACTTAGCTCTACCTTGCTTAGTTTCTTATCTTTGCTAGCTTGTGTAGTTTGCTTAGTTAGCCGGTTGGTGAATTGAGCCTTTCTAGCATTGCATAGGTTAATGTTGTTTTATTTGTTTTAGAAATTTGAAAAAGGCCCAATTCACCCCCCCTCTTGGTCCATCGATCCTTACACATGTAAACATGGCCCAGGCGGATGAATCTGATGACTCTGGTGAGGAACAAGAAGTGGTCGTGGCAGAGTGGATTCGGGGGCAAACCCTGTCCCGTTCAAATGGATCAAACAGCAAGGGCTTGTGAAGGGCTTCGACTTCGACGTAGCCAAAGCAGAGCAGATATTTGATCTACTGCTCAAGGAAAAACAGCTGAAGCTCCCAGAAAATCACAAGCTGCCAACCGAACAAGAGCTGCAGGGGAGGCTATACTGTAAATGGCATCATTCGTTCACTCATGCCACGAGTGAATGCAAGGAGCTCCGTCGTCAGATTCAATCGGCTATCGAGTAAGGCCGATTAATCTTGGCTCAACACACGATGAAGGTTGACACGAAGCCCTTCCCGCAAGCTAACGTGGTAGAGTTGTCGGACTTCACTCCTACGGGCCAGAATTTTTCATTCCAGATCAACATGGAAGGGCCTGTACGTCATCGTGATGAGCAAAGGAGAGAGGCCATTTTTGGCAAACGGCCCCAGGATCAAAATGAGCCAGGGCGACAGCATATTACTGAAGAGCAAGTGCGTCACATCCGTAATCAGCTTCCTGCTTCCGATCGGCTTTTGGAAAATTATGAATATCAGCACAAACTGTGTCGCCAATATCAATCGGAAGAAGAGGAGTACGAGTGCCATACAGGGAGGACACTGGGAAGGCGCCAGGTTGTATGCGACCACTGGCATTGCCCGTTCTTCAGGTACTGCTGGAATTCCGGCATGAGCCGATTGCCCACTATAGATGATTGTCTGGAGTGCAGGTCTCGGACACGCCAGTCAGGCGATACTTCGGTGTTTTGACGCTTGGGGCCCAAAGTGCGTCACAATGAACATGTTGAGCGGTCGACCAGGGGTGATTCCGAGCCAGAAGAAGAAGACAGGTACCATCGCCCACGGTGGTGTCCTGACGGGCTTAATCGCTCGCAGAAGCGCAGAGTGCAGCGCTTGCGCAATCAAGAAGAAGCAGAAGCAAAGTACCTTGACGTGCTGAGGAAGGTGCGTCCGGTTCTCGTGGAACAAGTCAAGCATCAGCAAAGGGTGGAAAGGCGCCCTCCAAGAAAAGAGTGGCACCCCAAGCAGACAAAAGCCGATGAGAATCCATCGGCTGATGTGAACATGGTGTTCGTCCTCCCGTCAGAGTTTCGGGCACCCCAACCGGAGGATTTGCCTGTTGCACAGTTGGATCTTGGCCCCCGGCCGATCATCTTCGAGAAGCCAAAGGAAAAAAAGCTACAAACATTTGAGGGGATGTATCTCAAGGGCTTCATCAATGTTAAACCCGTCAACAGGATGCTGGTTGACACCGGTGCTGCAGTCAACCTGATGCCATATTCAGTGTTGCGCCGGTTGGGGCGTTCTTCTGCCGACCTAATCAACACCAATGTGATGCTCAATGACTTCAACGGACAACCATCAGAGGCAATGGGGGTTCTTAATGTGGAACTGACAGTGGGTCGCAAGATGATCCCGACTTCATTCTTCATCGTCAACAGCAAGAGTACATACACGGTGTTGGTTGGGAGAGATTGGATTCACACCAACTGTTGCATCCCTTCCACGATGCATCAGTATCTCGTCCAATGGGATGGCGATGAAGTGGAGGTGGTCCGTGTAGATGACTCCAGCGAGGTCTCGCTCGCAGACATGAACGCCTGGGATGCGGAAGGGCAAGAGCCGATCTCAGGGATCACCCTGGAAGATTGTGATCGGATCGAAGCGACAAAAAACGGACTGAGGCTGGTCTTATCCACTGGCCTCACAGAGTAAACACATCCTGGCATGTCACGGGGTGTAATAGAGTAGGAGAGGCCGGTCCCAGCGACCGGCCCCAAAAAATAGAAAAATCCTATTTGGGGCCGGAATTGTTACATCATGTATATACGATGGCCTGCTCTGGCAGTTGGCCACTCATCGACTATTTGGTTTCGAATGATGATGAAAGTATAGAAACGGCCAGCCCATGCGTTGGCCAAATAATTTTTCTTGTCATCTCCATGTGTTTGCCGCTGATCTTGAGGTTAACGAAGACTCGCCTGCGTTCGCAGCTAGTTTTTCAGACGACGGCAAGCTGGGATACGGGTTCACGTCAGCTGATGATTTGGAAGATGTTGACATCGGTCCTGGGGATAAGCCACGGCCGACATTTATCAGCAAAAAGTTGGATCCGGTCTTGCGTGAGGAGATGATCGTACTGCTGAAAGAGTACCGGGATTGTTTCGAGTGGGATTACACTGAGATGCCCGGTCTAGACAGGAGCATCGTCGAGCATCGGCTCCCGCTCAAGAAAGGGTTTCGGCCGTTTCAGCAACGAACACGTCAGATGAAGGCCGAAGTCCTAGAAGAAGTCAAGAAAGAAGTGGAGAAGATGTTGGATGCTGGCTTCATCAGGCCGTGCCGGTTTGCAGAATGGATCTCCAGCGTGGTACCGGTACAAAAGAAGGATGGTCGATGGCGTGTCTGCGTTGATTTTAGAGATCTCAACAGAGCAACGCCAAAGGACGAATACCCGATGCCTGTTGCAGAGACATTGATCAACGCAGCTGCCGGCTACAAAATAATGAATTTTATGGACGGTAATGCCGGCTATAACCAGATCTTCATGGCCCCAGAAGACGTGAACAAGACCGCGTTCAGAGTACCAGGCGCAGTCGGCTTGTTCGAATATTTGGTTATGACCTTTGGACTGAAAAATGCCAGTGCAACGTACCAGTGTGCCATGAATTACATTTTTCATGATCTCATCGACAAACTGATAGAAATTTATATTGATGATGTTGTGGTCAAATCCAAATCAGCTGGGGGGCACCTAGAAGATCTGCGTCAAGTTTTGGAGCGAACTCGAAGGTTTGGGCTCAAAATGAACCCAAAGAAGTGTGCCTTTGGCGTATCGGCCGGTCAATTTTTGGGATTCCTGGTGCATGAGCGGGGAATCGAGATCGGCCTAAAGAGTCAAGAAGCTGTGAAGACGATGAAGCCACCTACTACAAAGAAAGAGGTGCAGAAGCTCATCGGTAAAATTAACTTTGTCAGACGATTTATTTCTAATCTGTCTGGGCGCATCGAACCGTTCATGGGTTTAGTGAAGATCAAATCCGATGATGAGTTTCGCTGGGGAGGCAGAATAGCAGCAAGCTTTCGATGAAATTAAAGAATATTTATCAAAGCCTCCAGTGTTGGTTCCTCCTCAGCAAGATAGGCCGTTCTATGTGTACCTATCCGTGCGTGACACTTCCATTGCTTCGGTGTTAGCCCAGAAGCACGACAGCCAGGAGAGGATGGTTTTCTACCTCAGCAGGCGCATGTTAGACGCCGAGACCAGGTATCCTGAAATCGAGAAGATTTGCCTTTGCTTATTCTTTACATATACAAAGCTTCGTCATATTTTGCTCTCGGCGGAAACAATTGTCATATGCAAATCGGATGTCATAAAGCATATGCTGTCGGCTCCTGTCCTGAAAGGCCGGCATGGAAAATGGATGTTTGCATTGTCAGAGTTCGATATTCGATACCAGCCTGCGAAAGCAGTCAAAGGACAGGCACTGGCGGATCTTGTTGCAGACAGGATCAGCACTAATATTGCTGCACTATTTATTCGTGCTTGGGCTATGTTTTTTGACGGATCGGCTTGTGATGATGGATGTGGTGTGGGAATTCTGTTGGTGTCACCTCGAGGGGTGACTTACTCTTTTTCCATCAGGATGACTGCCCCATGCACCAATAATTTGGTGGAATATGAAGCCGTTCGCAGAGGGATGGAACTACTCCTCGAAGCTGGTGCAGAAGCCGGTGATTTCTCAGCTCACGGAAGAATATAGATGTGAGAGCGAGGCTCTTTTTCCGATATGGATGCAGTGCCGTGAGTTGATGTCACGATTCAGGTACATCAATTTCCACTGGATACGCAGGACTCTGAACAATGAAGCCAATGATTTGGCACAGATGGCTTCTGGGTACAAAGAAACAGCCGATGGAGTCGATGTAGAGGTTCAGTTTCTAGAACCCGGAGACTGGAGAGCCGATATCTTCAATTACTTGAAGGATTCGGCTCGGGGGGCACCAAGAAGGATAAGACTCAAGGCCATCAAGTATGTTCTGATAGGGGATGACATGTTCTACAAGACCTTGGAAGGACTACTGCTTAAATGTCTGGGACCTTCAGAGTCAAATCGGCTCTTGCATGAGGTTCATGAAGGAGCTTGCGGTACTCATCAATCGGCTCATAAGATGAAGTGGCTGATTAGGCGATTGGGTTATTACTGGCCCACTATGCTTGAAGATTGCTTCAAATATTAGAAAGGATGTCAGGCATGTCAGAGGTTTGGTAAAATTCAGATAGTGCCAGCATCAGTAATTAATCCTATCATCAAACCGTGGTCATTCAGAGGTTGGGCCATGGATATGATTAGTCAGATCAACCCGTCGTCTAGCAAGGGTCACCAATGGGTCTTAGCTGCTACAGATTATTTCACAAAGTGGGTAGAAGCAGTGCCCATGAGATCAGTAGTGTCAAGAGATGTGATCAGCTTTGTCAAAGAGCACATCATTCACAGATTTGGGATCCCTCAGACTATTACGACCGATGGAGGATCGGTCTTTATATCAGAGGAATTCAGGAAGTTCTCCGATGACATGGGAATTAAGCTGATCAGATCATCTCCATATTATGCCCAGGCTAATGGACAAGCTGAAGCATCCAACCAGAGCCTCATCAAGCTCATAAAGAGAAAGATCGATGAATATCCTAGGCGCTGGCATGAGGTGTTGTCAGAAGCTTTGTGGGCGTATCGTATTTCATGTCACGGGTCCACCAAGACATCGCCGTACCATTTAGTCTACGGCCAAGATGCTGTGTTACCTTGGGAAATCACGGCTGGATCAAGGCGTGTTGAGTTTCAGAATGATCTATCTGCTGAACAATATGCAGCCTTGATGAACGATAATGTTTAAGATCTGACAGAGCTAAGGCTTTGGTCGCTGGAGAAGATCAAGGAAAATAAGGCTAAAGTTGCTCGTGCGTACAACAAGAAGGTCAAGCCAAAGAATTTCCAGGTTGGAGATTTGGTTTGGGAGGCAGTATTGCCATTGGGAACTAAAGATAAAAAATATGGCAAGTGGTCTCCAACTTGGTACGGACCGTACAAGGTTGATCAGGTTTTGCCTGGGAATGCATACATGCTTGAGGAGCTGGATGGCGTCAAGTTTACTGTTGCGGTCAATGGCCAACACCTCAAGAAGTATTTCCCGAGCATATGGGAAGGCGATTGACAAGAGCCGATGAGATCCATCCGGCTGTACTGAGATAGGCCAACACATTAAGTTGGCCAAGAAAAAAAATTATGAAAGGCCAACACGTTGAGTTAGCCGGTAAAAAAAAAGAGAAAGGCCAACACGTTGAGTTGGCCGGTAAAATAAAAAAAATGAATGAGAAGGCCAACACGTTGAGTTGGCTAGTAAAAATATATATGAAAAGTGAGATAGCCGATGTGCGACCATCGACTTAAGATGTTTTAAACAGTTACAAGTTTCAGGTTAACAGACAGTACTAATTGTTTCTTGAGCCTATCTACTGGTTCAGGAATTCTTCTATGGCATGGATGGCTTCTGTGCGGACGACGTCTGCTCGTGCTATGATTGCTTCGTCATCCTTGTCATCGCCTGTTACTATCTGCCGACTCAAGGTGCTTATCTCTGCAAACTCTGTTTGTATCTGCTCGGCTATTTCCTGGGTTTTTTGTTTGGAGTTTGCAATGGAAGCTTCCTCGGCCTGGATGAGTTTCTTGGTGGTGCGGACCTTTTCTTCGAGTTCCACCAGTTCTTTTTTCAGGAGGTCGAGTCGGTTTATGTTGGCAGACACGTCAGCTTTGATGTCTAGAGTTGCCTTCTTCTGGTTGAGGGCCTTGCACTTTTGAGCAATGTCAGCTTTCAGAGAAGCTTGAGAGCGACGTGCTTCTATTCTTTGTTGTGCTTTATTCACTTCTACCTGGAAGAATGGAAGATTGCTGGCTGGCCAAAGCTTGATTTGCAATGGCTCCGGGAGTTGGGATTCTATTTGCTCGAAGATGTTCTTTATTTCACTGGAATCGCCAACTAGAGCAGTGAGTGGAGTAGATAGTAGATCCTTGATGAGATGAAGCTGATGTGCCAAATTAGCCGATTGCTGCAAAGATGGTGTTTTTGCTCCAGGGGCAGTCAGACCCATTGATACCGGGTCAAAGGAAAGCAAACTTGAAATGTCAAAGCCCTGTGGACATATCTGAAGTTAATAGCAAGATACATTTATGGAGCTATCGGCTGGTTCAGAATTGGTTCTTGTAATGTTACCTGTTCTGAACAGGAAGTGATGATCGACTCTGGTGTAGCTGATCCGGATGGATTGGAGGTGACAATAGAGACTTTGACTGTGTTAGCCTGTTCGTGATGTACATCCGTCAGAGCATTTGAAGTGTCAGTTTCAAGGATGTCTTCAGTTGCGTCCTGAAAATATAATTACAGTCAACCAGAGTATGTGCGTATGCAATAAAGAAGAAGTTTTAGAAAGATGAATTACCTGGTTGGTGTTGGACTCTGATGGACTCGGGAAAGCTGGTGCTGGTTTCTTGATAACGCGCCTCGTGATCATCTTCCTTTTCTTGGTTAAGACTCGGGGGGCAACAATTGCAGAAGCTTGTCTTCGTTTGGAAGCCGACTGAAGTAAGTCTGGCTGAATGGTCATTATCACTTTCTTCATTGATGGCAATCCTTTGCAGAAGAGTACATTAGGGGCAGTTGGAAGAAAGTGGAATGGCTCTCCGTTGCTGGTCATAGGTTCTGGACCATCTTGTTGCTGCAAACAGGTTGAGCAAGAATTAGACAAGTGGAAGGATAGAGTACTCAGAAAGGATAAAGTGCATAGATTCGGTACCTCTTCCTCGGGGATTACATATTCAGGATCAATTTGCTGCAGTCGAGGACCTAGAGCTCTCCTGAATATATGTGTTTTCCACATTCCCCACCATGTGCTAAAATCGATTGATGAAGGATTAAAGGATAGATCGGCTGGTCTTGGAATGTGGAGATCATCGAACATGCTGTAGCATCTTGAACTGGTGAGGCCATCAGGCAGATCGGCTCTACTCTCTACCAAGTGGTGAATATGGAAGTGGGGAGCGACCTGTCCTAGGCCAAATTGCCGAGCTGCTATGACTGGTTGGTAAGATTCATAACGTGGCTTGATAATTCTATTAGAGGTGCTAATGCCAACAGGCAGGAAGCCATGTCGGATCATTAAAGAGTATAAATGCCGAGTGCTGTTGTCATCGGCAAAGTTATCTAATCTGAAGGCAGTTGGGTTTTCAAAGGATTCAGATTCAGTGAATGGGAAAAAGAGTGGATTATCCAGTCCCTTGTAGAAGATTCTGAACCAGTTTGCTGCATCTGTTGAATTCAGTTTACTGCAGGAAGACTAAATAAAGTTTGGCCATAGCTAGTACATCTAATCGGTTTGCCACTCTCATCAGGAAAAGAGTTCTTGGTTAGGCCTTGGAAGTTCGGAATCTGGTGCTGAAAGTACAGTTGTGCCCACAACTGAATAAACCACCAAGGGCCTCCAGTTCTCAGTTTCTTTTGGTTAAGCAAGTTAGATGTAATCAAATGGAGACATCTGTAGGTTTCTCCAAGAAAAGTTTGCCTGGGCCGATGTGATTGCCATGGGCCAGGTGATAGGCCAAGGGAAGATAGTTCTTAGTTGGAGCTAAAGAAGGGCCACAGAAGATAAAGTGCTCTAGCCAAAGATTTAAGAAGGATGTGTGTTCCTTCTCAGTCAATGGACCTTTTGTTTTCATGTGCTGGTTCATGTAAGTGCCCCAGTTTGTGCAGTTAACTTTGGATGAAAGTTTAAAGGGGACTTCTGCCATTTTGTGGGCAGCAGGATTAGGAGATCCTATGTCTAGGCCAGTGATCATGGTGACATCTAGCAGAGTAATGGTCATGGGTCCATGACCAAAGAGGAAACAGTTCAGGGCATCAGACCAAAAATAGCCGATGGTTTTCAGAAGGTTTTCATCTTTGTCAAGGGGTGATAATGATGAACTAAGTACATCGGCTATGTTCAAATCCTGCCACAAGGGTATATAAGCTTTTGCTACTCTGCTATACCATGTAATCCAGCTCTCAGGAGGGTTGGGCCAGGCTAAGCAGTCGGCCCAGAGGTTTAAATCGATGTTTTGACTCACGAAAGGGATCCTATTTGCTTCACAATAGATCAAATCTATGGGATTTTCATAGGTTCGTGGGCCAAGACATAAAGATTTTGGATTGGAAGGATGCGGCAGAAGGATGTCTGACACCTGAAGTTCAGAAATTCAGAAGTTCATATATGGTGTCGTGTTTCAGAGTTTAGTGTTTCAGAGGCTTAATAAGCTGAGGGAAACTAAAGGATTAGGTCGAATATTACCTTCAAGCCGCAGATTGCCGCATCACCAATTGCATCATCGACAGTAGGATTTGTTGTCTGAGCTACAGAGTCTGCCATGGCTCAGATCTATTGACTTGGGGTTTGGTTGCTGTGGGCTCTGATTCGAATTCCAGATGCTTGAAGAGTTCTTGCTCGAATTTGTAGAGCTGGGTTTTCGAATTACGCTCGGATTTGAGAGCTTGTTCCGAGTTCGGTTCAAGGTGGAAGTGATACTCTACTCTTATGCGGGTTGCTTCTAGTTTGAATTTCGTCGGCTCTTGGATATTTATAGAAGCCTGATGCGTTGCCATCGGCTTTTTTGGAAAGTAAACGGGTATACAGTAATTGAAGCAAATTGATTTCATTAAAAGAAAGGTTTCTTACAAGGGAAAGCCGATTGTTACAAAGGAATTAATCCTTCGGCTTTGTGATCCTACCCCTACGATGCTACCTACATCTACCAATCGTAGGTATCTGAGTGCCTACGGTGCTTGGGGCTTCGCGCTGATACGTCTCCGCCGTCGTCATCGTCGTCGTCGCTGCCGCTGTTGTCGTCGTCATCGGCACTGCTGCTGCTTCGTCCGCCACCGCTGCTGCTCCCTTCTTCGCTTCCCTCCGCGGGGGCTTTGAGGAATTGGTGGGGGTTTCCTCCTGCCGCCGTGTCGTCGCTGGAGGAGGAGTCGATTTCTTCGGAGGAGGCAGCTCCCTCCCAAGAGAAGCCGTCGTCTTCGCTGTTCTCCAGTTCTGAACTCCTCTGCATCCCAGTGTAGAGGAGCCAGCGCTTCATACGCTGCAGTTGGGTCCCACTCCGGCGTCGGCTCCCGACTCTCCGGGATGGAGTTGATGGAGGAGGCGGAAAGAGAAGAAGAAGAAGAGGGAGAAAAGGAAGAAGAAGAGGAATCTCCGAAGGAGTTGGAGCCAGAGGAAGAAGAGATCGCCATGGCTGGCAGAGGAGTGGGGTTTTCTGCGCTATTTGGCTCTGGGAGGAAGAAGGAGTTCGCTGTGAAGAAGAGCCGATTCAGGGTGAGATTAAATAGTGAAAATATGGAAGACGGATCGACAGTTTCACGTTCTACGAGGAGCCAGTTGCAGAGACGTTGCATCTTCCTTGGTGGTTGCAGTATGAGCATTAACGGGAAGATGAAGCGACGGAGTGGTTTTGGAACTATCATTGCCAAAACCAAGTGGGCATGTGTTATCGCCATAAATTAACAGGATTAATTTATGGGCCGAAAGCAAGATGGGCTTGAAGCAGGAGAATAAGAAGGCTTGTAAATCGGCTCCTGCATGAGCATTTGGGCCACATGGGCCATGTATCTTAGATTTAGTTTAAGATTAGAGATAGAGTCCGATCGGGACAAGATTAGTTTAGATTGTTTCCTAATTCTCCGAACTATAAATATGTACCCTATGTTATTCATGAAAAAAAGGGGGAAACGTCATCACGTCTCGCAAACAACAATCTCGGCGCATTGCCACCCCTAATCCTAGGGTTTCATCCAAGTAAGCGCCATGCTGCCCTGATCGCTTCTTGCGATCAGGGCAACTTTGTTCTTGCTTTTACCTTGGTATTACTTGTACTGAAGCATTTTTGATGGCGAGTAATGCTAGTTATCCTGATGTTCGTAGCATGGCTTTTAGTAGATCTATCGCGCTTTGTTGCTTATCATCTACGAATATCATATTGTTTCCGTGCAGTCATGTTTCAATCTTATGCTAACTCTTGTTACGTAGAGTTAGTTGCACGGAGACAACACTCTGTTTCTTTTCTATCTAATAGATCTAATCTGTTACGGTTTGCTCTTATTCTTGAGAGTTGGCGTAATATCTGCTAGGTTAGGCCTTGCAAACGGATTGGATAATCCGGTGACATTTTAGATGCTTTGCTCTAGTCTTAACAGGGAATTGATCCGGGAATCGGCTCTTGTTAGTTCTTAGGCCTCTATTTTGGGTTATGGCTTAGTTATCTGTTACGTTCACTAGGCCTAGTCACGTGTAGGACGTTACGATCTAGCAGTGAAGCTTTTACCTTCGCAGATTAGATTAATTAAATTTAATTGAAGCAGCTTTACAGTTATTCGCTTTATTTATCAATATCCGGATGCAAACAGATCCAATCTGACACCGGGGCTCGATCGGCTCTTTAAAGCCGATGCAAGAGTCGTCCCGGGGAGCCGACCACGGCTCGAACTTATGTTTCCACGTGTTTGTGTATGCAGGCAAATCATTGCAAGCAAGTTCGCACCTTCCTGATCGGGTATAGGTCAGGTGGCACGCCCTGCGTCTTCACAAGCCGCGGCGTGTGCTGGAATTGCGGGCCGTCGATGAGGGAGCAGTGCCTGCCAGCGCCCCGGCAACCTCCCGGCTCTTCGTGTTGCCTGTCGCTACTCGTCGATAGGTTTTGACCGACAACAGATCTAGATGACTTCATGCCTCCCCCCAAACCATGGCCTCCAAGATGATGTTCCTCCCCATGTACATAAAAGTAGAACCATAAAAGAGAGAAAGGGAAAGTCAAGAGGTTCATCAAGTCAAACTGCACTACCTCCAGCACCAAGTTCTGTTAACTGGGATGACGACCTAGATGACTTCATGCCCCCCCCCCCCGAACTATGGCCTCCAAGAAATGACATGATGTGTATCATATGGTCTTATGGTGTTGATCGGTCTAGATTGTGAAGTAAATTGTGATGGGGCGGCAGGCCTCCTCTATCTTTAATTGCAATACTTATATGTTTGCTATGTTTGATTGCAATGATTATTTTTTTTGTGAACCTTGAACCCTGTGTGGATCTATGACTCGGTCAAGTAGAGCTGGCGTTCAGAATTGTTTGATTTGTTTAATTGGTCCTTGTGCTAAAGGTGGCCATAAACCATGTGTCCAAGCATTTGGGGCTGACCAATTTGATACAATGAACGAAATTTAAATTGAACGTTAAACAAGATACCACATAAGATATTACATTGAAGGTTTCATTCATTACAACCAAATTCTATAGAAATACACACTGCCAACTAATTAAACAAGACATTTAGGCATACTACATACACAATATACTTAGTTTCGTACAAACAAATACATTGGAAGGTGTGTCGTGCACAACTACATGCGGCGAATTCTTGTAGGTGGAGCCGACCCATCCGTTGGATTCCCGGAAGGTCCAGCCTCGGCAGCAGCAGTGGGTACTGAAAGCTGTGGGCACTTCTTGTAAGTGTGACCGTCCGCTCCACACAAGTTGCAACATTTTTTCTTCATTCTAGCCTCGGACTCGTCCATTCCATTCCGGATACGATGTGTCTGCCGTCGGCCTATGCCCCTCTTCGTAGCTAGATCAGGGATGAGCATTGGATGGGGATTTTTTTAAGTGAATGGGCCTAGAATACCGATGCCGTATATCTCATGACACCAAGTTTGTGCTTCGGCTTCTTTTGTGAAATATTGAGAAACATATGACACAGCATCTAACCCAGATACAGAACAAGCCGCGATGATATGGGAGCATGGTAAGTGATGCACCTTTGGTTTCTGGCATCGGCAGAACACCCTCCCGTCAATGGTTATCAAGACTTCTTGAATTACACTTTGTCTGCGGACACCCTGTCCGATCCTGTCCCTGCATGATACCTCAAATCTTTGCTCCTTTGTACCAATCGATATGACTGAGTGAAATCGAGCCTTTTCAAATTTTCCTCCATGTACTCATTGACCCTTCTGCAAAAATGCACTCCTGGATCATGAAGTAAGGAAGCGGCTGATGCGTACCACTCCCTAAAATACTTTATACATCCATACATGATGAACTCAACAATGCCAACAAGAGGAAATCCACGAACACGACGCATTACCATATTGTAACACTCAGCATGGTTGGTCGTCTCGATTCCGTAACGCCTCCCATCTGTGTCATACAGAAGTGACCACTTCTCTTTAGGCGCACCATCAATCCACTGTGAAAATGGCTTAGCATGTCCAACTACTGAATCTGTAGAATGTCTCCTGCTAGATGTTGAGGCCTGGCTCTTAAGCAATTCGGTGCTCATATCATAAATTATACGCCCACAAAGCATCGAACTTCTTCTGCTGATTCTGAGCGCACAATCACTTGAACAAATTCATCAGATCCTTGTTCTTGAACCGCTCATAAAAATTAGCAGCCATATGCCTCACACACCACCTACTGACAACATCTGGCCGTATAGGAGGTGAAAATGGACTACCTTCTTGTAGCTGCCTTATAGCTGCAATGAGACCTGCATGTCTATCACTAATAAGACAAACATTAGGCCTTCCAACAACAACGTGATTCTTCAGACGTTCAAGAAACCAGTACCAGCTTTCTGTATTCTCATTCTCAACAAAGGCAAAGGCGATGGGAACTATCTGCTTGTTGCAATCAATTCCGATTGCCGTCAATATTGTTCTCTTATATTTCTCTGTCAGGAAAGTGCCGTCAATACACAGAACAGGAAGACAGTAAATGAATGCCCTCACACATGCTCCAATGCAGAAGAAAGCTCGCAGCAGAATGCTTGGCCCCCCTGACAAGCTTGGTACACTATATGTATCAAAAGCACTTCCAGGATTTCTGTGCACAATTGCTTCAAGCATACGAGGTAGGTTGTCATATGATGCTTCATAAGTGTCAAACCTCATCTCAAATACATTTTGTTTAGCCCGCTAAGCCTTTGCATAGCTGATCACGTACTGGAAATTTTGTTCAATGTCCCTAATTATCAATGCTGACTCGTAATCCATTTTGTCAAGAATCACCCCATACATCTTCTTAGCCACGAAAGTTGATGTGATATTACGATGATGTCCCACAACACCTGTTAATCTACAAGTTTGTGGTGTAGCAATTGAACATTCCCAGTGTGTCTTGAACTTTCCCTTGTAGGCATGCACTCGCCATGTACAGTCTCTATCTGCACACCTCACCTCGTATTCTTTGCTGCTAGATTTCAGTACTCTGAATTCCTTCCTCAGAGATACAGCCCAGAGCTTCACAGCATCCTTCACATCCTCAATGGTACGATACTTTGCCCCTTGTACAACCTCATTCACTCTGTATTCAAACTTTGAACTCCTAATATCTTGTACCACTGGATTCCCAAAACCCTCTTCACGCCATTCACCAAGCACTGAGAAGCGCTCATCGTCCTCATCGTTCGATGGGTCCCCACATTGCTCCATTATTCGCGCATCCTGGTCTTCTTTCTCCATGTCCTCCACAATTCTAGGTATTCGCTCGGCTTCATCTGCTAAACCTTGTGGTTCTGGTTCTGGTTCTGGAGCTTGCACGTTCTCTTCTTCTTTATCCTCTTCCATCTCTTCATTCCAGTCAGATGTTGTGTGTGTTGACCCTTCACCTAAATCACCAGCCTTCTGGTGAATCTGAATTACCATTGCGAGAGGCCACCCACTTTCAAGAGCTGCGTGCATGTAATGTTGCCATTCTTCCGTAGTACTTATAGGCGTCAACTCCCAGAAATCCCCATTAGTTTCCCAGGAAGTCAAGGTATGAACCGTAAGGAAATGGATCTTTGGATTCACATTGAACTTTCTGTGAAGACATTTCCGTATGGACTCAAAACTCCTCTCGAGGGGTTTATCTAGACTGCACTGTCTTCTTTCCAATGCTGATAGATTTACTCCATAGGAATCATGAGTAATTCTATAGAAGTCATCGTAATGAACTTGAAACGCCACCTTGCTCGACATATCTGGCCATCCAAAGACTTTATTTTAATTAATCCAATATCTAGAAACATGGTATGGCTTCAATTATAACCACTAATCCGAACCCTAAGTGCTTGCAATAATAAAAAATACTAATCATAGAATTAAGTATACAAAAAAATCAATGAGAAAGTTGAGAAATATTGGTTACCTGCGGTTCGGATCCAAAATCCGGCAGGGCTTCGCCGGTGGAATTACCTCCCTTACCCCTCCTCTCTCCCTCTCCCCTCTCTGGATCTCGTGGGCAGGAAATGAGGGTACGAGGGAAAGGGCTCAGCTTTTATATTTTGGGGAGAGCCTGCCGCCCCTCCGCCGGGCGGCAGGCTGCCTGCCGCCTAGCAGGGGGGCGGCAGGCTCCCACCAAGAGCCTCCGCGCAAAATTTGTTTACATATAGGTCTCTGCCGCCCCTCTGCCGGGCGGCAGGCTCCCTGCCGCCCCCCCGCCGGGCGGTAGGGATACAGAACTGTAAAATGTGAAACCGAAAATATATTTCTATAAAAACATTTTTCAAAAATATAAAATAAAAAGCCGCCGCAGTACATGTCCGTGAAACCAAACAGGCCAGTAAGCACAAAATCCTTAATTAAACTGATGATGAAGTCGCGCAAGAATAGAATTAGAGGCGCAGATCGCAAAGCCGTAAAATGTAGGGGAAGAACCTCACAGATATCAAAGCAGACGATCCGCTGGCCACTCTTTTTTTTTTGTTTTGCCTGTCACAAAGCTTGCGGGCAAAGAAGAAGATCGTACACCACACATGCACATCAGCGCCTGCTTTGAGATTTGTGCGGCCACCTCTCGGTCCCACGACACGCGAGAGAACTCTACGGCAGCTTCTGCGTCTGCTGCGAGGTGTCGAAGGACCTCCTCCGGACGAGCAGGCAGGTGACCCTCGCCGGCGCCGCCAGCGGCTTCTGCTGCTGCTGCGCGCGCACGGCGGCCGTGTCGCCGAGCGTGCACAGCACGAAGTCCGGGCGGTGCAGCGAGAGCGGGAGCCGGTCCTCGCCGACGGCGAGCGCGGTGGCGTCCAGGAGCACGTGCCACGCGTTGCGGTGCGCCTCGGAGACCCAGTGCAGCGAGTACCGCGCCGGCTGCTGCTGCTGCCGCGCGCCGCCGCCGCCGCCGGAGGAGGGAGGGGACGAAGCGGCGGCGGCGGCGGGGGAGACGGCGGGGTAGGCGAAGAGGCCCTTGGGCGCGTGCTTGGACTTGCGGCGGAAGTACTGGCTGAGCTGGGAGCCCTTGATGCGGAGGTCCAGCCACGACTCCGGCGCCGCGATGACCTTGGCCTCCTTGTACGCCGCGAACGCCCGGATGCAGTCGCCGTCCTCCTCCAGGATCGACATGTAGTAGCTGCTCCGGAAGAACGGGTAGCTCTCGCCCACCTGCAACCACCACAACGGTGATTTTTGTAATTAATACTACTAAGTAGTAAATTATTAAAGGATGATGATGAAATGAATACAATCTGATGAGATAAACTGATGGGATGATCAGCAACAAAGCATCCTACCAGCATCATGGCGTCCCTTGGCGTGGGGGCGAAGAGCACGAGGTACTCATCGTCGGTGAGGCCGCAGTGGCGGAGCACCCGGTTCCTGGCCTGGATCTCCGGGATCGAGATGAAGCTCCCGGGGAACGACGACTTCTTGGTCAGGATGTCCAGCAGCCGGGACGGCTCCAGCCGGACCATGTCCACCATGTCCGGCCTCGCCGCGGCCGCCGCCGCCGACAGGGACCCCACCGGCGACGACCGCCGCCGCTCGCCACCGGCCTCCGGCGACGTCGTGCTGCCGCTGTAGTAGGTGGAGTAGAGGTCGTCCTTGTCGCAGCTGGCGTCCTCGATGAGGCCGTGCGAGTACTGCGGGTACATGGCCAGCACGTACTGCTCCACGTACTGGCGCTCGCTGGGCGTGATCGGCCCCGACCACCGCAGGTCCAGCCCGTGCAGCGTCGAGATCGCCTCCGCGATGATGTGCGGCGGGATGAACTCCCGCGGGCACACCTTCTGCGTAATTTTTGCGCGGAAGGGACAGTGTTAATTTCTCTCTGAAACTGGCCTATCTGACCAAATAAATGATGCTGTTCCAACTAGTTACCTTTACAACCATGCTGCTTGGCCTGCTTGATGTGCTAGGAGGAGGTTTGGGAATTGAGCCGCAAATCCCTTCTTTGAATTCGCCACCAAGTAAGCCCTGAATTATTGGGCACATATAAACGACCAATTATTGGTACTATACTAGTAGAAGGAAATAAATCATCATAACATAGTTTTTGCACAAAACATGGATTGTGTAGCTAGTAGTATGTCCATACCTTGTGTTCCATGTGGATGTTGTGCTCCATCTTTCCGCACATTTGAGCGCTTTAATCGCGGGTCTAGAGAGCGGATATGTGTGCGTGTCGACGGCCTTTGGTGGCGTCTACAGCGAGAAGTCAAGTCACCACTAGAATTGTGGAACAAGAGGGATGAGACAGTATGAGAGGAGAAGTTGGAAGGAGCTGAAGTAGTACTGAACAAGAACAAAGATGCTTGAGGTTAGGGAGGACGGTGTTAGTTATTGGATCTCCCACTTGGTTGCTTCTAAGTTTGGTCCTCAAGGAGCAAGATATAGCTAGGGTGCCACAGCTGTTTAACCATGGTTCTTGCTATACTATACCACACCCCAGTTGAGCACTGATTGATGAGGCACACTTAATAAAGAAAGATGATGCCTCTATCAAGGGAGCATAAACTAATGAAATCTCCAGTTGTTCCTTTGTGCTGTTTAAGTTGTGATGATGTGGGTCCATGGCATCCAGCTACAGGTATATGCCATCTTCCTCTGCATTATTGGTGGCTTCGTCTTTCTTATGATAGAAAATTTATTTCAACGCTGTAGAATTATTGGACTAAGCAACGTTTTTTTATTAAGGAAGAAACAGGTAAAGCATTTTTGACTCAGTCAGTCGGTCCATTAATACTTTCTTGAATTTACATGCATATACACGTATGTGGTTCCATGTACTTGGATTCACACAGTAGGTAGTATTATTATGTGATTGACAAAAATATAATTCAGGAAAGTATCTTGTGGAATATAAAGTTTTCACACTAGCTAGCTGCTGATCCCCATAAATAATGTGTCTAGCTAGAGCTATAGTTTTGGTTGTAGTGGTTTAGTTACATCACAGTGATAAACCATATCGAAGGAGCAGCTGAGTAGGAAACACGTACAACACTTGATGGTTCTGGTTCTTCATCAATTCTGCTGACGAAGGACAGTGGTCCGGTGAATAAAATGGAACTTTTACTTTCTAAAGCCACCCTAATTGGTTGGTAAGACAGAAAATTAGCTGCTCTCTAGATCTCTCTCTCAAGTTTGCTTTGCTCAGCTGTTGAAAGATAAATTTTAAAAGCCGAAGTTTAATTTTTGTTAAACTTTATTTTAGTTGTTCATGTCATTTCTCTTTGCTAATTTAAGGTATGAATTCGCAGCAGCAATAAAGCTAGGGACGGCGGTTAATTAGTTTTGTTAAGGTTTATTTAACATCAAGTAGACTTTGGGTAGTGGACATGTTGAGGAGTAGGTCGTCGATCTAAAGGTTGAAGCAAGACAGTGATATCTATTGTCACTCAAAACAATTACAAAATGCTATGGTAGTACGGTCATCTGTGTGCTTTGGTGCTCATTTTTTTTAAAAAAAATCGGAAATGTGCCAATCCCCAAATTTCACAGCTTTGTATTTAACGCTGTTGTATTGTTGCTGCTAGCTTCTAGTGGGACAAAGAGCTGTCCGGACTACAAAGGCAAGGAATCTACATCACTAATGCTGTAATTTTTAATCAGGATCATTAAAGAATAATCATTAGGTAATGGTGATACGAGCACACAAAAAGTAGCCCTTTGGATGTCAGTGCACTTGGACTAACTTATGCAATTTAGCAATAACATAGTTAAATAAATCCCATATTTATATTATACGTTTCCTTACGTATGTATCATCCAGCTGGTCTAACAATATAATCTATCTAAATCTAGCTGGCTAAAATTTTCAATTAGAGTATGGGTATAAACGATTCCTACGTATTATACTGGTTTCTAGTGATATGTGATGTAACTAAAAAATCAGAAAGTCGTAAATATTAAAAGGGACGTCATTCTTACAGCTTTCAGTTTTATAGGAGCATCGGCTTTGGATAGCATATTTTCATATACTATATACTTCTTTCTTTTCTGATTACAATATAATCACTTACGAAAAATTGTTGCTCTATATTGGTAAACAGGAAGAGCACACCGAAGGTAATTATCATTATATTATTATTATAGCGAACTTAATATAGTGTAGTAGTTTCAAATAGACAGGGTGGAATAATATTTACAGAAATTGAACGGTTTCATTTGAAATCCATGCAAAGTTCCTTCGATTTTTTTCCATTGAAACTTCCAGTGACTTTGAACTGGCCTCACTTGTTTTATATATTTTTTTTATACACGGCTAGACCAAATCAAGTTCTGAAGCATACTGTCATCATCTAGGTGTTTTTCTTGTTGACATTTTGACCTCTCTTAGCTTGCTCAGAGAATGTTTCAATATGTGAATGGGGTTTGATTTTTGTTACTTTGGATACAGATCCGGAGACAAGTTTTGGAGTTAGGAACACAATTCATCTTGGAAAGAACGATAATATTTTCATTCCAGCTGTACGATTAATTCTAGCGTAATTAAAGGAGATGCACGCATGCAGCTAATTATTGGTCACAAATTTTGTCATCGCGAGAACTATTATATAACTTTGGACGGTATGCATGTAGAATGTCAACATATGACTGATTCAAATTCCGCATTTTCTCAAGGAAGCTTAAGCTAGTTGTCATCATATATAGGACAACGACCAGTTTCTAACACCGATGTCACCAAAAAAGTTCATCCTTGTCATTTTGCGCAAAATTCAAACCCCAAGAAGCATAGGATAAATTAGATATACCAGCTGAAGTAGTAGACCACCTAACTTTGTCAAACATTTCTATACCTATATCGAAACCTCTTCATGATCATGCCATGTGGTAGCTGTTGGATTGATCTCTTTCCTAATAGACCCAACGGTCTATTAGGACCTTGATTTGCGCCCTGATCGGGGGCGCCCAACCTTAATGGTTGGTGGGCCCCCGCTGCACAGCGCCAAAATAAAAGGGGTGAGGGGCCGGGGCACGTAGCACGAAGTTCGCCGCGCCGCCTACACCCTCACCCACAGAAACCCTAAGCCGATCTACTAGGGGGCGCTGGAGCAGTGGGAAGCTCCACCGCCGCTGCAGTTGACTCCGTCCCGCCGTCGCCGCTACCGTCCTCGACACCGTCGCCCCTGCATCGACCTCACTGCGTCACTCGTCGCCGCCTTTGAGCGGATCTCCATCAGCGAACAAGGGATGGCCGGCCCAAGCTCCTCTGGTGGCGCCGAAGGTTTCTCTACTCTCTTTCTCTCTATGTGTTTCCATAGATCAGGGATCTCTTATACTCAGAATCATAGAAAAGAGAAAGAAATCCCGCTCGATCCGTGCACAGTGTTGATCCTAGAACTCTATCAGTAGCCAAGCAGAGTTCCTTCCACAATAAATATGTGTCGTCCATTGCCGAATGAGCACAATGTGTGCTTCTTGTGCTGTGTTGCAATTATAGTATTAATCACAAGATGTTGTCCTCAAACTTAAATTTTGATATGTCACTTTTGTGCGGGAAGTTAATTATATAAGATAAGAAAACTCACGTATATATAGCAGACTGCCATGCTCCAATTTGATGCATGCGTATCCTTCTTTAGTTTCGTATATAAGTTGCTTGTTTCATGTAAAGAACTATTGAACTTAAGCAATGACTCATTTTGCACAACCAATTCAAATGGAAAGGGTCCCATTTATTTCTCCATGTTTCTTATCTGAAGAAATTTGAATGTATAATAGGTCATTTGTTGATGAAACCCACTAGCTAGAGTGTTAGATGAGGCAATGACGACGTACACTTTGCTTTGACCGAAACTTTGATGACTAATTGGCCATTTTGTTTCTAAAGTATAAGGGAACGGAGTTGTTGAAAAGGTGCATCCTAAAAGTTAGCTTTACTAAGAAAGTGACATGCAATTGACCAAATAAAAAAAACAATTGCGGGCAATTATTTGAACTGCATCCCATTTTCTACAGCTATGAATATAGGAAGGTGGGAGGAAATGGGTTTGGATGGGGACCTTTACGCCGTGTTTGGAACGGCGGCCCACAGCTGCGCTTCTCATTGAAGGGAGAAGCGTGTTTGCTCAACACAGGTTTGATGCCTCGATGCTAGGCGTTCAGCTGGCTTTTCTCGTGTTTTTTTTTCCCGAGAGAATCGACGCGGAACCCGTCCCAAATAGATCCTTAGTTTGCATGCTAATATCACTCAGATAGAGGGTAATACCACTGAAGACTATTGGGGGAATTAATTGATCTCCTGCAGCTTGAACTTTGTGGTACCAAAAAGGAGTTACGACACGGGAGAAGCGTTCAAGAAGTCAACTTGTTTTGAGGTTATAATCATCAAACGGCTTTAATAATAATGTGAATATGGAGTAAGAAAGTATGGAATTGGAAACAAACATGTAACTGAACAAGTGTGGGCCCTTCCACTAAATTGAAGTTATTGAACTCCCATAATAATAATTAACCTCTAATTAAAAAGGTTTAACAACGCAATGGCAACGCAAAATACAGCCACTGTAAACTGACCAAAGAACTCGAAAACATGCTACTATGCGCCTTATCACACACTTTCTTCCTATAACAAACAAAATTGACCGAGCACCGTACCATACCTTGGCTGGTATGGTTAAACTGCAAAATTACTGTCGTCACTAGCATCTAATTTAGCTGTGCAATAGCTGGTCCGTAATGGTGTCCTTAATATTGTAACACTCCATGGATGCAACGCAGGACGCAGCTGGAGCCATCGCCATCGTAGCTGATGTGTCTGCACAGCTTCCAAATAAGTCGCCCTCAACCTGAGCTTCGCCGAAGCCTCCTCCGCCTGGCGATCAATTCCAGGGCAAATAAACTAGCAAGAACTAATTAGTTTATAGTTGTTTGTATTTTTCTGCCAAAGATTGACTCAATTAATATTGGCTATCTCGTTCCTCTAGCTTTAAAATTATATCATCTCAAACTTTTGCGACCAAATTAAATGTTCGAGTCATTTGCACCCGATACGACTCTACGTATGGAGATCCATTCTATTTGTCACATTGCCCAATTGGTCCCCTCATGGCATTTAGGATGAGCCAGTTGGGGTTTATTTATTTTTCTCATAATTAGCTAGATAATTTAGTTCAGTGTATGGAGGCCGAATCACACTGTAAGTGGAATGTGTAAGCAAAGGCAATATCTCAGGCAGTACCGTCGTCTGAGATTTGGTTGAGGGAACAAGGTCTGAAATATTATAATAGTAACTCGATCCACCAGTTAGTTGTTACTGATGTTTTATCCATAATCTTCTATTCCTTCTACTACTAAAATCAGCATCTTTTGATTACCCGAAGTTTTCGAGGAACGATATAGCCAATATTAATTGAGTCAATTAAGAAAAATATTAGTCGAAAAAAAACATTAAGAAAACTACTTGATAACTAGCTATTGTCACATAATTGCAGACCAAACCCACAGGAGACTCACCCTTTGTCTATATCCACCTACATCAACAGCAAAGTTGAGAGCAATCCAAAATTCAAAAAACGCCATGAGCCCATCCAACTAGCCCAATTTATGTCTAAGTTTCTGTCCCCAGCTTTTATAAAAGGTCATTCTCAACTTAATTTAGTTTCCCATGTACAGAGCAGGTTCGTCCCAGACAATACTGTCAAGTATCAACAATTCATACGTATTACTGTAGGCAACAGCTTAAGAGCACCCAGGAAATGGTGGGATCCTGCCATGATTGAAATCATGGAACTGCTGGCCATGTGTACAGGTGCTTGTCGTTATCTCTTTTGTTTTTGAGTAAGACATAAAGGTGTCTCATATCTGATTCATATTAAAAAAAACAATTAGTATAATAGTGTCGGGTACCACGATTAGGGACACCCTAAGCGGGGTACTAAGATCGCCTTAAAACGCAAACGCATGCTGAGGCAACTGGGCCCACGAAGGCCCATGGCTTCCTTCCAATCTGAAGGAAAGGACTCAAAGAAGCACAGCGTGCGTCCCATTCGCATCCCCCTCAAACCCGCGGGACGATCTCCGCCTCGCTCGAGGGTCCCCGTCGAGACCCGTCGATTGCGCCCCGCATCTCCGACTCGCTCGAGGGTAGCGCACCTACCCTCGAGCGGGCAAACATCTCCGCCTCGCTCGAGGGTAGCAAACCTACCCTCGAGGGTGTAACTCATCTCCGCCTCGCTCGAGGCCACCTCTCGGCATAAAGGACAAACGGCCCCGCCGCTCAACCACTCGCCGTACGGAGATATTAAAAGCCAGCCACTCCTCCACGGCTCCCAGGACGGGCGGCGTCGGGCCGCCATTCCCACAGTGGATGTGACCGGGGTCTCATCTGCCGACTTCAGTCACTGCCCCGCCATACCGGATGCTGTAGCAATACTGTGGGACCTGCGACGCGAGACAAGACAGGCTCTGCACTGCTCCCGTTACTATTCTGCCTACACCGACCAACCAGACCGGCCTCCCGCTGAGGAAGGGGTCCGGCGACGTCACGTGTCCTTCAGAGATGGGCGCTCAGCACACACGGGCGGAGTCCCGGACCTCCCCCCTCAAGGGGTCCGGGACCTCCACGTGTCCCCCGGACCTTCTAGTGCGCACGCCCACACTCCGACCAGGGGGTCCGGGGCCATCGCGCGCCCCGCTATCGCTGGTGCATACAGGACCCAAGTCCGCAGGGCCCACCGAATGCCACCGCGCCGTATATAGAAGACCATACACCAGCGATGACCACGCCGCCAGCAGGGGCCGGCAGGACGACCGACGTGATCTCCGCAGGACCAAGGACGACTGCCGCGCCTGACGCCATGCCCTACAGTGTACTTCCTACAGTATTCAGCCACTGTACCCCGCGATTCGGGGGAAAGCGACGACTTCCACGCCCTCACTCATGTGCGCCGCCCCTCCTTGTGACTATAAAAGGAGGAGGCGGGCTACCTTTAGACACGACGCGCTAACGCTCTCTTATGCTCTCTCTCTCTCGGAAGACACTCAGATGCTCCCAAACGAGATCCATCATCACTTACGCTCCGCCATCCCTATTCGCCCCGTTCAACCCCTCTTCTAGCAGAGACTTGGGAGCCTTCCTCCCTCTCTCGCCTCGCTTGTACCCCCTACTACAAGCACGTCGGGTGCAAGATAATACAGTGCCCTCGCACACCTCCTTTGCTGGACGTCCGGCCCTGCGGCTGGAACCAGGATAAACCGTGCGTTACTGTGTTGCCTCTTGCATCATCATCTGGGACAAGGAAACACGCAGCATTTACTAGTTGGGATCTGGTCCCCCGGGTCGGGACACCGACAGTTGGCGCGCTAGGTAGGGGTTGGACTCGCTTCCCGGTGCAACACCGTGGAATGGCGACTTGCTGGGGTGAAGCTTGTCCAGTCCGATCCCCATGATCTCCAAGGTGTGGGCGTACATGATGTTGAGGCTGCTGCCTCCGTCCATGAGCACCTTGGAGAAACGGGTGTTGCCGATGATGGGATCGACAACGAGCGGATACCGTCCCGGATGCGGGACGTAGTCGGGGTGGTCCTCGCAACCAAAGGTGATGGTATCCTTCGACCAATCGAGGTAGGATGGCGTGGCTTTGGTGACGGAGAAGACCTCCCGACGCTCACAGTTGCGTTGCCGAGATGTCATGTTTGTCGTTGCTCCTCCAAAGATGAAGAAGGCGTTCTCCACTGGGGGGAACTCGTCATCTCCACCTTTGTCGCCCGCATCCTTCTTCTTATCTTCATCGCGATGCGCGACGCGGTTGTAGTATTTCTTGAGCATCTCGCACTGCTCAAGAGTGTGGTTGACCGGGCCCTTGTGGTAAGGCCACGGCTTCTTGAGCATGTCGTCGAACTGGCCTCCGCCGCCTCGAGGGGGCCTCGAGGTCCTTTGCGGTCCGGGGCGGCAGCGAAGGCCTCCTCGGAGTCCTCTGCCTGCCCTGACCCGCGCTGGTTTGGTGGGACCGGCTTCTTTCCCTTCCTCCCCCACTTCTGTTTCTTGGAGGGGCGCTGGGTTTGACGTTGCTGCCCTCCGCGGGCACATCGTCCTTGCGCTTGCTCGACTTGTCGTCGAAGATGGCACCAACAGCCTCCTCGCCGGCGGCGTAGTTGGTGGCAGCGTCGAACAGCTCGTTGGTGTTGGTCGGACGGCTTCTCGCGAGCTCATGCACCAGGTTCCTGCACGTCGTACCCTCAAGGAAGGCGTTGATGACCTCGACGTGGGTGACGCTGGGGTGCTCAGTGCATCGCTTGGAGAAGTGCCGCACGTAGTTGCGCAGGGACTCGTTGGCTCACTCGCGCCCTCATTCTCACGCCACCCACGGACGGCGAGCCCCTCTATTTGTACATAGCTACGACGACCCAAGTGGTCAGCGCGGTGATCGTGGTCGAAAGACAAGAGGAGGGCCATGCTCTGTCCGTCCAACGGCCGGTGTACTACATCAGCGAGGTGTTGTCTGAAACTAAGACATGCTATCCGCAGATTCAGAAGCTGCTCTACGCAGTGGTTTTGGCTCAGCGTAAGTTACGCCACTACTTCGAGGCCCATCCCGTCACCGTGGTCTCGTCTTTCCCTTTGGGAGAGATAGTCCGCAACCGGGAAGCCGAGGGTAGGATTGCCAAATGGTCCGTGGAGCTGATCGGAGAAACTCTTACCTACGCCCCCCACAAAGCAATCAAGTCACAAATCTTGGCCGATTTCGTGGCTGAATGGACGGACATTCAGCTACCCCCACCGCAAATCCAGGGCGAATGCTGGACTATGTACTTCGACGGATCGGTGATGAAAACCGGCGCCGGTGCCGGCCTCCTCTTCATCTCACCCCTCGGAGAACACATGCGGTACGTAATACGATTGCATTTCCCCGCTTCTAACAACATGGCGGAGTATGAGGCCCTTCTCAGTGGCCTCCGCATAGCCATCGAGCTCGGCGTCAAACATCTCGACGCGCGCGGTGACTCTCAACTCGTCGTCGACCAAGTCATGAAGGAGTCTAGCTGTCACAACCCGAAGATGGAGGCGTACTGCAATGCAGTGCACCGCCTCGAAGACAAATTCGGTGGCCAAGAGCTCAATCATGTCCCGCGCAAGCACAACGAGGACGCCGACGAACTGGCCAAGATCGCTTCGGGGTGGACCACCGTCCCTCCGAATATCTTCGCCCGCGACATCACCAAGCCCTCTGCTGAATTCACGGATCCGACGGAGACGGGCCCCTCGTCCGCCGGGCCCTCCAACGAGAACCCCCCGGCGGATGAGGCTGAGGCCATGGACATTGACTTCGGGACCACCTCCGCGGACGAGGCCGAAGCAATGGAAGTTGACGAGGCCCCCACTTCGCATGATTGGCGCGTCCAGTATCTCGACTGGATGATTCGAGGGACCCTACCCTCGAACCGTGCTCAGGCGCAGCGCCTTGCCAGGAGGGCCAAGTCCTTCATTCTAATCGATGAAGTGCTATACAAGCGCAGTCCCTCGGGCGTCATACAGCGATGCATCCCCATCCCCAAGGGCAAGGAGCTGATCCGCGACATCCACGCCGGCATCTGCGGCCATCACGCAGCGCCGCATACCCTCGTGGGTAACGCGTTCCGGCAAGGTTTCTACTGGCCCACCGCGGTCGCCGACGCCACTGACGCCACCTCCCGGCCCATGCTCTACAGACCATCCCCATCACGTGTCCGTTCGCCGTGTGGGGACTGGACCTCGTCGGTCCGCTGCAGAAGGCGCCCGGGGGCTTCACACACTTGCTGGTGGCGGTTGACAAATTCTCCAAGTGGATCGAGGCTCGACCCATCGGTAAGATCAAATCTGAGCAAGCAGTTCTATTCTTCACTGACATCGTCTTCAGGTTCGGGGTCCCGAACTCGATCATCACCGACAACGGCACCCAGTTCACAGGCAAGAAGTTCTTGGCGTTCTGCGACAGCTTCCACATACGTGTGGACTGGTCGGCTGTGGCGCACCCACAGACGAACGGGCAAGTGGAGCGTGCCAATGGCATGATCCTCCAAGGATTGAAGCCGAGGATCTTCAACAAGCTGAACAAATTCGGCCGGAGGTGGCTCACGGAGCTACCCTCGGTCATCTGGAGCCTGAGGATGACCCCAAGCAGAGCCACGGGCTTTTCCCAGTTCTTCCTCGTCTATGGCGCCGAGGCCATACTCCCCACTGACTTGGAGTACAGATCGCCAAGGCTCAAGGCATACCAAGAGCCACAAAACCAGCGAGCTCGCGAAGACTCGCTGGACCAAGTGGACGAGGCTCGAGACGTGGCGCTCCTCCACTCTGCGCGCTACCAGCAGTCCTTACGAAGGTATCAAGCGCAGAGGGTCCGGCGCCGAGACCTCAACGAAGGGGACTTGGTGCTGAGGCTTCGACAGGACAACAGGGGCCGCCACAAGCTCTCACCTCCATGGGAAGGACCGTACATAATCGCCGAGGTGCTCAAACCCGGCACGTACAAGCTAGCGAACAATAAAGACGAAGTCCTCACCAACGCTTGGAACATACAACAGCTACGTCGCTTCTATCCTTAGAATTTCTAGCTCTTTGTACTTTGTTTGCACTCGCGTTTTCAATTTCCTGAAATAATAAAGAAGTACACATTACTTGTTTAGTTTTGGGAACCTTCCGGACCCTCGAAGGCTCGGATGCGCGCTAACACTGAGGTACGCTCGGCTTTACCCTTGGCAAAGCCGAGCCTCCCTCGGGGGCTACTACGGGGGAAACCCCCAAACGTCCCCAAAAAGTCGCCAGTGTTTTTCAAAATATTTCCGTCTCGCCTCTAAGCTTCTCGTATCCTCGGAAAAAAACGGACGCGAGGCGTAAGCAACTACGGTATGGGGCCGGCCGAGTCGTGGGGCCGCCTACGCCTCCGGGATACGGCACCCCCCTCACCACCCTACGCCTACGTTGCTTATGAACACGAAATTCCTCGCAGACGTTTATCTAAGTAAACTTGATGGGCCATGCAGTCAATTCAACAAAAATCTCTTATATTCATAAGGCACGATTACAAAGTGCGACTACAATAATCACTAATCCATTACATGGGCTTCGAGGCCCAGTTTTCCTACAGGCTACCATCCCCCCTTGCGGGTCTTCAGTGGCGTCGAATTCGGCGATGGGTGGGATGTCTGCCTCGAGCTTTTCGGCGAGGATGGTGGCGAACTCCTCCGCGGCTGCGTCGGCTTTGTCCATGATGGCCGACGCGGCGTCCGCATCAGCATCATCGGGAACGACATACCCCGACGACACCCTCTGGAGATCCATGAGGTAGTGTGTCGAGGCCACGGCGAGGGCCCGCAGGACAGCGAGATGGAAGGTGCTCTTGGCGTGTTCGGCAATCCGGCCGCCTAGCGCGCGCAGGCGGCTGATCACCGAACTACCCGAGATGGCACCCTCCCCCTCAAGCTCTTGACACACGCTCACGGCGGTTTGCTCCAGCTCAGCAAACTCCATTTGCACCGCCATGAGCGCAGTGTGGACCGCTTCCTTTGCCACGGACTCGTCCGCCACTTTCTGCCTCAGCTCTGGACAAAGGAAATCAATGTAAGCTACGAAAAGAAACAAATCGACGAAAACTCGAAGGTACTCACCCATGATGTTCCTCTGTGCCTCCTCCTTCTGGGTCCGGGTGGCCTCTTCTAGCGAGGACAAGGAGGCTTCCTTCTCCCTAAGAGCGGCCCCCACGTTCTGGAGGGCCACCTCCTTCCCCTCGAGGGCCTCGCCCATTTCCCGGAGGGTCCCGGTGAGCGCAGCTACGGCCACCTCCTTGTGGAGAAGCTCGGTCTTTTGCTGCTCGAGCGATGCCCCGAGGCGCTGTAGCTCGGCGCTCTGCGCCTTAGCTTCCCGAGAATTCTCCTCGAGCACCGTCCGGAGGCGTTGTAGCTCGGCAGCTTGCGCCTCGGCCTCCCGGGCCTTCTGCTCCGCTGCCACCCTCTGGACGTCCCGGTCACCGGCAACCCGCGCCAGATCCTCCTCCAGCGCCTGCTGACGCGCTCCCAGATCCGCCATTTTCGTGTTGGCTTCGATGTTCTTGAGCACCAGCTCGGCGTTGTGCTGCCCGAGCTGGCTCTTCTGGGAGTACATCCGGGTCATCTCAGCGCTCTTCTCGCGCGAGAATTCCCTCAGCCGCTGAAAGAGGAAAGACGTGGGTGAAGACACATTAAAGATAAACTGAATCCGAGCAATTTTCGGGGGAAGTATTTACCTGGCTGACCTGGTAATCTGTGTTCTGGTGGAGCTGGAAGGCGTGGTCGAGGGCTTGCAAGATCTCGCGACCAGCGCTCATCTGCGTGTTCCAGGCCTCCTCCTCCTCTTGCTCCTTGCGGAGAAACTCCGAGGGGGGCCCAGATGGGACGATCGCCCCGTGATGGGGACCCTCGGACGTCCCTGCCTCGAGCACACCCGTGCTGCCGATGCGAACTCGGCGATGTGTGCGGCGGCGCTTACCGCAGCAGCGGGGTCGATGTCCATCGAGTCCCCGTACTCCTCGCTGCTGTCCGAAAGCTCCACCACCACCGCCGCGCTCCCTTGCGCCCTTGGCGCGGGCACCACCATGACGGTGCCCTCGTCCCGGGCCTCGGTGGGCTCCGAAACGGGGGCTCCCTCTACCCCCGGCACCCTCAACGCCGTCTCCTCCTCTGCAACACCCTCGCCCTTGGCCCTCGGGGGCTCGAGGATGAGGGTCTCCTCCTCTGCTTGGTCGGCGGGGCGCTCTTGCACACCCCCGCCGTTCTCTCCTCCTGTGTCCGGTTGGGCGGTGCTAACCGCGTCGCCCTGACCGGCCTCGACTTCACTGACTGCCAGGACGGCGCCATCCACGCCGCCGGCAGCCTGAGCGGCTGCTTCGGCACCGCTCTGGCCGGTGTCGCCCTCCTCCTGCGCTCGGGCTTGCTGTGCCACCTGGGCCCCTCGAGCCATGGCCTCCCGTAGCTTCGCGGCCGCCGCCTCGAGGTCCACGGCAGGTAGGGGTTGCGGCGCCATGTGCGGCGTGCTGCGTGCCCCAGTCTTGAGGGCCTTAGCCGGGGCAAGCTGCACTGCATCCTTGGCGACGGCCCCGGGGCTGAAAATCGAGGAACTCAAGTTGAGGACAACAAGATCGAGAAATCGACTAAACACGCAACAAAAACGAAACCCAAGTTTACTTACCCGGATCGAGCACTCATGCTCCGCTTCCTCGTGGTGCTTCTTCGGGCCCGCGGCATCGTGCCGCCCCTCGAAGACTGCCCTGAGGGCGCCCCCTCGTGTCGGCCTGGTGACTCGAGGCTGCCAGCACGGACGACTCCTCGCCCGCCGCAGCCTCGTCGCCACGGATCAGCACCTGGGGCGCGGGCATCTCCTCACCGGCTGCCGGCCGGGATGACTCCCGCTCCGCACCCTCAAGGGAGGGATTCGCCGATGACTCCGCCACGGCCCTCGTCTCTTCTGGCGCAGCGGGCGCCCCCTCGTTATCGTCCCACTGGTCGGTCGGTGAGGGACTCGCACCCACTGCCACCCCGTCGCTCCCTAGAGCGTGGTCCTCGGCATCCGAGGCCTCCTCCTCGTCTTCCTCCGAGGACTCGGGCGTGGCTGGCCTTGGCTTCCCCTCCGCGCGAGCAAGCTTGCATGCCTTGTCATGCTTCGCTTTCCTTTTCCTCTTCCTCTCGACCTTTTCCTCCGCCGCGTCCTTTCGCCTTTTCATCTTCTCCGCATGGAGGCGGTTGATCAGGCGTTGTTCCGGAACCGGAGGCTTCGAGGTACCGCACCTCAATCCCTGCAAAGCATGCCCGGAATGGAGTTAGGAAAGGGGGGCCACACAACACACAGCGGGTTCGAAATTAAAACTTACCAGAGAAATGTACCCTGTCTCGGGGCGCATCTTGATCCTCCAAAGATCCTCGGGATTTTGGGGGAACTCCGCCACCGCGTACTTTGCCCTCCGGGCGGCAGCGGTGTGGGAGAGCAGCTTGAACGATGTCCTCGAGCCCTCCACCTGGCTCCCGGGGGTGAGCTGGAAGATCGGCAGGGCCCTTTCCATGAGAGGGATCACCCTCTGCCAGTGGAAATTCGCGATAACGGCCACTGCCGTCAACCCTTTCCTCGCTAGATGCGCCAGCGCGTCGGTGAGGACTTTGAGCTTGTGTTGTTGTGCTGGGGGCGACACCCCCCAATCCCACTTCGGTGGTCGCTCCCGGAGCACCCTGTTGGTGAACGCCGGGAGTGTGCCACTGTAGTTCCGAAGATAGAACCACCCTCAGCTCCACCCGGCATTGTTTGTCATCATCTTGCTGTGGATGTAGAGGTTCCTTCGGGAGTGACGCACGTGGAACGCCAGGCCGCCGGCATGCGCGAACCGCCTCGGTTGGCCCCGCCCGCTCTCGACGAAGAGTTCGCCGCGGAATAGGTGGATCCAGAGATCCCAGTGCGCCTCTATCCCCAGGTACCCCTCGCAGACGGCGACGAAGACCGCCGCCTGCGAGATGGCGTTGGGGCTAAAGTTGTGCAGCTCTGCTCCGTAATAGTCGCACAACACCCGCATAAACCTGCTGACGGGGACGCCGAAGCCTCGCTCGTGGAGGCACACGAAGCTCACGACGTAGCCTTGCGGGGGCTTCGGCTCGGTTTCGTCCGGGTGCGGGGAAATCCACGCCGGCGCCCCCCGAGTCGGTGATCCGCGACAGCAGCCAGTCGGGCACCAGCTGCTCCAGAACCGCCACGGTGGCGGAGGACTTCCCCCACGGCAATGGCTCCTGGATGTCCGACATCTCTGCGAGTCGGGGGGTGCGGGAGTGAAGGTTTCGGGATGGCTAAGGTGTGCTCTCTCTCTCTCTCTCTCTCTCTCTCTCTCTTTCTTCTTCCTCCTTTCGCTCTTGGCTGCGGGCTCAGGATGCAGGGGAGGCAGAGGAGGCAAAGGGAGACGAAGGCAAAAGGCCAGGTGAGCCCAAACACCCCCTTTCTCTTCGTTTTTATTCACCATGATGGGCGCAGCCGCAGCCACAGCCCGAATCTACCGCATTGAATGCGGTAGATCTCGCTATCGCTGACGGCTGGGCCCCACGACCGCGGAGTCTCCCACACGCGCACGCAGTAATAACTGCGGCACGGTAACCGGCGGGCGTGGAGCGACTGTTGCGCTATCCCTTCCGTCAGCCGACGCCCACGCCGCTTCGTCTGCCCGAGGCTGCTGCTTGAAAAGGCGCGCCCGCACCGCACGAATCGGGCCACGTCGCCCACTACCAGCGGAAGACTCGTGCGCGTGACTCGCGACTCTGCGTCGTTTTCGAGTTAAGACAGAATATTCCTTCAGGGGTTCGAAGCCTGGCCCCTCGGGGGGTTCGACAGGCGCCCCAGATCACCACCGTCAGGGACTGCCGGGATGTGCCGTACAAGCCACCCTCGAACGCGGAGTTCGAGACATCCTACACAGTGTTCAAGGCCAGTCGAGGGTGCCTAGAAGGGGGATCCCATCGAGGGAGAGCACCGAGCCTTCGGACCCTATCGAATGGGTCCGAGCCCCGCCTAGCGAACCTTCTCAAGCGCTTTATGGAACGTGTCTATGGACCACGAGCCGACCCCTATCGAACGGGGCACGGACGTCCGCTTGAACAACCCGCTAACAGCTCACCGAAGCAGCCATAGCTCGCGGCCGGGCATGGGTAGCATGGTGCGCTTCACCCCTCTTCTCTGCGGAAGGGCGACGAGGGTCGTAATCAAAGTCGAGGGTGGCTTGTACACACGGGCCTAGGCTCGGGGGCTCCTCGCGTACCACGGTTCAAACCGCACCCTCGAATAAGTCGACAAACGTCAATTGTGAAGCTCCACGTGTCTAACCAAACCCTCCGCTGTTAACATGCGCCCTCCTGATGGTTAAGCTGAATGCCGGGCCGCTGCACCAGCACTAAGAATGCCGAGGCCGACTGAAAGAGTGCCGATGCCGGCTGAAAAAGACGCTGGACAGCCACCGCGGTGAGGCAACCCAGTGGGACAACGTTTATAGCCCTTGGACGAGCACAAACTCTCCTCCAAGGCCTCGGGGGCTACACCCGCGGGTGCGCTGACGCGCCCCCGCGAAGGAGACTTCACACGTATTCGAGGGTCATAACACTCTGTACTCCCCTATATCCTTGGTCATCCTCCCCGTAGAGGAGAAAGGGGACTTTATTGCTCAAATGCAAATAAGGATTACAAAGGGTTACCGGCGCGAAGCCATCGAAAGATACAAACATATTGCCACCTACGTGGCAATTTTCCCTGTCTTGGGGAGGAACGAGTGACGAAGAAAGGACACCGAGCCCCTGGCTGACTCAACGGCCAGGCTGCTAGGGATGCGAGGAGCAGCCCCTAGGCCGCACGGGTCCAGCGGGACACTCTCCTCGCAAGCTTTCTTCTAGCGTCTCCTCCACCGAAGACTCCGCGGGGGGTCGAGCTGGAGGACAGCGCCCTCCGCGCCGTCTCTCTGAGAGCAACCTTGTTGCCGGGGGGACGATGCGAAGAACAACCGCCGGACCTGGCGCCAGCACCACGGTCAGGCGTTTCCATCCTCCTTCAGGCTAGGGGACATCGCAGGAGGAGGACCCCACGGGCCCAATGCTCTTCTGCTGATCCCACTGAAGCTGAGGGATGGTGCGCACACCCTCTCCGGTTTTCCCCCACCGCTCGCAAGCATTCTTCTGGCGCCAAGGCCTAAAAAAGCCAGGCCACCCCATCTGGGGGCCGACCACGAAAGGCGAAGGAAAACATTAAGACTTGGGTAATGCTAGAAGACAGAGCTGGGAGGTTGGAGAGGAAAGGGAACCCCACGACCCTTATTTATAGCTGCACCGGGCACCAAGCTTCAAGCCTATCGAAGGGTGGAGGCTTAGATCGCCCGTGACGGCGCGGCACTCCATGAAAGAAAGATGCCTTCGGTCACCACGCCAAGACGCGACCAAACGAAATAAAGCGGAGTTGAGTCCCTGGACGCTGAGCGGAGCAGCATCGGCCCAGGCCGACCGCCCTCGAACGGCGCGCCGCCAGGCAACCAGGGAAGGCAGGGCCAAGGCCCTGAGTGCGGGACAGTGTGATGGAAGCGCCAGCTGCCAAGCAGCGGACGCCGTCGTCACCCTGGCCCCCCTCAGCACGCGGACACGTCTTGTCCTTGAAACAAACAAACAAAGAGGCGCGCGCCTCGAAGTACTCCTCCCGCGGGCGCACTACCCCGACCGGCGTGTTGTCACATCCGCCGGGCTGGCGCTCAGGCGCGTCTGGTGGGTGCGCGACCTTGACTGATCACGTCAAGGGGGAAGTCGCCGAATCACCCTTTGGCCGAATCCCCTGACTCGACCAAAGCCTCGGGGGCTACTGTCGGGTACCACGATTAGGTACACCCTAATCGGGGTACTAAGATCGCCTTAAAACGCAAACGCATGCTGAGGCAACTGGGCCCACGAAGGCCCATAGCCTCCTTCCAATCTGAAGGAAAGGACTCAAAGAAGCACAGCGTGCGGCCCATTCGCATCCCCCTCAAACCCGCGGGACGATCTCCGCCTCGCTCGAGGGTCCCCGTCGAGACCCCTCGACTGCGCCCCACATCTCCGACTCACTCGAGGGTAGCGCACCTACCCTCGAGCGGGCAAACATCTCCGCCTCGCTCGAGGGTAGCAAACCTACCCTCGAGGGTGTAACTCATCTCCACCTCGCTCGAGGCCACCTCTCGGCATAAAGGACAAACGGCCCCACCGCTCAACCACTCACCGTACGGAGGCATTAAAAGCCAGCCACTCCTCCACGGCTCCCAGGACGGAAGGCGTCGGGCCGCCATTCCCACAGTGGATGTGACCCGGGTCTCCTCTGCCGACTTCAGTCACCGCCCCCGCCATACCGGATGCTGTAGCAATACTGTGGGACCTGCGATGCGAGATAAGACAGGCTCTGCACTGCTCCCGTTACTATTCTGCCTACACCGACCAACCGGACCGGCCTCCCGCTGAGGAAGGGGTCCGGCGACGTCACGTGTCCTTCAGTGAGGGGCGCTCAGCACACACGGGCGGAGTCCCGGACCTCCCCCCTCAAGGGGTCCGGGACCTCCACGTGTCCCCCGGACCTTCTAGTGCGCACGACCGCACTCCGACCAGGGGGACCGGGGCCGTCGCGCGCCCCGCTATCGATGGTGCATACAAGACCCAAGTCCGCAGGGCCCACCGAACGCCACCGCGCCGTATATAGAAGACCATACACCAGCGATGACCACGCCGCCAGCAGGGGCCGGCAGGACGACCGGCGTGATCTCCGCATGACCAAGGACGACTGCCACGCCTGACGCCATGCCCTATAGTGTACTTCCTACAGTATTCGGCCACTGTACCCCACGATTCGGGGGAAAGCGACGACTTCCACGCCCTCACTCATATGCGCCGCCCCTCCTTGTGACTATAAAAGGAGGAGGCGGGCTACCTTTAGATGCGACGCGCTAACGCTCTCTTACGCTCTCTCTCTCTCTCGGAAGACGCTCAGACGCTCCCAGACGAGATCCATCATCACTTACGCTCCGCCATCCCTATTCGCCCCGTTCAACCCCTCTTCTAGCAGAGACTTGGGAGTCTTCCTCCCTCTGTCGCCTCGCTTGTACCCCCTACTACAAGCACGTCGGGTGAAAGATAATACAGTGCCTTCGCACACCTCCTTTGCTGGACGTACGGCCCCGCGGCCGGAAACAGGATAAACCGTGTGTTACTGTGTTGCCTCTTGCATTATCATTTGGGACGAGAAAACACGCAGCATTTACTAGTTGGGATCCGGGCCCCCGAGTCGGGACACCGACAAATAGTATGCGCCCAACTTTTTTTTTTTTTTGAGCGGAATGCGCCCAACTAAATAGAACCCAATGTTCCACCGCGTTCATTTTCAGCAATGACAACAGGCCACATACAAAAACATGTTCAGTGCAAAGCCCAACTTATTTGGGCCCAATGTTCCAGCGCGTTCATTTACTAGAAACAAGCCCAGAATGTCACAAGAAACAATTCGATTTATTGGAAGTAAAGTTTTCTAAACTTTCTGAACTAGGCCCTCCTTCTTGGGCTTGACTTCTGCCTCTTTACGGCCACTTGTATTTTGGTTTGTTCGGTTGTTTGATATATGCCTTTTCTTTTGGAAATTTTCAAAAACCAGATCATACATCACTGGGAGTTTGATATTTTAACCTCCATAAGCCATTTCGTTGCAAATGTCTACATCTACTCCGTTCTATTGGGAAAACCACTCCAATATACACATGCTTAATCAATTTTGCATGTATTCAGTTAGTATAGCCACAAAAGGCCAAGTTAGTCTAACCAAAGCATGCCCACGTGCTTGATTTAGGTTTCTTAAGATCTTATTCAACATGAATGTTTATTGTTGAGGACATGGTAAAGGATATATCAGATTTGGCGATATTTTTTAAAAAGGAAAATGCAATTAAGGCCCTTTGATCAAGCTCAAGCATTTGTCTTTGCAACCTCTACATGAAATAAACTTCAAGTTATATATTTCTTATCGTTAGATAAGATTTTGCCGGGACCATTACTCAACTAATACAATTTTGCTTAAAAATATATTTTTATGACACAAAATTAATATAATTAGTTTTATTTTGAAATATACTTATTTTCTATTATGGATTTGTAGCACATAATGACATATTCCTAACAAAACAAAATACGCAACATTGTCTCAAATCCAAGGAATAAATTCTCCATGGTTATTTCACCATAACCATAACTCGGTCGACCGTAGATTACACAATAGACAGTATCACTTAATAGTTCCGAGTTCCGACAGTTGATGTGGAAAAGTAAAATACACCATCAGGCTAACATTTTCACATGGATATGCACCCGAAATCAGTGGTGGAGCTACATGTCGATAAGAGTGGGCTATGCCCCCCTCCCCCCATCCAAATGAAGTCACATAGGCATCTCGTGTAAACCCACTCACCCAGGCCCTGGCAGCCATGACAGAAGGTGCAGATGGCACTGGGCGACAGTGGCTTCGCCGCTCGCGTCTCGTTGGCCCTCGCCCTCGCCCCCCGATCTGCGGTCTCCATTGTTTGCCGCTCGCCGGCCTCGCAGCCAGCCGCAAGATGGATTGGACTCAGGCTGCCACAATCTACCAATCACAATTAGTTTGTGATTCGTCCAATCCCTAACACCACCTACCAAGGACAGACTTCTTTCTCCTCGGTTCTTGGTCAGGGAAAAATAGCCCCCCCTAAGTTTCATTTCTAGCGCCCCCACTGCCCCAAATGTTGAAGTGCTAAACCCCAAAGGGTTTGACAGAAACGGGCAACTGGTTCAGAGTGCTCATTCCCTCGCTTCACAAATGGCAGATCTTCAACCAGTTTTGTTAGAAACCAAACAAGGCCATGATGTTGGGCAATTCGTTGCTGCGAAAAAGCAAGAACATGTGGACAGAAGCTGGTGGCAGGTCAATGCAGTTTGGTCACGCATACCAAACCACCAACTTGGCAGACCCGTCCAGCCTACCGGCTGTCCTCTTCGGTTAGAAAACGGAGATGCTTTATTTAAAAAAATAGGAAAACGGAGATGAACACCCCGTGAATCAACATTTTGGTTCGTTAAATTAAAAAAATCGAGAGCCCAAATCAGCCCGGTCCTGTTCATGCCTTTTTTAAGCATCTGAAATCTATCTATTATTATCTTAATACAATAGTGTTAAAAAAAGCCACCACGTTCACCGAGAAAGTCTAGAAATTCTCAAATTAATCTTAAAAAAGAGAAGAACCTACACCATTGGATTTTATGAAGATCTAACGGTCAAGGCTAACTCAAAAAGTCCATATCTAATACAAATGTGACAATTTATTATTTCTATTTCTATACGTATTAGGAACCAATTTTTTTTGCATAATAAAAGGAAATTATGCGAAAACAAGACTCTGCTAGCTTTGAATGTTGTTGCCGCATGAGGACCGAACTGTCGCCATGGGCTGCCGTGCCCGTATCCCTGCCAGCGCAAGACATCAGGCCTCCGCCACCACCATTTAGTACTTTATATATATGAGTCATTTGCTATATTTAATATTTCGATGTGATGGAGATGTGATGTTTTTGTGGGGATTTTTGTGGAAATGAACACAGCCAAGAGCTCGATCGTGCAGGTGTAGCAACAGAAACATTGGGCAGCGTGGAGATAAGGAACGGATAAACGATTTGTCATGGAGGAGTCAATGTGAGACCTGGACAAGGACGGGAGGAGATGAAAGGTGGCTGGCTGTTTAAGTTTCACGATCTACTGTTCCGCTAAAAGGCATAGCGACGCAATAGCGGTTTTTTATGGCCTCCGCTAACTTCCCCGCGATTTCGTCATAGATAGATAGAAGCAAAATATTGGATCAAAACAAGACAACGACGAGATTTAATCCGTTGGACCAATTATCACACATAGAAGGTCACCATGAACTCCAACAAGATTGATCCGCATGACCAGTTGTAAATTAACTCGGCTATTGTTTTAAAAGAAGACACCATGATCATCGAAAGGGTATAGAAATTACCATATTAACTTTTGGAAAAGAAAAATATATACACTGCTGGATTTATGAAGATTAACGATCTAGACTAGCCTAAAAAGTCCATACTAAATAAGAACTACGGGTAACACTCATCCAGTAAATTAAAGTTCCTATCGTGGAACCTACCCATCGGATTTGAGTCATGGACTTGGTATGGATGCTCGCATTTTTCTGGATTTATATTAGAATTTAATCGGTGCTATTCTTTCAGTGGTACGCGGCGTGCCTATTGACACCGAGACGCCTAAGATGACTTTGTTAATTTTAAAAATTTGCCGAATATGCTCATAGGGATAGGTTGTGTGCATGTATTCATGAGTGTGCGTGCATGCGTCTGTGTGTGTGAGTATCTACATATGTACTGTGTTTTGAAACAAAAAGAGTCCATACAAAATACAACTATTAATTAGATTTAAATTCAAATTTCAAATAAAAAATTGCAGATTCGGGTCAATTTAATGATATGTGCCATCCATATTTCCATGAGGATACTATCAGAAGATACAAAAGAGATAGATGCGTGGGGTGTCACAATTTGAATTAGCATATTAAAGCATGTTCATTAGAAAAAATAGGTCACATTCCTAGCATATAAAAATAGAAAGGAAAATGAATTAAACACAAATGTATTTTCCAATCCCTCAGTTTTAGCAACATAAATGTGGTCAAATAGGTGTAGATATGACGAATTCAGTGATGGTTTGACAAAAAAGTGTGACTATGGATTCACAATAGATTGAATAGTATGACGTAAAAACCCTAAATTTGAATAGGAAGCAAAGAAATTGAGTGAATTTGTGAGGGAATGAGAAGATGATTTTGATGAATCAGCTAAGAGCCATACAGTACGAGCTCGATTTTGCCTCTGCCTCAAATTACACAATCATGACATCGCATGGGAAGCTAAAATGAGAAGAGAAGGATATGTCAACTGCTTTAGAATATGGTGTTCATCAATAATATCTAGCAGTTGTTGGTTCTTGGATGTAGTAAGCATGGTGCGCATGGATAATCTTGAGATTTAGGCGAGAGCAATATGATTAGTTAAAGCTATCAAATGATGATAGAGACGAGTGCAACTAGATGGTAGACGATGGCAAAAATCCATAGGCATAAGTAATTGCCGTTGGGTTCTCAGGCACACGCATCAACGCCAAAGGTGCCAAAGGCCATAGCTTAATTGGAGTAGTGATACAACTAGGTGATCAGGTAGCAGATACCTCGAAGAAGGTCCACAAATTTTGATTATGAGAACTTTCAAATGAAAAAAATATAAAAAATAGATAAATAAAAGGGTACAGGCCTAGAAAAGTCCAAAAAATAAGATAAAACTATCAACACAAGCAATCAAGTAAATGCAATAAATACTATTTCAAAAAAAAGATCATCAAAAAAATCTTGATGTTACAAGAGGAGTGGCCGACTGGGTGAATAGTGAAGCTAAGAGTTAGTATTTTTTTAAAGACCAAAGCAAGGATTTTGTACTCAGCAAAAAGTGAATATATATGAAATATTATACACAATAAACCCATTTTAACTCAATGCTTCAAAATAATTATGTAAAAGACTAAAGAAATAACGTAAATGGCGAACACACAAAAAAAACAAGTGCACGTTGTCTAAAAGCTGAAGTGCATCTCATAGGATCAATGGCATGCGCTGAGGGAGAGGCGGTGAGGAGATCCGCCATCCTAGCGGAAGACTGGACAAAGATTAGTAGTGCATATTCAATAAACAAAAATGAGCGATTGAATCACCTAGCGGAAGGTGCTTCACCGTTGCATGGGAACAGATATATAGTAGGCAACAGTTACGTGACTTGTGATTTGGAAAAAAAAAGGCTAGGGGAGAGGGAGAGAGAGGTGGAGGGAAAAAATTGATTTTCCCATAGCAAAGGAGGTGCATCTTAAGAACATATTCCCTATGTATTTTCCAATATTTTTAGATATAAAAAATAAATTAAGTAAAATTGGATATTCAAATGGAGTCCTACCAAATAATAGATTAGGTATATTAGCTAATAGTTTTTACCTGGCTTCAGAATTGAAATAATAAAATAAAACTCTATTGCAAATAGATGTTTGAAATAAAAATAGAAGCGGCCATGATTTGTATGTAAACAAAAGGGAAAAATCAAAAGGCACAAATTAATACCATCAATTTATTAGAAAAACCACATGGTTAGCATGAGGAGGAGGTCATATATGTGGATGGAAACTTCAAAGTTTATGACAAAAAAAATAAAACTAAAGGAAAAATATTTATAATGCTTTTAAGAAATATATAAAACCATAGCTCTCCAAAACCAACCTCCCCTTTATCATGAAAATGAATTCACATTCCACCCTACAGAGTATGACGATAAAAATAAAGGACAATATCTTGGTTTCGGCCACTTCAATAAAACAATGATAATGAAAAAAATATTATTCAAATAAATTTATTTTTTCAAAATTTCAAGTAAAAAATACAAATAATAGTATAAAAACAATCTAGCTACCCACGCTATTTGCGCGGGCAATCTTGCTAGTGTGAATCAAAACTAACGAAATCTCTCTCTCTCTCTTCAAAGCCAAGCAAAAGGTCTATAACAAAAAGAAATCGGTGCAGAATCAGGAACTCAGCGGCTACCACCTCACCAGCCTCAGAACGAAAGGCGACACCGAAGCATCAGCAAACAGAGCAGCCGTGGAGAAGTCAACACCTCCACGCTAGCAGAGGACAGACAAGGCACGGCCGACAGCAGAGCAACCCCGACCAAGAACCGAGGACTAGGTCCCCAGCAGAGGAGGGGGAGGAGATCTGGCATCCGCGAGCAGAAGGAATCGGCAGGCAATGGGGAGGAACACCAGATCAAGAACTCGGTAGAGCATCCAGCAGCGGAGTCGAGGGGATCAAGGTGGGAGAGCCGAGCAAGAAGCCACCAGAAGCACACTGGCGGCGGCGGGGGGAGTAGGATGCTGCCGCCGAAGCAGCTGCTGACCATCATCATCGTCATCTTCTCCACGCTCTCCTTCATCAAGCTGCTCCTGCTCACCAGCTCCTCGTCCGGGGGCCGGGCCTCCTCCCCCCGCAGCCCGGCGTGGGACGCCGGCGGCGGCAACGGGACGGCCAGGAGCGCGCTCGCGCTGCTCCGCTCCCTCAACGCCGCGCGCGCCGTGCAGGCTGCTGGTGTTCGGCCTCTCCCCGCAGCTCCTCGCGCTCGCCAGGCTCAACTCCGGCGGCGGCTCCGGGAGCGCCGCCACGGCCTTCGTCACCGACAGCGCCGAGGACGCGGCGGCGGTGGCGTGGCCGCTGCTGCGGCGCGCGCGGGGGAGCCCCGCGTGCCGGCGGCCCACGGGGACGGTGCGCAGGTCCGGGTGCCCGCTGGCGCTCACGTCGCTGCCCCGCGCGGTGCTGGACGCGCGGTGGGACGTGGTCGTCGTCGACGGGCCCAGCGGCGCGGCGCCGGGGGAGCCCGGCCGGATGGGCACCATCTACACCGCCGCGGCGCTGGCGCGCGCATCCGCGGTGGCAGGGGGCGGCGACGACAAGGTGAAGGTGGACGTGGCGGTGCACGACGTGGACCGGACCATCGAGCGGTGGTACGCGTGGGAGTACCTCTGCGAGGACAACCTCGTCGCCGCCAAGGGCCGCCTCTGGCACTTCCGCGTCGGCGCCGGCGGCCCGTCGGACGCGTTCTGCAACACCGGCCCCGTCCAGATCTTGTAGAGCCGCCGTACGAACCGGATGACCCATGGGGCCCACCTGTCGGCATCTGGTCCGGCTGGTGTGGCCGGATCTGGGTGCGTCTAGCAATTTCGAGCAAGTTTGTTTAAGAAGCAATCTTGCACAATGCATAGAAATTTGTGTATAGCTCCGAAAATTATGAAACTTGTTTTTTTGGATTCCTCTAGCTTAGATCTACTTAGGAAAAATACTGTTTTGCTTGTTACTTTACTGTAAATTTATCTTTAGTTTTATCTTGGAAAAGTTAGTTTAATGCTTATTCATTTGTATGTTACTCTAAAAATTCCAAACTAAATTTTGCTAGACTCCTTGTGAAGTATATTTTCTAATGGTGAAACTTTCTCATATGTTTCCTTGCTGTTTATTAAAGTTTTAGCATGTTTTCTTATGCTTTGTCTGATAATGGTTTAATGTAGAACTTTTTGCTGGAAAATGATAAAATATCAAAACTAGTTTTGTTAGCCTTGTGTTCATGCCTAGTATCTATGATAATTTCCTTGGATTTTTTTAGTTAATTTTGCATGCCTTTTCCGATTTATCTTGTTCTGAATAGCTGAAAACTAATATATTTATGATTAATTCTAGGAAAATGTTTTTTCTGCAAATCCAATTTTCATGAGTTCCTTGTAATGTCCTCTGCTTACTTAATTTATTCTATGGTTTATGCTTGCTATTAATTTATTTCTTAATTCTTGCTTCGCATTCATGCATTCTAGTGACCGAACCGTCGGAGGTCGAACCGTGGAGCCCACCGAGTCCGTCGAGCCTGAACCCGGAGTCCCGTTCGCGGTCGAACCCGAAGTTAACCAAGGCAAGTAGCTAAGCATGATTCCTTACTCCTATTTAATCTGAGTTAGTTAATTATCTCACCGGGTAATGTTGGGGCTATATATATATTATGTATGTATTGCTTTCTTATACCTATCTGCGTGCATTATCTTTCCTTGATTTGTTATCCTTGTTCTTGGCACTAGTTAGTCAGTTAATTACTTAACTTGACTAGATGCTTAGGCCTGCTTAGAATACTTATATTGCTCGCTAGACAGGAATAGTTTGGAGGATCACATTTACCGGTTACCCTTGATCGCACTGGTTCGATTTGGTTGTTAAGAGTTTGGTAGTATCGAGATTCGAGCGGAAGGGTACGGCCTAGAGAATGAAGTCACATGGGCATAGTCCGCTTGGATCGTTTAAGGAGCGTCCGTGGATGCCATCGACTTTGAGCACCTTTTCGTGCTACCACATATCCAATATAATGGTACGGATGGGCCAATTACCTCCTTTGACTTGATCATTGAGGCCCGATCCCAGATGCGTGGCCAACGGGCTATGCAGGGAGGCTTAGGGGTGTCCCCGGGTGGACTGGAGCTATGTGTAGGAAAGTTTAGAGGTGTCCCCGGTGGACCTAAGTTACTCCACGCGCAAGCTGGGCGTACCCTCAATGGTTGAGCCTTGTTGGGAACGGTTGATGTGGGTACCCCTTGCCCGACGTGATCGGTTGGGTGAGCCGCATGGTCCTCGCGTCGTGTGGGTAAAGTAGTACACCCTTGCAAGGTTTGAATCAATTCGAATTACCGCGCTCTTGGTTATGAGCAAGCTCTTGGTTTGTCAAATTCCTCGTAGAGAGTTTCGGATATGTTGGAGTGGTTCTTGCCACCTTTATGATCATTCATATATTATGCTCTTATTCAACTAAAACCTTTGGGGGTTTGGGCAAGAATAATTAATTCTGCTAGGGTTAGGGTAGAGAGTTTATGCCTATGCAATAATTACTTAACCCTAAAGCTTTCATTTGAGCCTTTGCATAATCCTTGCTTATTTAATCGCGTAAGTCTTGCGAGTACCTTTTATACTCAGGTTGCTTTCTAAACCTAGTTGCAGGTGAGCTGGAAGTGGTGTACGGCCACTTCTACCCCGCTGATCTAAATGCGGGGGAGGAGTAGGTCGTTGTGGATGTAATGATGTCCTTGAGCAAGGCATCATTATCTTAGTTGGCCTTTATCGTAATCGAACTCCGTGAGAGCATGTACATGTAATAAACTTTTAGTTTCTGTTTAATATGACTTTCGTGAGCCCAAGGCTTGTAAGTGAAGCTTAAAACCCTCCTATATCGAACTTGTAATATTAAGTGTGTAAAACTGCTCTTTGTGGTTCTGTGGCGATGATCTGATTGTAAACGGTATGTGCATATGCTGGATCCTGGGTGTATGGTGGAGCACATACCGGGACTACCGGATTTGATGTTATTTTGGACGGATGACGTGTTGGTTATTCGTGTCTGTAGATGTGGGATAACACGTGGCATGCTCTCCAGCTAGCACGTGTTAACTTTTATCTAGGTGATAATGACCGGCGGTTCGTTTAAAATAGTATCAAATTGGGTGGTTCTCACAACGGGTATCAGAGCCGAGGTTCCATAGAGTGAATCTAAAATTTGCTTAGTGGGTTGAGAGTAAAATAAAATTTGATTACTTCCATTAAAATTTATTTTTGTTAAAAATTTGAACTCAAGGTCAAATGCTACCTTTCTTTCTTCATCTTAGAGCTAATTCTTCCTTATTGCTTTACTTATTTAATTAAGGTATGCTTAACTCCTCTTGCTTTCATGAGTAGCGGGAGCGTAGGAAAACCCCTTTACCTACTGGAAAGCTTTTGAGCCTTTTATTGGGGTTGAGAAGGTGGGAATCACCTGTTGTCCTAAGTGCTAGTAGGAGGGTTGTAGCGCTACTGGGCAATGCGGTTGTTTCGGGTCGTAAGTGAGTGCTAGAACATTAAGACGTGCTCACGATGTGAGGAAACAACATGTGCATTCATACTTTGCATGCATGCATACTCTCTTTTCTGGTCTTTAAATCCATTTTCCTCTTAGATTTCCTACACCAATGTTGATCGTGTGTTAGATTCTTATCTACACGTCATCTTTCCACCCTTCCTTTGAGTATCATCTATCTTTCATTCCTGACCGCTAACCATTTTGTTTATTAACCTGATGGTGTTGCGTTCGGGAACTGATAGGGATGGTGCTAATGGTTCGGGTGGCAATAACAATCGCAACAACGAGGCTCCCCTTCCTGACCCTCCCGTTCACCCAACCCTTGCGAACGTCCTGGCCCGACAAACTAAACTCATGGCGCACTTAGTCAATCAAATGGGCAATGCCGGCAATCATGGTCCAAGAGCTGAGCCTCAAGTGAACAGGTTCGGGGAATTCTTTCGTACCAACCCTCCCATCTTTCGTGGCTCCAAAGATCCCCTTGATGTGGATTTCTGGCTCAATGTGATTGAAGAGAAGCTCGCTCTTATTGAGTGTGAGCCACATGAGAAGGTTCTCTTTGCCGCTCACCAACTTCATGACGCCCCTGGGGCTTGGTGGCGGAATTTCAAGGCATCTCACCCTGCTGATCACCGCTTCACATGGGAGGAGTTTCGCACAACTTTTCGCTCCTTTCACATTCCCAAGGGCATAATGGATATCAAGAAGAAGGAATTTCTGAACCTAAATCAAGTAAATCGTGATGTGATAGCATATGTGAACATCTTCAACACCCTCTCCCAATATGCACCTGAAGAAGTGGCCACTGATGCCAAGAAGCAAGAATGCCTGTACGATGGGCTTTCTGAAGAACTGCAAGACAAGCTCTCCACCACCAAGTTTGAAGATTTCAATGACTTGGTGAATATTGCCATCAGAGCCGAGCACAAGATGAAGAATCTGGAAGCAAAGCACAAGCGCTCTGCTCCTACCTCGGCAGGCGGTAGCTCCTCACATCCACATCTGGGGCCTCCTCCTCTTCCACCTCGGGCGCCGGGTTCTCAACCTCCACGTCCTATGTGGATTGTGTGCCACCCTCAACCTCCTCAAGGACAAGCTCCTAGGCCGGCCAATGCCTATTGGAACAACCCAGGTGTCGCCGCAAAGGGTCTGTGCTTCAATTGTGGTGGCATAGGCCACATCTCCAAGAATTGCCCCTCTCCGAGGCGTGGCAGTGCCTTCAATACACCTAATCCCAACAATCCACCTCAAGCACCACGTCAAGAAGCCAAGCCACAACAAGTTCCTAAGCGTGGTCGTCTGAACTACACCACCGCTGAAGAAATTCCGGAGGGTGCCGAAGTACTCATGGGTACGCTTCTAATCAATACCCACCCTGCAGTTGTTCTTTTTTATTCCGGGGCAACTCTTTCATTCATCAGCAAGAAATTTATGCTGCATAGTAAACTTGAGATGCAAACCCTACAAGTGCCTTACCATATAGAATCACCGGGTGGAGAGATCATCTCTAGAAACTTTATGGATAGGGTTCCAATTCTTATTGAGGGAGCTACTTTTCATGCTAATCTTCTCATCCTTGATAAGATGGGGTTAGATGTGATTCTTGGGATGAATTGGTTGGGTAAGCATGATGGAGCCATCAAATGTGGGCACCGCATCATCGATCTTTTGCACCCCTCTGGGAGTAGAGTTCTCCTCTCTCTTTCCAAAATGGAATCTCATCTGTATGCTTTGACAAGTACCAAAGCCACTGCGTTGGAAGATATTCCCGTGGTGTGTGAGTATCCAGATGTCTTTCCAGAAGAACTACCAGGTATGCCCCCTGATCGTGAGGTTGAATTTGTCATAGAGCTCAAGCCTGGAACAACTCCTATCTCTAAACGGCCTTATTGAATGCCTCCTAATGAGCTAAGGAAGTTGAAGGAACAACCCAAGGTCTTGTTGGACAAAGGTTTCATTCATCCGAGCTCCTCTCCCTGGGGATGCCCGGTTCTCTTTGTAAAGAAGAAAGATGATAGTTTGTGGATGTGTGTTGATTACCGTCCGTTAAACGAAGTCACTGTCAAGAACAAATATCCTCTTCCTCGAATTGATATCTTATTTGATCAACTCTCGGGAGCTCGTTATTTCTCCAAGATTGATCTAAGGTTAGGTTATCATCAAATCAAGATCCGGAAAGAAGATATTCCAAAAATGGCTTTCTCGACAAGATATGGTCTCTATGAGTTCACTGTTATGTCCTTTGGCCTCACCAATGCGCCAGCTTGTTTCATGTATCTGATGAATAGCATCTTCATGGAAGAACTTGATGTCTTTGTGATCATCTTTATTGATGATATTCTCATTTATTCCAAGACCCAAGAAGATCATGCTCGTCACATCCATATTGTCCTTCAAAAACTTAGAGAACATCGTCTTTATGCCAAAATTAGCAAATGTGAATTTTGGCTTGAAGAAGTATCTTTTCTTGGTCATATCCTCTCCAAGGATGGTATTGCTGTAGATCCTAGTAAGGTGCAAGATGTTCTTGATTGGAAGCAACCTCAGAATGTCCATGAGATCCGGAGTTTTCTTGGACTTGCGGGATATTACCGCCGATTCATAGAGAACTTTTCTAAAATTGCGAAGCCTATGACCGAGTTACTGAAAAATGGGGTCAAGTTTGAGTGGTCCCCAGCCTGTGAAGAAGCCTTTCAAACCCTTAAGGATCGTCTTCACTACCGCTCCAGTTCTTGCTCAGCCAAATATTTCCAAGAGCTTTGATGTCTATTGCGATGCTTCTCGCATAGGTCTTGGCTGTGTTCTTATGCAAGAAGGCTGAGTAGTGGCCTATGCTTCTCGTCAACTCAAGTGACATGAAGAAAATTATCCTACCCATGATTTAGAGCTTGCGGCTGTTGTCCATGCTCTAAAGATATGGCGTCATTATCTGCTTGGCAATCATTGCAATATCTACACCGATCACAAGAGTCTCAAATATATTTTCACTCAATCCGATCTCAACATGAGGCAACGTCGATGGCTTGAGTTAATCAAGGATTATGACATTGAAGTGAACTATCATCCCGGTAAGGCAAATGTCGTCGCTGATGCACTAAGCCGGAAGGCTCAATGCAATTGCCTGACCATAGCTCCTCCTCTGCATACTCTTTGTGATGATCTCTTAAAACTTGGAATTTCCATGGTCAAAGAAGGCTACCTTGCTACCCTCACGGTCAAATTTGACCTTTATGATTAAATTAAGGAAGCCCAAAAGAAAAATAAGGGTATGGCTCGAATTCGGGAATTAATGAAGGAGGGCAAAGCTCGATGCTTCTCTACTGATAATGAAGGAGTTCTATTCTTTGGGAAGCGTATTATGGTGCCTAAGGATCATAACCTTAGGCGAATTATCCTTGATGAAGCCCATAGTTCTCAATTCTCCATTCATCCAGACAGTACCAAAATGTATCAAGATCTCAAGCAAAGGTTTTGGTGGACTCGCATGAAGTGAGAAATCGCTCGATATGTCGCCGAATGCGATGTTTGTCAAAAGGTTAAAGCTGAGCATCTTAAACCAGCTGGTACCCTTTAGCCCTTACCTATTCCATCATGGAAGTGGGAAGAAATTGGAATGGATTTTATCACTGGATTACCTAGGTCTTCTCAAGGGTATGATTCTATATGGGTAATTGTGAATCGTTTGATAAAATCGGTTCATTTTCTTCCAGTCAAGACTACTTATCATGCCAAGCATTATGCGGAGTTGTACCTTACTCGCATTGTCTGTCTGCATGGTGTTCCGAAGAAAATTATCTCTGGTTGTGGTCCTCAATTTGTTTCTCATTTTTGGAGAAGTCTGCATGAAGCAATGGGAACCGATCTCACCTATAGTATTGCTTATCATCCTCAAACCGACGGTCAAGCCGAGAGAGTCAATCAAATCCTAGAAGATATGCTTCTAGCTTGTGCTCTCATATATGAGAAGAAATGGATTACTTGCTTGCCTTTTGCGGAGTTCTCTTACAACAATAGTTATCAAGTAAGTATTAAAATGTCTCATTTTGAAGCTCTCTATGGAAGACGGTGTAGAACTCCGATCAATTGGTCCGAATCTGAAGAAAGACCTTTCTTTGGCCCAGATTTGGTGAAAGATGCTGAAGATCAAGTCAGAATTATTCGTGAGAACCTTCGAATTGCTCAATCTCACCAGAAGACTTATGCTGATCGTCGTCGCCGAGAACTCCACCTCAAAGTTGGCAATTATGTCTATCTCAAGGTTTCTCCATTTAAGGGCACTCGCCGTTTCCAAGTAAGAGGAAAGCTAGCGCCACGCTATGTGGGACCCTTTCAGATTACCAAGAAAGTTGGAGCAGTGGCTTATCAATTGGAACTTCCGCAATCACTCTCCGCAGTGCACAATGTTTTTCATATCTCTCAATTGAAGAAGTGTCTTCGTGTCCCAACCGACGCCATCAACCTGGAGTCACTTGATATTTAACCGGGTCTTACCTACGAAGAACACCCAATTGTTATTCTTGATCGTGATGAAAGAAAAGTGAAGCGTAGCATGATGAAGTTTGTGAAGGTTCAATGGAGTAATCACTCCGAAGATGAAGCCACTTGGGAGCGCGAGGATCGGTTACGTCAAGAATACCCGGATTTTTTTTTCCGATGAGTAAGTTTTCTTTCTACCACACCCCACTTTCTTGATGAAGTTCATCTTCCTAGATATGGTTATATGTGGACACAGTCACCATAAAGAAAACTCTAAGAATGTCTCATCCCATTATCATCCCTGCCTTTGTGCATTATCTCTTAGATATTTACCATGTCTAGGTGATTATGGCCTCAATCTACCCGGAGTTTTGTTCCTTCCATCTTATCTATCTAAATCTCGGGACGAGATTTTCTTAAGGGGGGAGAGTTGTCACGCCCTCACCTTCGGCTCCTCTGTTTTGGCGTGCCGCGCATCGATGCCGGTGCCATGGCCATGCGCCGCCCATCCTTGGTAAGCGCGTGTCGTGCATCGCCGCCGACTATCCTCGTGCCATGGCAAGCCGGCCAATGGCCGAGCGTCGCTGCGTGCCGTCCACGCCGCGCCCATCCCGCAACCGCGTACAGGCCCGTCAATGCCATGCGCCGGCCATCCTCGGATGTCGTGCCGCACGCACCCTTCCTCGCGTGTCCTTATCCGGCCGCTCGCCCTCTCCTCCTCCGTCTAGACCGGCCCCCCTTCTTCCCCCAACCTTAGCCCTCCATTGCCGCCACCATCCCAAGCTTTGCTTGCCGCCGGCCACCATCGATTAGTCGTCTCCGGTCGCCCTCTCCTTGATTCCTTGTAGGGGGAGCTTCCCCTCGTCATCCTCGACCCGTTCCCCTCCTCACCCGGTCCCTTCCCTCGCCGTGCAGAGCTCTCAGCGGAGCTTCGCCGCCGGCGCCGCCCGTCGTCGTCGCGCCGCCTCCTCGTCGCCTCTCCTCGCCGTCAGTCATCGGGGTATGCCTCGCCGCCCCTGGGACACGCCATGCGCGCCTCTGAAGCGCATCTAGGCCGATAGATGCTAATGGTAAGTTTCGGTGATTAATGACAACCGTATGCGACTAACGTGTGTTTTAAAGGAAAAATCAATGACTGGATTAGTCTCATATGAAATATGAAAGGAGACCCCTCAATTCGAAACAATCATGCATGCCAAGGACTCAAATTGAAAGATTAAGGACCTTTCTAGTCTCAAGTGTCACAAGGAGATGAAGGACACTTGATTTAGCTAGGTTTTATAGTTTCTAGTTCTTGATCGTACTATTAAGAGGGGTTCATGAGTTAGTAGCTTGATCAAAATTGAGTTGGCCTTAGAAATCTTGCACACTCGCTCGAAAACAGTCTAATATGGTCAATAGAAGTTAACACAATGCTTGGAAGAAGAAACAATCGAAGTTACATTCGAATCCAAGTCAATTCAGCTGAAAACAAAGAAAAATAGCAACACCGGTTGAACCGATGCCCTAGCATCGGAGCATCCGATGCATGGCGGAAGGACCGATGCCCTGTCGGTCTATCTTCTCTGGAAGCAGGCAGGAATCAAGTCAAAAGCTCTATAGCACCGGTTGAACCGATGGTCAAAAGATAAGCACCGGTGCAATGGAAGTACTTTGTTCCAGAGAGTATGTTTTGGTGGACCTCAACTCCTCTTCAGCACCGGTTGAACCGACGCTTCAGAATCAAAGCACCGGTGCATTGAATGTACTATGTTCCAGAACGCTTGTTTGAGTTGATCAGTGAACCTCTTCAGCACCGGTTGAACCGATGCCCCTACGGAGCATACACCGGTGCAATGACGCAAGTCTGGATACTGTGTCAGAACCCCAACGGCTACAATTCGGACACAGAGAGACCGGTTGAACCGACGCCTCAACTTTGTCACATGTCGGTTCTTCCGGTGGCCACGGTTTTTCTGCAGTAAACTTCCAACGGCTATGTGACCTCCTCCACTCTATAAAAAGGCACCCCCTGGCTCATTTCAGTTGCCTTTGACACCCTGAATACTTGAGACCACCCTTGAGAAGAAGAGAAAGTGCTTTGAGCAAAAGAGAGAAGATCTAGTGCTTTGTTTGTGCTTCAACCTTGAAGAATTCATCCTTTGCAAGTGTAGCAAGTGTGCTTGAGCTAGGGTCAACTGAGTGTAGGTCAAGTGAAGGCTTAGGAGCTTGTTACTCTTGGTGATTGGCAGCACCTAGACGATCTTGGTGATTGAAGGTGTTTCTTCCAGAGCTTGCCAAGGATTGTGGGAGCCCGAAGAAGTTTCTTCGTGGCTTGAGCTCCACCACGCCGGGATGGTGAACGGAGACTCTTAGTGAGCGCCCAAGTCTCGGTGACATGGGAGGTGGCAAGACTCTTAGTGAGTGTCACAACGTGGATTAGGGGTGTGTGCCAACACATCGACACCACGGGAAAAATCCGGTTGTATCTTGTCCACTCTTTCATTTCAAGCACTTACTTTCTTGCAATCATTCATGTGCTTAACCTTAGAGATCATAACTTAGCTCTACCTCGCTTAGTTTCTTATCTTTGTTAGCTTGTGTAGTTTGCTTAGTTAGCCGGTTGGTGAATTGAGCCTTACTAGCACTGCATAGGTTAAGGTTGCTTTAATTATTTTAGAAATTTGAAAAAGGCCCAATTCACCCCCCTCTTGATCCATCGATCCTTACAGCCTCCCCTACCCCGCTCCGGCCCCGCCTCATCGGCGTCGCCTTGCGCCGCACCGCCGTCGCCGCGCGCGACGTGCGCACGCGCGTGACGCGCCACGCGCGACGTGGCCGCGTCCACACCGCGGTCAAGGCCAGCTTTGCCTTGACCTGGCCTGGGTGGCCCGCTGACCCATGGGGCCCACTTGTCGGCCTCTGGTCTGGTTGGTGTGGCCGGATCTGGGTGCGTCTAGCAATTTCGAGCGAGTTTGTTTAAGCAGCAATCTTGCAAAATACATAGAAATTTGTGTATAGCTCCGAAAATTATGAAACTTGTTTTGTTGGATTCCTCTAGCTTAGATATAATTAGGAAAAATATTTTTTTGTATGTTACTTTAATGAAAATTTATCTTTAGTTTCATCTTTGAAAAGTGAGTTTAATGCTTATTTATTTGTGTGTTGCTCTAAAAATTCCAAACTAAATTTTTCTAGACTCCTTGTGAAGTATAGTTTCCAATGGTGAAACTTGCTTATATGTTTCCTTGCTGTTTATTAAAGTTTTAGTATGTTTTCTTATGCTTTGTCTGAAAATGGTTTAATGTAGAACTTTGTTCTGGAAAAAGATAAAATGGCAAAACCAGTTTTGTTAGTGTTGTGTTCATGCCTAGTATCTGTGATAATTTTCTTGGATTTGTTTAGTTAAGTTTGCATGCCTTTTCTGATTTATCTTGTTCTGAATATCTGAAAACTAATATATTTATGATTAATTCTAGAAAAATGTTTTTTTCTGCAAATCCAATTTTTGTGAGTTCCTTGTAATGTTCTGTGCTTACTTAATTTATTCTATAGTTTATGCTTGCTGTTTAGTTTATTTCTTAATTCTTGCATCGCATTCATGCATTCTAGTGACCGAACCATCGAAGGTCGAACCTGTGGAGCCCACCGAGTCCGTCGAGCCTGAACTCGGAGTCCCGTTCACTGTCGAACTCGAAGTTAACCAAGGCAAGCAGCTAAGCATGATTCCTTACTCCTATTTAATCTGAGTTAGTTAGTTATCTCTCCGGGTAATATTGGGGCTATATATATATATTATGTATGTATTGCATTCTTATACCTATCTGTGTGCATTATCCTTCCTTGATTTGTTATCCTTATTCTTGGCACTAGTTAGTCAGTTAATTACTTAACTTGACTAGATGCTTAGCCCTGCTTAGAATACTTATATTGCTCGCTAGACAGGAATAGTTTGGAGGATCACATTTACCGGTTACCCTTGATCGCACTGGTTCGGTTTGGTTGTTAAGAGTTTGGTAGTATCGAGATTCGAGCGGAAGGATAGGGCCTAGAGAATGAAGTCACATGGGCATAGTCCGCTTGGATCGTTTAAGGACCGTCCGTGGATGCCATCGACTTTGAGCACCTTTCCATGCTACCACATATCCAATATAATGGTACGGATGAGCCAATTACCTCCTTTGACTTGATCATTGAGGCCCGGTCCCAGATGCGTGGCCAACAGGCTATGCAGGGAGGCTTAGGGGTGTCCCCGGGTGGACTGGAGCTATGTGTAGGAAAGTTTAGAGGTGTCCCCGGTGGACCTAAGTTACTCTGCACACAAGCTGGGCGTACCCACAACGGTTGAGCCTTGTTGGGAACGGTTGACGTAAGTACCCCCTTGCCCGACGTGATCGGTTGGGTGAGCCGCATGGTACTCGCGTCGTGTGGGTAAAGTAGTACACCATTGCAAGGTTTGAATCAATTCGAATTGCCGCGCTCTTGGTTATGAGCAAACTCTTGGTTCGTCGAATTCCTCGTAGAGAGTTTCGGATATGTTGGAGTGGTTCTTGCCACCTTTATGATCATTCATATATTATGCTCTTATTCAACTAAAATCTTTGGGGGTTTGGGCAAGAATAATTAATTCGACTAGGGTTAGGGTAGAGAGCTTATGCCTATGCAATAATTACTTAACCCTAAAGCTTTTATTTGAGCTTTTGCATAATCCTTGCTTATTTAATCATGTAAGTCTTGCGAGTATCTTTTGTACTCAGGTTGCTTTCTAAACCTAGTTGCAGGTGAGTCAGAAGTGATGTACAGCCACTTCTACCCCGCTGATCTAAATGCGGGGGAGGAGTAGGTCGTTGTGGCTGTAATGATGACCTCGAGCGAGACATCATTATCTTAGTATGTCTTTATCGTAATCGAACTCCGTGAGAGCATGTACATGTAATAAACTTTAAGTTTCTGTTTAATATAACTTTCGTGAGCCCAAGGCTTGTAAGTGAAGCTTAAAATCCTCCTATATCGAACTTGTAATATTAAGTGTGTAAAACTGCTCTTTGTGGTTCTGTGGCGATGATCTGATTGTAAACGGTATGTGCATATACTGAATTCTGGGTGTATGTTGGAGCACATACCGGGACTACCGTATTTGATGTTATTTTGGACGAATGACGTGTCGGTCGTGTCTCTAGATGTGTGATAACATGTGGCACGCTCTCCAGCCAGCACGTGTTAACTTTCATCTAGGTGATAATGACCGGCGGTTCGTTTAAAATAGCATCAAATTAGGCTGTTCTCACGAAGAACCCAAGGTCACCGAAGTTAAAGATTCGTAGCCAGAAGGGGCAATGCCGCCACCGTGTCACCGAGATCGATGCGGCGGCATCACCGGAGGCGACGAGCAGATCCGATCCTGTGCAGGTCCAGTGCTCGGAGATTGTGGCAGAGGTGTTAATGCCAGGAAGATTGAGCTGTTTTTCGTTTCAAGTATACTAGCAAACAAAGGGGATTCAGCTGTTGATAGAATTACAGGTAAAACTGCCCGAATGTGTAGAAGAATCGAGTACTTAGCTAGGCATTAGGGAGATTTGTTTTTTTTTCTACCAGAATTCTTCAGGCGAGAAGAGTTCCTTTTTTTGTTGCTAGTATACTCAATTGTGTTGGTCTTTGTTTGCAGCAATCAAATAATACCCAACTCGCTTAGTGCATGATCAACTGATCATAGATTGTTTGAGAATGAGGGATTTTGAGTTTGTCCCAGCAGTTCGGCGCCGAACTACGTACCAGTGCTTGATCATTTGAGGGATCTTTGGTCAAGCGTAGTAGTGCAGTACACGTACTGAAAATTAAGTTTTCTTTCAGTGGTTAATAAACTCATCCAGATTTTACAATCAAGAACTTGTCGAAAACCAGTGCTGCATTTGGTTGAAACTTTTGTGTGTGTTTTTTAATCTTACTAGTAAAGTGTACGTGCGGCACGCACATATTTAAAAAAGTGCTTAAAGATTTAAGGATATGAAAATACTATAACTATGGTACTATGATTGTTTTCATTCAAACATCATAGTATGGAGGGATAACTTATCAACTTATAAACCTACAATCCTCAAACCAAGTACGTACTAAAGCAGTTGAACGGTAAGTACATCTTATTTCACACAGGACAAGTAATAAAATGTTTAGAGATTACAACCTGTGTACCCACCCCAATCTCCTACATGGTTTCACCGTAGAACATTAGACTTGGGAACTTAAACATGCCTAGTAATGTATCTTCAATAATAGTAGACCTTAAATATCCAAAATACACTTCTTTTGCGACATTAGGTGATGAAAAATCATTCACTGCCCTCTTGACAAGCATGTCTTGTATTCTCTGCAAAAAATGTAGATAAAAAACAGTAGCATTCACTACTACAAAATAGGCCTTTTTTCCATGCCATTTGTCCCGGTTACCTTTGGGCCCGGGACAAAAGGTGGCTTTTGTCCCGGGTCCAACGGCTAGCCGGACCAACGTGGGGGACAAGGGCTTTTTGTCCCGGGTGGAGCCACCAACCCGGACAAAAGACCCCCCTTTTGTCCCGGTTGGTGGCTCCACCCGGGACAAAAGGTCCAACCCTTTTTATCCCGGGTGGTAACACCAACCGGGACAAAAGGGTGACCCTTTTGTCCCGGTTGGTGTTACCACCCGGGACAAAAGGCCCCTTTTATCCCGGTTGGTGTTACCAACCCGGACAAAAGGCCTCTCCACGTGATAGTTCAAAAAGAAGTTATTCTATACTGAGTCACGTGTACTACTTAGGTGAATTGGCAAGGAAACCATGCGTTGGGCAAGAGGTCCTGGGATCGAATCCCGTGGTGAGCGAAATTTTTTTTAACGTCAGACACCTTTTGTCCCGGTTCTTCCACCCGGGACAAAAGCCTCGAGAGGCTTTTGTCCCGGAAGCCTTGTCCCGGTTCCAAAACCGGGATAAAAGCCAGTTTGGAACCGGGACAAAAGGCCAAATCTGTAGTAGTGATTGGCAATATAAAAGCATATTTCATAGATTAAAAATATTGATCAAATCTTTGCGCAGTTCTTTGCAATGGTATGGGAAATTGTGAAGAGAGCAATATTTTAAAAGTAGTGTAAAAGAGTTTGAGCGTGAATAATAAGGTAAAGTGGATGGCAAGGAAATATTAGTTCCGGATCATATATGGAAAAGTTATCTAACTCCAAGTTTATAGAACGTTAGATACACATACACATAGTCCAATAGCATTAGGAAATTTCCCCTTAACACCAACTATATAGAGGAATTTTGCCCCTGCTTTACTACAGTTTCCTTCTTTGTGCACAACTTGAATGACGAAACAATTCAACATCTAAACGTATCAATCTATCGGAGCCTAAAAGATCAGCACATATCCCCAATAGCCCATTACTAATTTCCCTACCTAATTTTGTACTCCATCCAAAAAATAAGTCATTCTAAGATTCAAAATTTGTCCCAAAAATCAAGTAATTTTACCACATATTTGGACAGTTCATATGTATGCAAGAATCAATTAGTGCAAAAAATATGACCATTTTACCTTTTTGGAGTACTCCTCCTTCGGTCAGTGCCGTTCGCCACCGGCGCAGCTCTCGGCTCCTCGTGCTGCTTGCTGGTGCATTCCATGAGCTCAAAGTTCTTCTGATGGTTGGCGTGCGCTCGCCCTACGTGCCGTTCCACTGAGGATTATTGAAGTGTTCCGCTGAGCAACTGAAATTCACGACCGGCGACGATGGGAACAGGCCGCCTAGGCTGAACACGGAGACGAGCTTGAGGACCTCCTCGAGCGACGGGAGGAACTCGTCCCGCCGGCTGAACCTGTCCCCGATCATGGCATCCGACGGGCGCGGCGGCGGTTGTGTGAAAAAAATCATATCTAGAAGATCATCAGTTCCTTGTATTCATCCCTCCGAAAGAAATATTTAACCTACTTTCTCCACGAAACTTGTTCCAGCTCATCTAGCAAAACCAAAGGGTGGGCACTCCGCAGCTGCGCGTACTCTTTGCTTGCCACCACTTTTGCCATCCCATCGGAAGAAGCCATGAACTTGATGCAAGATCTTTGAGCATGTCGCAGTGCTGCTCTTCCGCAAACACTAGCATCTTCACCAGGTTGCCACGCATCCGCCAGGAGCTGGGCTTCGCACAGGCCCTGAGCCTATCCGCACTCGTAGTACTCTAAAATCCGTTCTCTAACAGAATATTATGTCTTAATCATCGAGATTTCCTCCTCCATCCTCATTTCTCCGGCACTCGTCATACTCTAAACTCAATAACTCATCCTCTATATCAACTACCACTTATTTTATTCAACCATCTACAACTACCATCTCACTTTAACAAACACAATTCTTTTTTCTTCCTTTTCTTTTTTATTATTCTCTTCCTTTCCCCTTTTCATTTTCTTTCTTTATTTCCTCTCTTTTTCTTCCCCCTCTTCTTTTCCACACACTCTCTCTCTCCCCCAAATCCCGCCGGCGAGCCGCACCCTCCCCTGCTCGAGCTCGCTCCCGCCAGCAAGCCGCCCCTCCCCTGCCCTGCTCGTTCCCGCCGGCGAGCCGTGGGGCCACGCTGCCCCCTCCACTGCTCACTGCCGCCGGCGCGCACGGGGCGGCGGCATTGCACGGGCGACGGCAGCGGGGCTCGCACGGGGCTGCGGCGTTGCGCGGGGACGACCTCCCCCATGCTCCGGCCGCCCTCCGGCCATGTCCCAGGCGGAGGCCTCGAGGGCGCCTTGACACAGGTGGGCAGGTAATGCGGCGGTGATAGAGCTCGGTGCTGCCAGTGGGTCCCGTTGTGGTTTGCGGCGAGTCAAGGAGAGCGGCGGGTGGCTCCGCGGGATTGCGGTGGTGCTCTAGTCGCGCGGAATCGGCCGGAGTCGGCCCCCATTAGCGAATTGCGGCGGCGGCCGGAGCTTCCATGGAGGTTTGCAATGGCGGCGGCGCGGCGGCCGTCCCTGGTGCGACTGGCGGGACACCAGCGCGGCAGGTGGGAAGAATGGCGGCGCCGCGGTGGGCGGGACGACGGAGGCGGGCGGGCTACAGAGCCCCAGTCCCCTCCCCTACGGCCGGAGCGTGCGTGCGCGGTGGGTTGGACGACGGAGGCGGGCGTGCACGCGGCCGGAGCACGGGACTGCGGCGGGAGCGTGGCGGCCATGCTTCTCAGGCGCCCTTTGTCCTCTGGACGGCGACGGCACTGCATCTCGTTGGTCGCAGCTCCTCTGCTCCCTCTCCGCTAGCCTCTCCACGTCGTAGCGATCCGCGGCCACCAGCTGATGGGATGTCACCTCGGTCATGTCCTCGTCAACCTGACCGTCGACGTCGTCTGCGCCGCCCGGCAAGGCATTGGTGTTGATCTGGCGCAGTAGTGGCGGTTGTGCGAAAAAAAAAGAACGGGAAGGGGATCGTGAGGAGACGAGAGGAGGGGAAGAAAAGGAGTCGTAGGCGGGTATGGCCGGCGGGCACAACAAGTGAGAAACAAATTAGCCTTTTGGCAAAAAGGCTTTCCAACATGCGATTTTTATGGGTCTCCACCCCTCCCACATTTCTCGGCCCTGACACATGGGTCCGGCATGAGGGGTACGGTGGGTCTAATATGGGTAAAAAAAGCTTTCAATAGTTTTTGATCTTTATAGTATAGATCAGCGTGCATAGACCTACATTAGCTAATTCTGCATCAGAAGCAATGGTGCTGCTTGCCAACCAAGGGCTCCCTAGATAATGAATTTTCGTATCTTTTTCAAATATGGAGAAATTAGTTTGTATATATCGATAAAGTCAATTTATATATTTATCAAATATACTCAACAGCGCATACTGAGTGCAACTCTTCTTCTAACGTTGCTTGTGGTCAAACCTATCCCCCTAATTCGAGTTCTTGACTCGACATATTTTTTAAATTTATTTCAAAATTTAATTATTGAGTAGATGATATATCTGTCATGAGCCGACTGTGGTGATTTTATCAATTTTGAAATTTATTGCTCATTCTATAGGAGCTGTTTATAGAAACAGAGTTGCATGCGTGTTTCTATAAAATTGAGTTGTAACGTGTGCGTGTTTCTAAAATATACTAAACGGCATCTTCCCTTTCTGAAAAAAATGCAAATGGTAACGGAGGCTCCTATACATCTTGTGAAAGATAGATAAGCTATCTATCTTTAAAGCCCATTTGGCCCAATTAGCTGCTGCAAATATATTTAACATTTTGATAGCATTAACTCAACATTTTTTATAAACAGATTTGTCGGTGTCCCGGCCCGGGGGCCCGGATCCCAACTGGTGAATGCTGCGTGTTTTCTCGTCCCAGATGATGATGCAAGAGGCAATCACAGTAACGCACGGTTTACCCTGGTTCCGGCCGCGGGGCCGTACGTCCAGCAAAGGGGGTGTGCGAGGGCACTGTATTATCTTGCACCCGGAGTGCTTGTAGTAGGGGGTACAAGCGAGGCGAGAGAGGGAGAGAAGCTCCCAAGTCTCGGCTAAGAGTGGAGTCGGTGGAGATGAGTGTTATGTAGACCTTGCGCGTCCTCTTGAGGAGAGAAGCCAGAGAGGCCAAGCAGACTAAAGTCCAGACCAGAGAGATTAGCCCGCCCCCGCTAAAGGAAACCCACCTCCTCCTTTTATAGGCATAAGGAGGGGTGGTGTACACGAGTGGGGGCATGGAGGTCGTCGTTTTCCCTTGAATCACGGGGTTACAGTGGTCGGATACTGTAGGATGTACACTGTGGGAAGGCGGCGTGCGTCGCTGTCGTCCTGGATGTCGTCCTTCGTCCTGTGAGGATTGCGCCGTATGCCCTGCAGTGTTCCGGTGGTAGTAATGGCGCGGGATGGCCCCGGACTTCCTGGTCGGAGTGCTGGCGTGCACACTAGAAGGTCCGGGGGACGCGTGACGTCGCCGGGCCTTCGAGAGGAGGGGGGAGGTCCGGGATGTCGGCGGGAGCAGTACCGAGCCCGTCTTGTCCCGCGTCGCAGGTCCCAAGGCGCTGCCACAGCGTCCGGGATGGCGGTGTGGTGACCAGAGTCAATGGATGGGACCCCGGTCATATCTACTGTGGGAGTGGCGGCCTGACGCCGCCCGTCCTTTGAGCCGTGGTGGAGTGGCTGGCTTTGAATGCCTTCGTACGGCGAGCGGTTGGGCGGCGGAGCCGTTTGTCCTTTGTGTCGAAGGACGGCCTCGAGCGAGGCGAAAGATGAGACACCGCTCGAGGGTAGATCCGCTACCCTCGAGCGAGGCGGAGAATGAGTTACCCGCTCGAGGGTATATCCGCTACCCTCGAGCGAGGCGGAGATTGGTTTTCTGCTCGGGGGTAGTTTCGCTACCCTCGAGCGAGACGGAGATTGCCCAGCGGAACCGAGAGGGACCCTCGAACGAGGCGGAGATTGTTCAATGGGTTCGAGGGGAATGTGAATGGGCCGCACGCTGGGCTTCTTTGAGTCCTTTCCTTTCCTCCGGACGGGAAGCAGGCCGTGGGCCTTCGTGGGCCCAGTTGCTTTAACAGGTGTTTGTGTTTTTTAAAGCGATCTTAGTACCCCAATTAGGGTGTCCCTAATTGTGGTACCCGACAGTAGCCCCCGAGGCTTTGGTCGAGTCAAGGGATTCGGCCAAAGGGTATTTCGGCGATTTCTCCCTTGATGTGATCGGAGACTGCCGTGCCCCCGCCAGGCGCGCCTGGGCGCCGACCCGGCGGATGTGACAACTCGTCAGACGGGGTAGTGCGCCTGCGGACAGGGTGCTCGAGGCGCGTGCCCTTTTGTTTGTTTGTTTGAAGGACGAAACGTGTCCGTGTGCTGAGGGGGGCCAGGGCGACGGTGGCGCCCGATGCTTGGCAGCTGGCGCTTTCGTCGCGCTGCCCCGCACGCAGGGCCTTGGCCCCGGCGTTCCTGGTCGCCTTGCGGCGCGCCGTTCGAGGGCAGCCGGCCAGAGCCAACGCTGCACCGCTTGGCGTCCAGGGGCTTAGCTCTGCTTTATTTCGTTCGGTCGCTTCTCGGCGCGGTGACCGAGGGCATCCTTTGTTCGTGGAGTGCCGCGTCGTCACGGATGATACAAGCCTCCGCTCTTCGCCAATCGTGAAGCTTTGTGCCCGGCGCAGCTATAAATAGGGGTCGTGGGGTTCCCTTTCTTCTCCATCCTCCCAGCTCTTTCTTCCAGCGTTGCCCAACTCTTGTAATGTTTCCTTTGTCTTTTTGTGACCAGCCCCCAGATGGGGTGGCCTGGCTTTTTTAGGCTTTTGGCGCTAAAGGAATGCTTGCGAGCGGTTGGGGAAGACCGGAGTGGGCGTGCGCCCCATCTCTTAGGTTCAGTGGGATCAGCAGAAGAGCATTGGGCCCGTGGGATCCTGCTTCTGCGATGTCCCCTAGCCTGAAAGGGGATGGAGACGCCTGACCATGGCATTCGTGCCAGGTTGGGCGGCTGTTCTTTGCATCGTCCCCCCAGGCGACAAGGTTGCTCTCGGGGAGACGGTGCGGAGGGCGCTGTCCGCCAGCTCGACCCCCCGCATGGTCTTCGGTGGAGGAGACGCTAGAAGAAGGCTTGCGAGGAAAGCATCCCGCTGGACCCGTGTGGTCTGGGGGCTGGTCCTCGCATCCCTAGCAACCTCGCTGTTGCGTCAGCTAGGGGCCCGGTGCCTTTCTTCGTCGCCCGCTCCTCCCCAAGACAGGGAAAATTGCCACGTAGGTGGCAACGTGTTTGTATCTTTCGATGGCTTCGCGCCGGTAACCGTTTATAATCTTTATTCGCATTGAGCAATAAAGTCCCCGTTCTCCTCTGCGGGGAGGATTACCGAGGGTATAGGGGTGTACATAGAGTTACGACTCTCGAATATGTGTGAAGTCTCCTTTGCGGGGGCGCGTCAGCGCACCCGCGGGTGTAGCCCCCGAGGCCTTGGAGGAGCGTTTGTGCTCGTCCAAGGGCTACAAACGTTGTCCCACTGGGTAGCTTTACTGGGATGGCCGTCCAGCGTCTTTTTCAGCCGGCATCGGCACTTTTTCAGCCGGCCTCGGCATTCTTAGTGCTGGTACAACGACCCGGCGTTCAGCTTAGCCATTAGGGGAGCGTACGTTAATAGCGGAGGGTTTGATCGGACACATGGAGCTTCACAATGGACGGTCGTCGACTTATTCGAGGGTGTGGTTTGTACCGTGGCGTGCGGGGAGCCCCCGAGCCCAGGCCCGTGTGAAGGCGTTCAGGGGAACCCTCGACTTTGATTACGACCCTCGTCGCCCTTCCGCAGGGAGGAGGGGTGAAGCACACCATGCTACCCATGCCCGGGCCGCGAGCTATGGCTGCTTCTGTGAGCTATTAGCGGGTTGTTCAAGCGGACGTCCGTGCCCCGTTCGATAGGGGTCGGCTCGTGGTCCATAGACACGTCTCATAAAGCGCTCGCGAGGGTTCGCTAGGCGGGGCTCGAACCCATTCGGTAGGGTTCGAGGGCTCGATGCTCTCCCTCGATGGGATCCCCCTTCTAGGCACCCTCGACTGGCCTTGAACACTGCGTAGGATGTCTCGAACTCCGCGCTCGAGGGTAGCTTGTACGGCACATCCCCGCAGTCCCTGACTCTGGTGATCTGGGGCGCCTGTCGAACCCCCTGAAGGGCCAGGCTTCGACCCCCTGATCAGTAAGGCCTCGAAATGCGATTCCTTCGAGGGTAGAGAGACCCCTATGAAGGAATATTCCGTCGTGGTCTGAAAACGTTGCAGAGCCGCGAGCCACGCACGCGCGGGCCTTCCGCCGGTAGCTGGCGACGTGGCCCGATTTGTGCGGCACGGTGTGGGCGCGCCTTTTCAGGCGACAGCCTCGGGCAAACGAAGCGGCGTGGGAGGCGGCTGACGGATGGGATAGCGCAACAGTCGCGCCGCGCCCGCCGGTTACCGTGCCGCATTTATTGCGGCGTGCGCGCGTGGGGGACTCCGCGGTCGTGGGGCCCATCCGTCAGCGATAGCAAAATCTACCGCATTCAATGCGGTAGATTTAGGCCGTGGCTACGGATGCGCCCGACTAGGTGAATAAATACGAAGAGAAAGTGGGCGTTTTGGGTTCACCTGGCCATTTGCCTTCATCCTGTTTCGCCTTCTCCGCCTCCGTCGCCTCCTGAACCCATAGCCAAGAGCGAGAAGGAGAAAGGAGAAAGAGAGAGAGAGACTTAGCCATTTCGGAGCCTTCCTTTTCGCATCCCCCCTCGACTCTCGGAGATGTCGGACATCCAGGAGCCCTTGCCATGGGGGAAGTCCTCCGCCACCGAGGCGGTGCTTGAGCAGCTGGTCGCCGAGCGGCTGCTGCCGCGGAACCCAGACTTGGGGGCTCCGGTGTAACACCCGGTTTATAAAAGAACATAAACCGAGCAATCATATACGTGCCAGGATCAAGTCACACGTATATACAACAGAACGAACAGTATATCATAGCACATATCACGTAAAAAGATATAATAAAGCGAATACGAATGTTATTTATTACATTAATGACAAAAATGTCTGATACAGCGGAAGCGAAGTACAAAATACGATAAAGCTCTCCGAAGCTGAAGCAGGGCGCCACAGGGACGTCGACTGGGAGACAAACACCTAGAAGTCCTCGTAGTCCTGGTAGCGCTGGACGAACTCCCTCGTGTCGGCAGGAACTGAGCAGCAGTAGTGTAGCCAAGAGGAAAAAGTAGAGAAGAGGCAAGAGTGAGTACACAACTTGTACTCAACAAGTATAACACAAACTATGAGGCTCTAGGCTGGCTGACTCAACTGCATTAGCTTTTAAGTGTTGGCAAAATTTTATTAAAACTATTTACTACGAGTTGATGAATTACCATTAACCCAGTTACATAGTAATTAATCAGAATTAATTAAGAAACTACTGAGAACCATACCCAAAACCAAGCCACCAAGGTAAACCCCGAGAAGCACCTCCCTCGTCGGAAGGAGATAACTTCACTAATCAAAAGGAGGATCTGGGCCGCTCATAACCGTGAGCACGGCTAGTATACCAGTTTTACACTCTGCAGAGGTTGCACATCTTTACCCACAAGTCGTGAGCTACGCCAGTTGTTCATCACACTTCCTTAGGTGAGATGACTAGCGACTCACTACGAGGCCTTTACAAAGAATCTCGTTGGTAAGGCGTAACCGCGAGAGTTAGGTCGGCGACGATGGGGCCCACCTCCGGGGGTACAAGCACAGGAGCGCAATCCAAGCACAGACCAAGCCGGAGGAGCAGGGACCATTGAAGCTTACTACTCTTGCCCCGCAGGTAAGTTACTCCAAACCAAAAAGATCTAATTATTACGCCAAGTCTATCCCATTCTAGCCTTGTGGTAGCGCTGTTGTCCCAGGTTGTCGCTCTATGAACCGGTCCTTATGGAGAGTGGCCAACCAAGCACTAAGCACCGTGCTGGCCCCCTAAACCATATTTCTACAAAAACCATCTTTTAACGAGACGTGAGCCACTCATCCACACAGAGGGCCACTCTCAGAATTAAGTTCAAGTAAACCATTAATCAAATTAATTAAAAAGGACCAGAGTGTGTTCTAGCGCAGCAAACTAGCACAACTAACCAAAATGCAACCCAAAGGTATATATAAGGGATATAAAGTGGCTAGGAAATCCTTATAGGCATACAGTATTAAAATGCAGTATGAAAATGTATTTAAAGGTGATAGGTTGTTCATGTTATACTTGCCTTCCTCGTACTGCTCCTGCTGCTGCTCAAAGTGCTCGGAAGACGGCTGCTCCGGGTACTGGTACTGGGGCTCCTTAGATGGATCAACGTCTACTCACGAACACATGGCCAAAACAATGCACAACAATAAGCATACAAGCAAACTCTAACAAAAAGCTAAAGAACAGTACATCAATACATAAAAACAGCAAGAAAAACTAAGCTAAAACTATTCTACTCGATACAACGATCGCGTGGATATAAAGAACGCTAAAAACGGAGCTAAAACGCATTTTCTAGGCTAAAAACAAGTCCTAGGGGCTTATTTGTAAGAAAACTGAAGTTTCAGGGGCTTTTCTGCTAAAACCGAGGGCTGAAACGTAATTAAACTAAAACTCTGGGGTCTAACTCGCAAAATTACCAAGTTAGGATGGCGGGTTCAATATTTAAAAAGCTCAGGGGGCTGTTTGCCAAATTCTGGGCCAAACTGCAAATATTTTTGAAAAGGGAGGGACTGCGGGTTCATTTCCAAGAAAGGCGAGGGCTCTTTAGCAAATGTGACAGGCCGAAGGGGTACGGTTGGATCTCAGCCGTTGGATCCGGATCTGATGGTCCAGATCTGATCGGTTTGGGGATCTAATCACGGGCGTCCATCTCGGATCGGATGGCCAGGGTTGAGAGGGGGCGACGGCGGCGGCGCTGGTCGCCGGGAAACCTTTCCCGCGCCGGCGCCTCGCCGGAGAGGCCCGAAACCGGTGTTCCCGTGGCCGATTTGCCTCGGATTTGGCCCTGGAATGATCACCGCGACACGCGTGATCCACCTAGGGCTACTGCTGGGCTCGGTAAGGGATCCTGCGGGGTTCGCCATGGCGCCGGGCGGCGCTAGCTCGCCAGCGGGCGGCGTTCCGGTGCTTCCAGGGGCTACGGGCCTAAATACCCAGCGCAAAGGAAAGGAGGGGCCAACGTGATGCTCACCGAGGGTGGAATCGGACGGATGGCGTGGCGCAGGGTGTCGGCGGCGTGAACCTGGCGGCGGAGCTCGACGGAGCGTGGCAACGGAGTCGACGCAGGGCGATTCCGGGTGCTGGACCGGCCGGAGGTGTCCGTGCGGGTCCTGCGAAGGTGTCCCAGGGGCCAATTAAGTCCGTAGTCACCGGAGGTGGCGAAATGAGATGGAGCAGGGGCTCACCGGCGTGGAGTCGCGGCGCTGCTCCGCTCCGAGCAGAGGCAAGGCGGCGGCTAGGGTTGTGCGGCGCTGCGGGGTGAGATGGGGGCGCAGGGGGGTGCGGCTGGGGTTAAGAAGGGCAGGGCCGGGAATCTCGGCATGCGCGCCCGCGGGGAAAGTCGCGGAAATCTCGGGCGGGCGTTGCGGCTCTGCGGGGAAGACGGAGCTGGCAGCTGGGCCCGGACCGTCAGCGGGTTTGGGCAGCGGGCGACACTGGCGGGTGGGACCGGCGGGTTAGGGCGGACGACGCGCGGCGCGGGCGACGCTGGGCTGCTGCGTGACGTGGACAGGCGGGGCAGGCCGGGGAGGTGGGTTTTGGGCTGGATCCGGGGGAAGGGAAGCGGCCTGGGGAGGAGTGGGTTTGGGCCGGACGAGGGAGAGGTTGGGTTGGGCCGGACTGGGGAGAGAGGTGGGCTGCGGGTTGGGTTTTGTTTGGGTCCGGTTTGGTTGTGGGTTTGTTTTTCCTTTTCTATTTCTATTTCTATTCTATTTCTCACTCAAGCTCAACTATTTGAATTCAAAAGAAAATTTGAATTCAAACCCCTATGAAATCAAACAATGAAAACAATGCATCAGCATGAATGCAACACAAGAATTAAACCTATGATAAATTTTAATCATTAAGGAACCAAATTGAATTAAATGCCATACTAAACACAATAAACCTTAGAAATTTAAATAAAGCCAATTAAATTTATTATTAAATGCTGAAATTTAAATTAGGGTGTTACAGACCCTACCCCCTTAAAGAAATCTCGTCCCCGAGATTTAGCTGGGCTGGCTAGCAAAGAGATCTGGATATGTCTTCATCAGCTCATCTTCTCGCTCCCAAGTAGCCTCAGCTTCACTGTGGTGACTCCACTGAACTCTGCACATCTTGATGCGCTTGTTCCGAGTAACCCTCTCTGATGTCTCCAGAATCTGCACCGGATGCTCAGTATAAGTCAGATCCTCCTGCACATCGACTCCATCCAGGGGTGCCTGCTCCTCGGGTACTCGCAAACACCTCTTCAGCTGAGATATATGGAAGACATCATGAACTCCCGAGAGACTGAGCGGTAACTCTAGGCGATAAGCAACTTCGCCTTTCCGCTCTAGCACCTTGAATGGCCCCACATACCGAGGTGCTAACTTCCCTTTGACATTAAATCTGCGGATTCCTCTCATCGGAGACACCTTCAGATATACATAATCACCGACACTGAAAGTCAGGTCTCTCCGTTTGCCATCAGCATAGCTCTTTTGTCTGCTCTGTGCAATCCTCAGATTCTCTCGCACAGCCTGGACCATCTGCTCTGCATCATCTATGATCTCAGGGCCAAAGAGCTGCTTTTCACCAATCTGATCCCAATAGAGAGGAGTCCTGCACTTTCTGCCATACAATGCCTCAAAGGGAGACTTCTTCAGACTGGCCTGATAGCTGTTGTTATATGAGAACTCAGCATATGACAGGCACTTATCCCAACTAGTACCGTACTGAATAGCACAAGCTCTCAGCATATCCTCCAACACTTGGTTGGTTCTCTCTGTCTGCCCATCTGTCTGAGGATGATAAGCCGTACTGAAACGCAGCTTCGTATCCAACGAATCATGGAGCTGCTCCCAGAAACGAGAAGTGAACTGAGACCCTCTGTCAGATATGATCTTCTTCGTTACACCATGCAAGCAGACAATCCGAGAGATGTACAACTCTGCAAGTCTAGCACCGGAGTAAGTAGTGTTCACTGGAATGAAGTGAGCAACCTTCGTCAATCGATCCACTACTACCCATATGGAGTTGTACCCTTTCTGAGTACGAGGCAAACCAAGAATGAAGTCCATAGTGATTTCCTCCCACTTCCACTATAGAATCTTCAAAGGCTGTAATAGACCTGCTGGCCTCTGATGCTCAGCCTTGACACGCTGACAGGTGTCACAAATAGCCACGTACTCTGCCACTGAACGCTTCATCCCATACCACCAGAAACGTTCCTTCAGATCATAGTACATCTTCGTGCTGCCCGGATGAATAGAGTATGCTGTATCATGGGCCTCACTCAGAATCAACTTCCAGAGATCATGCACATCAGGCACGCAGATCCGGTTCTTGTACCACAAAGTACCCTGATCATCCTCTCTGAAATGAGGAGCCTTGCCCTTCTTAAGCAACTCACGAATCTCCTGCAGCTTCTCATCATCTTTCTGATGCTGCCTGATCTCTGACTCTAGAGTCGGTACTGCCTCAAATGCTGCACTGGAGGTATGATGCAAGAAGCCCAGACTCAACTGCTCGAACTCCTCGCATAACTCTGGAGGCATCTGGAAAGCCACGGCCATGTTGACATAACTTCTTCTGCTCAGAGCATCTGCTACAACATTGGCCTTGCCCGGATGATAGTGAATCTCCAGATCATAATCCTTGACCAATTCTAGCCATCTCCTCTGCCGCATGTTCAGCTCATTCTGCGTGAAAATGTACTTGAGGCTCTTGTGATCAGTGTAGATATCACACCGCTGCCCATACAAGTAATGCCTCCAAATCTTCAGAGCATGCACAACTGCGGCTAACTCAAGATCATGAGTAGGATAATTCAGCTCATGCCGACGTAACTGCCGTGAAGCATAAGCTATCACTCTGCCCTCCTGCATCAGAACACACCCAAAACCATCCTTCGAAGCATCACAATATACCGTGAACCTCTTCGTCTGGTCTGGCAGAGTCAGGACTGGCGCCGTAGTCAACCTTTTCTTCAGCTCATCAAAGGCCATCTGACGCTCATCAGTCCATATGAATGCCACATTCTTCTCTAGCAAAGAAGTCAAAGGCTTCGTGATCTTGGAGAAATTCTCAATGAACCTCCGATAATATCCTGCTAAGCCCAAGAAAGACCTGACTTCCTTTACTGTCTGCGGTGTCTCCCACTCGAGCACATCTTTCACCTTGCTCGGATCAACAGCAATGCCTCCCTGAGAGATAACATGGCCGAGGAATGGAACCTCGTCAATCCAGAACTCGCACTTGCTGAACTTGGCATACAGCTGATGCTCTCTCAATCTCTGCAATACGAGTCTCAAATGCTCCTCATGCTCTTCTTCTGTCTTGGAAAAGATCAGAATATCATCAATGAAAATCACCACAAAGACATCCAGATAATCCATGAAGACCATGTTCATCAGATGCATGAAGAAAGCCGGGGCATTAGTCAAGCCGAAGGACATGACTGTATACTCATATAGCCCGTACTTGCAGGTGAATGCCGTCTTCGGAATATCCCCAGGACGGATCCTCAGCTGAAAGTAACCCGAACGAAGATCAATCTTCGAGAATATACGAGCACCTCGAGGCAAATCGAAGAGATCCTCAATACGGGGCAGTGGATGCTTGTTCTTGATAGTAACTGCATTCAGCTCCCGATAATCGACACACATCCTCTTCGAGCCATCCTTCTTATCTACCAGCAATAATGGAAAAGCCCAAGGAGAGAAGCTGCGACGGATATAGCCCTTGGCTAGCAACTCATCAATAGTCTTCTTAACTTCTTCATGCTCTATAGGTGCCATACGGTAGGGCCGCTTTGCAATAGGAGCTGTGCCAGGCAAGAGATCAATACAAAACTCAATGGCGCGTTCAGGCGGCATACCTGGCAAATCATCCGGAAAGACATCCGGGAATTCAGACACCACGCGAATACCGTCCGTGGGTCTAGCCTCCATCTGATGAAGAAATCCAGAAGGCTCTACTGCACTGATAACAACCTCTTGGCCACTGGAAGCTGATAGCAAGACTGTCCTCTGAGCACAATCTATCCGAACTCCCCATTTGGCCAGAGTCTCCATTCCCAGAATGACATCAATGCCCTTGGTGTCTAGCACCATCAGATCAGTACAGAACTCTACTCCCCTTAAGGAAATACTGACTCTCGGGCAGTAAGTGTGAGACCTCAACTATCCTCCCGGTGAAGATACTAACAGGCACCTCTTTAATGTGCTAGTATGAATACCATGATGCTCGACAAAAGACTGAGTAATGAAGGAATGCGTAGCACCAGTATCAAAAAGCACTGTAGCTGGATATGAATTAACCATGAACGTATCAATAACCATGTTGGGAGCCTCGGCCGCTGACTCGGCCGTCACGTGGTTCACCCTGCCCTGTGCTGGCGCCCTGGGCTGAGCTGGGCGCCCCTGCTGTCCCGCCTGCGCCTTCCGGGGGCAAGCGTTGGCGTAGTGCCCCGGCTGGCCGCAGTGAAAGCAGGTGCGAGGAGGTCCCTGAGCCTGCTGTCCGGTAGGAGCTGCCGGACGTGGAGCCTGCGGTGCCGGTGGAGCTGGTAGAGCAGTACGAGCCGGAGGTGCCGGTAACCTCTGGCCCTGCCCCGCCTGCTGCTGCTGTCGAGGCGTGTACTGCTGCGGTGGCCTCTGCTGGTACTGCTGAGGAGGCCGGTACTGCTGCTGGTACGGCTGAGGCTGCTGGAGTCGTGGACGAGTGTTGCTGCCGGAAGCAACGGGGACAACCTTCCTCTTCTTGTCCTCCATCTCCAGGTGCTTGCGCTCAGTGTTGAGCGCGCTGTCAACCAGATGGTTGAAGTCGTCGAAGCGGAGGTTGAGCAGCGCGTACTGGAGATAGTCCTCAAGACCCTCCATGAAGTGCTCCTGCTTCTTGCGGTCATCCGCAACATCGGCAGGGGCGTAGCGAGCCAGCTGAAGAAAGCGATCACGATACTCCGTGACCGACATAGTCCCCTGAATTCACAAAGACAGATAGATATCGGAAGATTAACTCAAGATTTCATAAGGATGGAACAAGGGCATTAGCTCAAAAGAATCTGCTGAATGATTATATTTAAGATTACCTGCTTCAGTGCAAGGAACTCCTTCTGCTTCATCTTCATAACGCCCGCGGGGACGTTGTGGCTGCGGAAACGCTCCCGGAACTGGAGCCAAGTGAGAGCCTCGCGGTCATGAACTGGGTGGGACTCCCACCAGTCCAAAGCTGCCCCTCGCAGCTGTCCTGCTGCGTACAAGACGCGCTCACGATCATCGCACTGGGCGATGTCCAGCTGACGCTCCACTGCACGGAGCCAGTCGTCGGCCTGAAGAGGGTCGGACGTGTGAGAAAACGTCGGCGGGTGACCCCTCAGGAACTCAGCACGCCTGTTGCGAGGCTGCGGCGGTGGAGGAGGCGGAGGCTGAGTGTGAGCGTGCTGAAGAGCCTGAACAGTGTTGTTCAGGGTGGCCATCATCTGCATCTGGAGCTGGAAGTACTGCTCCGGAGTCAAAGGCGGCGGCATCGGGATCCCAGTACCCTGGTTGTTCTGACCCTGCTGCTGGCCAGAACCAGAACCGGTGCTCCTGGTGTTCACCATCTGATTTGAACAAAAGATTTCACGAGTAAGGATATTGCAGGAATAAACTCAGATGGATATGATAACTCCTTGCGGAAAAAGACTCAGCCATGATAAAGTAGACAGGATAGAGTGGACTGTTTTACCCCCAACGATCTAACTCATTTTATTAATTATTTAACTTTAATATCTGAGTGATTTTCTCTAAACAAATTTAAACTACTAAGCTATGCAATCATTAAAAAAATCCAAATCAAACATGTAGCATAATAACAAGCAGACAATTTTCACAACTTAGCCGAGTTTAACATACGACTCGACTAACACAACGCGTCGCAGAACGTGCTATCGTATTATTATAAAAGGGTCACCTAGCTAATACTCATGGTGGTCAGATGACTGATTCAGGCCAAAATATACGAAAACTATTCTTCAGAGAGAGAAATCAAGGCAAGAAGGGTAAAAGTCATAGAATTCAAGGGGCATAATAGTAAAATAGTTTCAGCAGGCAAGGATTGGAGAGAAGAAGTCCTAAAACTCGACCAGTTCTATCTAGGCTTCGTCCTACAGTCGATACGGCTTTGATACCACTCTGTAACACCCGGTTTATAAAAGAACATAAACCGAGCAATCATATACGTGCCAGGATCAAGTCACACGTATATACAACAGAACGAACAGTATATCATAGCACATATCACGTAAAAAGATATAATAAAGCGAATACGAATGTTATTTATTAAATTAATGACAAAAATGTCTGATACAGCGGAAGCGAAGTACAAAATACGATAAAGCTCTCCGAAGCTGAAGCAGGGCGCCACAGGGACGTCGACTGGGAGACAAACACCTAGAAGTCCTCGTAGTCCTGGTAGCGCTGGACGAACTCCCTCGTGTCGGCAGGAACTGAGCAGCAGTAGCGTAGCCAAGAGGAAAAAGTAGAGAAGAGGCAAGAGTGAGTACACAACTTGTACTCAACAAGTATAACACAAACTATGAGGCTCTAGGCTGGCTGACTCAACTGCATTAGCTTTTAAGTGTTGGCAAAATTTTATTAAAACTATTAACTACGAGTTGATGAATTACCATTAACCCAGTTACATAGTAATTAATCAGAATTAATTAAGAAACTACTGAGAACCATACCCAAAACCAAGCCACCAAGGTAAACCCCGAGAAGCACCTCCCTCGTCGGAAGGAGATAACTTCACTAATCAAAAGGAGGATCTGGGCCGCTCATAACCGTGAGCACGGCTAGTATACCAGTTTTACACTCTGCAGAGGTTGCACATCTTTACCCACAAGTCGTGAGCTACGCCAGTTGTTCATCACACTTCCTTAGGTGAGATGACTAGCGACTCACTACGAGGCCTTTACAAAGAATCTCGTTGGTAAGGCGTAACCGCGAGAGTTAGGTCGGCGACGATGGGGCCCACCTCCGGGGGTACAAGCACAGGAGCGCAATCCAAGCACAGACTAAGCCGGAGAAGCAGGGACCATTGAAGCTTACTACTCTTGCCCCGCAGGTAAGTTACTCCAAACCAAAAAGATCTAATTATTACGCCAAGTCTATCCCATTCTAGCCTTGTGGTAGCGCTGTTGTCCCAGGTTGTCGCTCTATGAACCGGTCCTTATGGAGAGTGGCCAACCAAGCACTAAGCACCGTGCTGGCCCCCTAAACCATGTTTCTACAAAAACCATCTTTTAACGAGACGTGAGCCACTCATCCACACAGAGGGCCACTCTCAGAATTAAGTTCAAGTAAACCATTAATCAAATTAATTAAAAAGGACCAGAGTGTGTTCTAGCGCAGCAAACTAGCACAACTAACCAAAATGCAACCCAAAGGTATATATAAGGGATATAAAGTGGCTAGGAAATCCTTATAGGCATACAGTATTAAAATGCAGTATGAAAATGTATTTAAAGGTGATAGGTTGTTCATGTTATACTTGCCTTCCTCGTACTGCTCCTGCTGCTGCTCAAAGTGCTCGGAAGACGGCTGCTCCGGGTACTGGTACTGGGGCTCCTTAGATGGATCAACGTCTACTCACGAACACATGGCCAAAACAATGCACAACAATAAGCATACAAGCAAACTCTAACAAAAAGCTAAAGAACAGTACATCAATACATAAAAACAGCAAGAAACTAAGCTAAAACTATTCTACTCGATACAACGATCGCGTGGATATAAAGAACGCTAAAAACGGAGCTAAAACGCATTTTCTAGGCTAAAAACAAGTCCTAGGGGCTTATTTGTAAGAAAACTGAAGTTTCAGGGGCTTTTCTGCTAAAACCGAGGGCTGAAACATAATTAAACTAAAACTCTGGGGTCTAACTCACAAAATTACCAAGCTAGGACGGCGGGTTCAATATTTAAAAAGCTCAGGGGGCTATTTGCCAAATTCTGGGCCAAACTGCAAATATTTTTGAAAAGGGAGGGACTGCGGGTTCATTTCCAAGAAAGGCGAGGGCTCTTTAGCAAATATGACAGGCCGAAGGGGTACGGTTGGATCTCAGCCGTTGGATCCAGATCTGATGGTCCAGATCTGATCGGTTTGGGGATCTAATCACGGGCGTCCATCTCGGATCGGATGGCCAGGGTTGAGAGGGGGCGACGGCGGCGGCGCTGGTCGCCGGGAAACCTTTCCCGCGGCGGCGCCTCGCCGGAGAGGCCCGAAACCGGTGTTCCCGTGGCCGATTTGCCTCGGATTTGGCCCTGGAATGATCACCGCGACACGCGTGATCCACCTAGGGCTACTGCTGGGCTCGGTAAGGGATCCTGCGGGGTTCGCCATGGCGCCGGGCGGCGCTAGCTCGCCAGCGGGCGGCGTTCCGGTGCTTCCAGGGGCTACGGGCCTAAATACCCAGCGCAAAGGAAAGGAGGGGCCAACGTGATGCTCATCGAGGGTGGAATCGGATGGATGGCATGGCGCAGGGTGTCGGCGGCGTGAACCTGGCGGCGGAGCTAGACGGAGCGTGGCAACGGAGTCGACGCAGGGCGACTCCGGGTGCTGGACCGGCCGGAGGTGTCCGTGCGGGTCCTGCGAAGGTGTCCCAGGGGCCAATTAAGTCCGTAGTCACCGGAGGTGGCGAAATGAGATGGAGCAGGGGCTCACCGGCGTGGAGTCGCGGCGCTGCTCCGCTCCGAGCAGAGGCAAGGCGGCGGCTAGGGTTGTGCGGCGCTGCGGGGTGAGATGGGGGCGCAGGGGGGTGCGGCTGGGGTTAAGAAGGGCAGGGCCGGGAATCTCGGCGTGCGCGCCTGCGGGGAAAGTCGCGGAAATCTCGGGCGGGCATTGCGGCTCTGCGGGGAAGACGGAGCTGGCAGCTGGGCCCGGACCGTCAGCGGGTTTGGGCAGCGGGCGACACTGGCGGGTGGGACCGGCGGGTCAGGGCGGACGACGCGCGGCGCGGGCGACGCTGGGCTGCTGCGTGACGTGGACAGGCGGGGCAGGCCGGGGAGGTGGGTTTTGGGCTGGATCCGGGGGAAGGGAAGCGGCCCGGGGAGGAGTGGGTTTGGGCCGGACGAGGGAGAGGTTGGGTTGGGCCGGACTGGGGAGAGAGGTGGGCTGCGGGTTGGGTTTTGTTTGGGTCCGGTTTGGTTGTGGGTTTGTTTTTCCTTTTCTATTTCTATTTCTATTCTATTTCTCACTCAAGCTCAACTATTTGAATTCAAAAGAAAATTTGAATTCAAACCCCTATGAAATCAAACAATGAAAACAATGCATCAGCATGAATGCAACACAAGAATTAAACCTATGATAAATTTTAATCATTAAGGAACCAAATTGAATTAAATGCCATACTAAACACAATAAACCTTAGAAATTTAAATAAAGCCAATTAAATTTATTATTAAATGCTGAAATTTAAATTAGGGTGTTACATCCGGCGTGGATTTCCCCGCACCCGGACGAGACCGAGCCGAAGCCCCCGCAGGGCTACGTCGTAAGCTTCGTGCGCCTCCACGAACGGGGCTTCGGCGTCCCCGTCAGCAAGTTCATGAGGGCCCTGTGCGAGTACTACGGAGTGGAGCTGCACAACTTCAGTCCCAACTCCATCTCGCAGGCGGCGGTCTTCGTCGCCGTCTGCGAGGGGTACCTCGGCATCGACGTCCACTGGGATCTCTGGATCCACCTGTTCCGCGGCGAGCTCTTCGTCGAAAACGCGCGGAACCAGCCGAGGCGGTTCGCGCGCGCCGGTGGCCTGACGCTCCATGTCCGCCCGAACCGGAGGAACCTTTACATCACAAGCAAGATGACGACGAACAACTCCGGGTGGAGCCGAGGGTGGTTCTACCTTCGAAACTTCAGTGGCACGCTCCCGGCGTTCACCAACAAGGTTCTTCGGGAGCATCCGGCGAAGTGGGACTAGGGGGTGTCGCCCCCGGCGCAACAAGCCAGGCTCGAGGGCCTCACCGATGCGCTGGCGCGTTTGGCGAGGAAAGGATTGACAGCGGCGGCCGTCATCGCGAACTTTCACCGGCAGAGGGTGATCCCTCTTGTGGAGAGGGCCCTGCCGATTTACCGGCTCATCCCCGGGAGCAAGGTTGAGGGCTCGAGGACGTCGAGCAAGCTTCTCTCCCACACCAACACCACCCGGAGGGCGAGGTATGCGGTGGCGGAGTTTCCCCAAGATCCCACGGATCTTTGGAGTATCAAGATGCGCCCCGAGCCGGGGTATATTTCCCTGGTGAGTTTTGGCTTCGAACTCGTCGTGCATCGTGTAGTTCCCCTTTCCTGACCCCATCTCGGGTGTGTTGTACAGGGTTTGAGATGCGGCACCTCGAGGCCCCCGGTCCCAGAACAGCGCCTGATCAATCGCCTCCACGTGGAGAAGATGAAGAGGCGGAAGGACGCGGCGGAGACAAAGGCCGAGAGGAAGAGGAAGAGGAAGGCGAAGCACGACAAGGCGTGCAAGCTCGCTCGCTCGGAGGGGAAGGCGCGGCCCGCCACACCCGAGTCCTCGGAGGAGGATGAGGAGGAGGCCTCGGACCCCGAGGACCACGTTCCGGGGAGGGACGGAGAGAGCGCGAGCCCCCCACCGTTCTACCTGTGGGACGAGGAAGAGGGAGCGACCGTGGTACCAGAGGAGCCGAGGGCCGCAGGGGGGCCATCGGCGAATCCCTCCCTCGAGGCTGCGGCGCGGGAGTCATCCCCGTCATCGGCCGCCGAGGAGACGCCCGCGCCCCAGGTGCTGATCCGTGGCGCCGAGGCTGCGGCGGGAGAGGAGTCGTCCGTGCTGGCAGCCTCGAGCCGCCGGGCCGACACGAGGGGGGCGCCTTCGGGGCAGTCTTCGAGGGATGGCTCGATGCCACGGGCTCGAAGGAGCGCCACGAGGAAGAGGAGCATGAGTGCTCGATCTGGGTAAGTATTTTGGATTTTGTTTTTGTCGCGTATCTGGTGGATTTCTCGATCCTGCTCAACTCGCGTCTCTTGATTTTCAGCTCCGGGGCCGTTCCCAAAGATGCGGTGCAGCTCGCCCCGGCCAAGGCTCTGAAGACCGGGGCGCGCAGCACGCCGCACACGGCACCGCAACCCCAGCCTGCTGTGGATCTCGAGGCGGCGGCCGCAAGGCTACGGGAGGCCCTGGCCCGAGGGGCCCGGGCGGCGCAGCAGGCTCGGGCACAAGAGGAAGGCGACGCCGGCCAGAGTGGCGCCGAAGCGACTGCTCAGGCCGATGATGCCAAGGGGACTGGCCGGGGCGGTGCCGGTGGTGCCGACCAGGCGGCCATCGATATTGAGGCCGGTCAGGGCGACGCGGCCCGCGCCGCCCGACTGGATACGGAAGGAGAAGCTGGCGGGGGCGAGCAGGAGTGCCCTGCCGGTGACACAGAGGAGGATACTCTCGTCCATGAGCCCCCGAGGGTCGAGGCCGAGGGCCTCGCAGAGGACGTGGCGCAAGAGGCGCCAGAGATAGAAGGAGCCCCCATCTCGGAGCCCACCGAGGCCCGGGACGAGGGTACCGTCGCGATAGTGCCCGTGCCCACGGCGCAGGAGGGCGCAACGGCGGTGGTGGAGCTGCCAGACAGCAGCGAGGAGTACGGGGACTCGATGGATATCGATCCCGCTGCTGCAGCGAGCGCCGCCGCACATATTGCCGAGTTCGCGTCGGCCAGCGCGGGAGTGCTCGAAGCGGGGGCGTCGGAGGGGAGCCACCTCGGGGTTATCGTCCCGTCCGGTGTCCCCTCAGAGTTCCTTCGCAAGGAGCAGGAGGAGGAGGAGGCCTGGAACAAGCAGATGGGCGTTGGGCGCGAGATCTTGCAGGCCCTCGACCGCGCTTATCAGCTTCATCAGAACACGGATTACCAGGTCAGCCAGGTAAATATTTCCCGCCGAAAATTGATCAGATTTGGTTTTAGTTTTTGCGTGTCTTCACCCACGCCGTCCCCCTTTGCAGCAGCTGAGGGAAATCTCGCGCGAGAAGAGCATCGAGATGAACCGGCTGTACTCCCAGATGAGCCAGCTCGGGCAACACAACGCCGAGCTGGTGCTCAAAAATATCGATGCCAACACAAAAATGGCCGATCTGGGGGCGCATCAGCAGGCGCTGGAGGAGGAACTGGCCCAGGTCACCGATGAGCGGGACGCCCAGAGGGCGGCAGCGGAGCAGAAGGCCCGGGAGGCCGAGGCGTAAGCCGCCGAGCTGCAGCGCCTTCGGACGGCGCTCGAGGATAGAGCTCGGGAGGCTGAGGCGCAGAGCGCCGAGCTGCAACGCCTCAGCGCCACTCTCGAGCAGCAGAAGGCCGAGCTCCTCCACAAAGAGGTGGCCATGGTTGCGCTCGCCGGGACCCTCCAGGAATAGGGTGTGGCCCTCGAAGAGAGGGAGGTGGCCCTCCAGAACATGGGGGCTAGCCCTAAGGAAAAAGAAGCCTCCTTGTCCTCGCTCGAGGAGGCCGCCCGTACCCAGAGGGAGGAGGCGCAGAAGAACATGGTGGGTGAGTACCTTCGATTTTCCGTTGATTTATTTCTTTTCGTAGCTAATGTTGATTTCCTTTACTCAGAGCTGAGGCAAAAGGTGGCGGACGAGACTGCGGCGAAGGAAGCGGTTCACACCGCGCTCACGGCGGCACAGATGGAGTTTGCTGAGCTGGAGCAGACCGCCGTGAGTGTGTGTCAAGAGCTCGAGGGGGATGGTGCCGTCTCGGGCAGTTCGGTGATCAGCCGCCTGCGCGCGTTAGGCGGCCGGATTGCCGAACACGCCAAGAGTACCTTCCGCCTCGGTGTCCTGCGGGCTCTCACCGTGGCCTCGACGCATTACCTCATGGATCTCCAGAGGGTGTCGTCGGGGTACGTCGTGCCCGATGATGCTGACGCGGACGCCGCATCGGCCATCATGGATGAAGCCGACGCGGCAACGGAGGAGTTCGCCACCGTCCTTGCCGAGAAGCTCGAGGCGGACATCCCTCCCATCGCCGAATTCGACGCCCCTGAAGACCCGCAAGGGGGGGATGGTAGCCTGTAGAACAGTTGGGCCTCGAAGCCCATGTAAATAGATTAGTGTTTATGTCATTGTCGCACTTTGTTATCGCATCCTATGAGTATAAGAGATTTCATAATTTGAATGTGTGGCCCGTCGAGGCCTTGTGTGTTCGAGCCTGTGTTTCTTTACTTTATTTCCGTGTTCTTCGTATGCGACTTGGATAAACATCTGCGAGGAAGTTCGTGTTCATAAGCAACATAGGCGTAGGGTGGTGAGGGGGGTGCCGTATCCCGGAGGCGTAGGCGGCCCCACGACTCGGCCAGCCCCGTACCGTAGTTGTTTATGCCTCGCGTCCATTTTTTCCAAGGATACGAGAAGCTTAGAGTCGAGACGGAAATATTTCGAAAAAACATTGGCGACTTTTTTGGGGACGTTCGAGGGTTCCCCCCGTAGTAGCCCCCGAGGGAGGCTCGGCTTTGCCGAGGGTAAAGCCGAGCGTACCTCAATGTTCGTGCGCGCCCGAGCCCTCGAGGGTCGGGAATGTTCCCAAAAAGCAATAAGTAAAGCGTACTTCCTTATTATTTCGGGAAATTGAAAATGCGAGTACGAACAATATACAAATAGCTTGAAATGCTAAGGATAAAAACGACGTAGCTGTTGTATATTCCAAGCGTTGGTGAGGACTTCGCCTTTTTCGTTGGCCAGCTTGTACGTGCCGGGCTTGAGCACCTTGGCGATTATGTACGGTCCTTCCCATGGAGGTGAGAGCTTGTGGCGGCCCCTGTTGTCTTGTCGAAGCCTTAGCACCAAGTCCCCTTCGTTGAGGTCTCGGCACCGGACCCTCTGCGCTTGATACCTTCGCAAGGACTGCTGGTAGCGCGCAGAGTGGAGGAGCGCCATGTCTCGAGCCTCGTCCACTTGGTCTAGCGAGTCTTCGCGAGCTCGCTGGTTTCGTTGCTCTTGATATGCCTTGAGCCTCGGCGATCCGTACTCCAAGTCAGTGGGGAGGATAGCCTCGGCACCATAGACCAGGAAGAACGGAGAAAAGCCCGTGGCTCTGCTCGGGGTCGTCCTCAGGCTCCAGATGTCCGAGGGTAGCTCCGTGAGCCACCTCCGGCCAAACTTGTTCAGCTTGTTGAAGATTCTTGGGTTTAGTCCTTGGAGGATCATGCCGTTGGCACGCTCCACTTGCCCGTTCGTCTGCGGGTGTGCCACAGCCGACCAGTCCACACGTATGTGGAAGCTGTCGCAGAACGCCAAGAACTTCTTGCCTGTGAACTGGGTGCCGTTGTCGGTGATGATCGAGTTCAGGACCCCGAACCTGAAGACGATGTCAGTGAAGAATTGGACTGCTTGCTCGGATTTGATCTTGCTGATGGGTCGAGCCTCGATCCACTTGGAGAATTTGTCGACCGCCACCAGCAAGTGGGTGAGGCCCCCGGGCGCCTTTTTTTAGCGGACCGACGAGGTCCAGTCCCCACACAGCAAACGGCCATGTGATGGGGATCGTCTGCAGGGCATGAGCCGGGAGGTGTGTTTTTCGAGCGTAGAATTGGCAACCCTCGCAAGTCCGTACGACGTCAGTGGCGTCGGCGACCGCGGTGGGCCAGTAAAAGCCTTGCCGAAACGCGTTACCCACGAGGGTGCGTGGCGCGGCGTGGTGGCCGCAGGCGCCAGCATGGATGTCGCGGATCAGCTCCTTGCCCTCGGGGATGGGGATGCATCATTGCAGGACACCCGAGGGGCCACCCTTGTGTAGCTCATTGTCGATTAGGACGAAGGACTTGGCCCGCCTGGCGAGGCGTCGCGCCTGAGCGTGGTCCGAGGGTAAGATCCCTCGAACCATCCAGTCAAGGTACTGGACGCGCCAGTCTTGCGAAGTGGGGGCCTCGTCAACTTCCATTGCTTCGGCCTCGTCCGAGGAGGTGGTCCCGAGGTCAAAGTCCATGGGCTTGACCCCGTCCGCCGGGGGGTTCCCGCCGGAGGGCCCGGCGGACGAGGGGCTTGGCTTCGTCGGTTGATTGAACTCGACAGAGGGCTTGGAGATGTCGCGAGCGAAGACGTTCGGGGGGACGGTGGTCCGCCCTGAAGCTATCTTGGCCAGTTCGTCGGCGTCCTCGTTATACTTGCGCGGGACATGATTGAGCTCAAGGCCATTGAACTTGTCCTCGAGGCGGCGTACTGCGTTGCAGTACGCCTCCATCTTCGGGTCGTGACAGCTAGACTCCTTCATGACTTGATCGACGACAAGTTGAGAGTCCCCGCGTATGTCGAGGCGTTTGATGCCAAGTTCGATGGCAATGCGGAGGCCACCAAGGAGGGCCTCATACTCCGCCATGTTGTTCGAAGCAGGGAAATGCAAACGGATTACGTACCGTATATGTTCGCCGAGGGGTGAGATGAAGAGGAGGCCGGCACCGGCGCCGGTTTTCATCACCGACCCGTCGAAGTACATAGTCCAGCATTCGCCCTGGATTTGCGATGGGGGTAGCTGAGTGTCCGTCCACTCTGCCACGAAGTCAGCCAAGATTTGGGACTTGATTGCCTTGCGAGGGGCGTAAGTGAGTGTTTCTCCCATCAGCTCCACAGACCATTTGGCAATTCTACCCTCGGCTTCCCGGTTGCGAGCTATCTCTCCCAAGGGGAAAGATGAGACCACGGTGACGGGGTGAGCCTCGAAGTAGTGGCGCAGCTTGCGCCGAGCCAAAACCACTGCGTAGAGCAGTTTTTGAATATGTGGATAGCGTGTCTTAGTTTCAGACAATACCTCGCTGATGTAATACACTGGTCGTTGGACGGGCTAAGCATGGCCCTCCTCTTGTCTTTCGACCACGATCACTGCGCTGACCAATTGGGTCGTCGCGGCTACGTACAGATAGAGGGGATCGCCGTCCGTAGGCGGTGTGAGAATGGGAGCTCGAGTGAGCGATGCCTTCAGCCTTTCGAGGGCTTCTTGAGCTTCGGGGGTCCACGTGAAGCGCTCGGTTTTCCTCAAGAGTCGGTACAGGGGTAAGCCTTTCTCGTCGAGACGCGAGATAAAACGGCTAAGGGACGCTAGGCATCCCATGACCCTCTGTACCCCCTTCAAGTCTCGGATCGGTCCCATCCGAGTGATGGCCGAGACTTTGTCAGGGTTGGGTTCGATGCCCCGCTGGGAGACAACGAAACCCAAGAGCATGCCTCGAGGCACCCCGAATACGCACTTCTCAGGATTTAGTTTTACCCCTTTGGCCCGTAGGCAGTCGAATGCGATCCTGAGATCAGCAACCAGGTCGTCCGCCTTCCTGGATTTCACAATGATATCGTCGACATATGCTTCTACGCTGCGCCCGAGATGGTCTCCGAAAACGTGGAGCATACACCGTTGATAGGTGGCTCCGGCGTTTCTGAGGCCAAAGGGCATCGTAACGTAGTAGTACATGCCGAAAGGTGTGATAAAAGAAGTCGCGAGCTGGTCGGACTCTTTCATCTTGATTTGGTGGTAACCGGAGTAAGCATCAAGAAAGGACAAGATCTCACATCCCGCAGTAGTGTCTACAATCTGACCGATTCGTGGCAAAGGAAAGGGTACCTTCGGACATGTCTTATTTAAACTAGTGTAGTCTACACACATCCTCCAGCTCCCACTCTTTTTCTTCACTAATACTGGGTTAACTAGCCACTCGGGATGGAATACCTCTTTGATGAATCCGGCCGCCAGAAGTTTCTGCAACTCCTCGCCGATCGCCCGGCGCTTGAGCTTGTCGAAGCGTCTTAGGCGCTGCTTCACCGGCTTGGAGTTGGGTCGGACATCAAGAGAGTGCTCGGCGACCTCCCGCGGTATGATAGGCATGTCTGCGGGGCTCCACGCAAAGATATCTGCGTTGGCGCGGAGGAAATCGACGAGCACCACTTCCTATTTGTCGTCGAGGGTGGCGCTGATCTGCAACACCTTGTCGTCGGAGTGGCTTGGTCGAGGGGTACTTTCTTGATACCCTCGGCGGGCTCGAAGCTCCCAGCGTGTCGGTGCGTGGAGTCTAAGGCCTCGCTCGCCATTTTGTCGAGGGTGGCTGCGAGGGCCTCGTCCTCCGCTTGAGCTTCCGCGCGCTCAACGCACTCAACGTCGCACTCGTAGGCGTGCTCGAACGAAGAGCCAATGGTGATGACGCCCTTTGGACCCGACATTTTGAGTTTGAGGTAGGTGTAGTTGGGGACGGCCATAAACTTGGCGTAGCAAGGACGACCAAGGATGGCATGATAGGACCCTCAAAATCCCACCACCTCGAAAGTGAGTACCTCCTTGCGGAAGTTGGCTGCTGTGCCGAAGCACACAGGCAGATCGATCTGGCCGAGGGGTTGGACTCGCTTCCCCGGCGCAACGCCATGGAACGGCGACTTGCTGGGGCAAAGCTTGTCTAGTCCGATCCCCATGAGCTCCAAGGTTGGGGCGTACATGATGTTGAGGCCGCTGCCTCCGTCCATGAGCACCTTGGAGAAGCGGGTGTTGCCGATGATGGGGTCGACAACGAGCGGGTACCGTCCCGGATGCGGGACGTAGTCGGGGTGGTCCTTGCGGCCAAAGGCAATGGTATCCTTCGACCAGTCGAGGTAGGATGGCGTGGCTTTGGTGACGGAGAAGACCTCGCGGCGCTCGCGCTTGCGCTGCCGAGAAGTCATATTCGTCGTTGCTCCTCCAAAGATAAAGAAGGTGTTCTCCACTGGGGGGAACTCGTCATCTCCACCTTTGTCGCCCGCATCCTTCTTCTTGTCTTCGTCGCGATGTGCGACACGGTTATAGTACTTCTTGAGCATTTCGCACTGCTCGAGGGTATGGTTGACCGGCCCCTTGTGATAAGGGCACGGTTTCTTAAGCATGTCGTCGAACTGGCCACCGCCACCTCGAGGGGGGCCTCGAGGACCTTTGCGGTCTGGGGCGGCAGCGAAGGCCTCCTCGGAGTCCTCCGCCCGCCCTGACTCACGCTGGTTTGGTGGGACCGGCTTCTTTCCCTTCCTCCCCCGCTTCAATTTCTTGGCGGGGGCGTTGGGCTTGACGCTGCCGCCCTCCACGGGCGCATCGTCCTTGCGCTTGCTCGATTTGTCGTCGAAGATGGCACCAACAGCCTCCTCGCCGGCGGCGAAGTTGGTGGCAGCGTCGAACAACTCGTTGGTATTAACGGGTCGGCTTCTTGCGAGCTCATGCACCAGATTCCTGCACGTCGTACCCTCGAGGAAAGCGTTAATGACCTCGATGTGGGTGACGCTGGGGAGCTCGGTGCACTGCTTAGAGAAGCGCCGCACCTAGTCACGCAGGGATTCGCGGTGCTTCTGACGATACCCTTTGAGGTCCCAGGAGTTCCCAGGGCGCACGTACGTGCCCTGGAAATTGCCCACGAAGATGTGGACCAAGTCGGCCCAGTCGTGGATCTGGCCCGCAGGCAGGTGCTCGAGCCACGTTCGTGTGGTGTCAGCAAGATGGAGAGGAAGGTTGCGGATGATGGCCGCGTGCTCCGTCGCGCCGCCTAGCTGGCATGCTAGGCGGTAGTCGTTAAGCCAGACCGCAGGATCAGTCTCGCCCGAGTATTTGACGAGGGTGTTGGGTTGTCGGAAGCGCGGGGGAAAAGGCGCGGTTCGAATCTCCCGGCTGAACAACCGGGTGCCCGGAGGCTCCGGTGACTCTCCCCTGTCGTGCTCGGGGTCGAAGCGTCCACCCCGTCGAGGGGTGAACCTCCTGCCGTCGATGACGTTGCGGGCGTCGCCGTCGCCGGCGTGTCCGCGAGTGTCACGGATTCGCTCCCTTACGGGAACTCTCCCGATGCTCTCGTGCACCGAGGGTGCCCTCGCAGCGGGCACTACGGCTGCCTTGCCCCTCCCCGCTGGGGGTGTGTGCACAAAAATCTCACGGTCCTGGTGCGCAGTCCCATCACACTGCTCCGGGGCCTTCGAGCGCATGCGAGACGCAGAACTCTCGGCCTGCTGCACGGCAGCTTGCTCGATGAGCTCCTGTGCCTCGCGGCGCAGGTTGCGACCCGAGGGTGTCGATGGCTCGGGCATAGCTTGGAGTAGGTAAGCCGCAGCGACGAGCTTCTCCCCCGCCGTCTTCAGTTCCGGCGATTTGTCGACGTTGTCATCGGCCATGATGCGCTCCCGGGCGACACGTCCCGCCGCCTGGGCATGTGTACCGCGCGCGGTACGCTGCTGCTTGAGTGCGGCGCGCAGCTCCTGGGTTTGTTGACGCTGCTCATCGAGCTTGGCTTGAAGCTCTTTGAGCTGCGTCATCTGGGCTTGTCGCGCCGCCGAGCTTGACGAGGAAGGTGCTGCAAGCGGGTTCGCCGGTTGCTTTGCCCGCGCGTTCGCCCCGGCGTCCCCGTCGTTGCTTGGGGCGTTGTCGTTTTGCTCGCCCGCAAGGTCCACCATGAAGCATTCCCGGGAAGGATCGAAATCCCCCTCGCTGGAGTCTTCGGAGCAGGTGAGGCAGTAGGCCGTCGCCAGCTGGAACGAGCGAAGAGCGTCATGGTCGTAGACCCCGGAGTAGTCCTCGGCCTCCTCGGCCGCGAAGTTGTTCATGAAGAAGTTGACGTCGTCGGCGATCGAGCTCGCCGTCTCAGGGTAGGATTCGTCGAGGGACGACGTAATGAGGTTGCGGATCGATAGAAGATGATGACCCGGCAGATCCTCATACTCGGTGAGGTTAGTGCTGATTGAAGAGGCGTAAGTACGGGCGGCGGTGTTGCGCATCCCGAAGGGGAAGGGCGAGGTCGAAGTCGAGGCCCCCCCTGGGAGGCATTAGCGTCGCTGCAGGTGACGGTGTTGCACAGATGATGCCGAGGCACGTGATGACGAAACGGTAACCCCGTTCGCCTCGATGCTGAGTTGCGACATGCCAGCCTCGACCCACGTGGGGGAGCTGTGGCGTGCCGCGCGACGACGCTCCGCGCGCGCTTGTCGCGAACGCTGACCCGAGCGCCTGTCGCGCCGGGCTGGCGTAGTCGGAGCGATGGGGTTGCGTCTGGGCGAGAGGAGCCGCATCAGGTAACCGTTGCCAGTCGCTCTGAACTCGAGACTCCCGAACCAGATCACAAACCCAGCGGGGAGCGGATCCGAGACACCCATGGGGTATGGGTTGGATCTGCTCGCCATCCCCTGGAGATCAAATAGGAAAAAAGAGAGAGAGAAAATGTCACGCGGCAGTCCCCTACCTAGCGCGCCAACTGTCGGTGTCCCGGCCCGGGGGCCCGGATCCCAACTGGTGAATGCTGCGTGTTTTCTCGTCCCAGATGATGATGCAAGAGGCAATCACAGTAACGCACGGTTTACCCTGGTTCCGGCCGCGGGGCCGTACGTCCAGCAAAGGGGGTGTGCGAGGGCACTGTATTATCTTGCACCCGGAGTGCTTGTAGTAGGGGGTACAAGCGAGGTGAGAGAGGGAGAGAAGCTCCCAAGTCTCGGCTAAGAGTGGAGTCAGTGGAGATGAGTGTTCTGTAGACCTTGAGCGTCCTCTTGAGGAGAGAAGCCAGAGAGGCCAAGCAGACTAATGTCCAGACCAGAGAGATTAGCCCGCCCCCGCTAAAGGAAACCCACCTCCTCCTTTTATAGGCATAAGGAGGGGTGGTGTACACGAGTGGGGGCATGGAGGTCGTCGTTTTCCCTTGAATCACGGGGTTACAGTGGTCGGATACTGTAGGATGTACACTGTGGGAAGGCGGCGTGCGTCGCTGTCGTCCTGGATGTCGTCCTTCGTCCTGTGAGGATTGCGCCGTATGCCCTGCAGTGTTCCGGTGGTAGTAATGGCGCGGGATGGCCCCAGACTTCCTGGTCGGAGTGCTGGCGTGCACACTAGAAGGTCCGGGGGACGCGTGACGTCGCCGGGCCTTCGAGAGGAGGGGGGAGGTCCGGGATGTCGGCGGGAGCAGTACCGAGCCCGTCTTGTCCCCCGTCGCAGGTCCCAAGGCGCTGCCACAGCGTCCGGGATGGCGGTGTGGTGACCAGAGTCAATGGATGGGACCCCGGTCATATCTACTGTGGGAGTGGCGGCCTTACGCCGCCCGTCCTTTGAGCCGTGGTGGAGTGGCTGGCTTTGAATGCCTTCGTACGGCGAGCGGTTGGGCGGCGGAGCCGTTTGTCCTTTGTGCCGAAGGACGGCCTCGAGCGAGGCGAAAGATGAGACACCGCTCGAGGGTAGATCCGCTACCCTCGAGCGAGGCGGAGAATGAGTTACCCGCTCGAGGGTATATCCGCTACCCTCGAGCGAGGCGGAGATTGGTTTTCTGCTCGGGGGTAGTTTCGCTACCCTCGAGCGAGACAGAGATTGCCCAGCGGAACCGAGAGGGACCCTCGAACGAGGCGGAGATTGTTCAGTGGGTTCGAGGGGAATGTGAATGGGCCGCACGCTGGGCTTCTTTGAGTCCTTTCCTTTCCTCCGGACGGGAAGCAGGCCGTGGGCCTTCGTGGGCCCAGTTGCTTTAACATGTGTTTGTATTTTTTAAAGCGATCTTAGTACCCCAATTAGGGTGTCCCTAATTGTGGTACCCGACAAGATTCAACATTTGATTTCAAATTGTTGGAACTGTAAAGAGAAAATGTTGAAATTGGAAGCGCGAAATATTGAAAATACTAAATTAAAATGTTGAAGGCGCTTCTTCTCCGACGAGCAATCTTCTTCTCCGGCGAGCTCGGCGCGCAGCGGCGGCACGGGCGGGCGGGCGGGCGGCGGCTGGCGAGCATGGCGCGCGGCGGCGGCACTGGCGAGCGGAGGCGGGCGCGACCTCAGCGTGCGGGAGCGGTAGCGCGCCGAGCTCAGCGTGCGGAGCCGCGGAGGCGCATGCGGGCAGCGGTGGCCGTGCCCACACTGAGCAGCGGTGGCGGTAGGTCAGGCGCGACATGCGGGACAGGAGGGCGATGGGGCAGGAAGCGCCAGCGGCGGTGGGGTGCGCGGGCCGCGTGGGATGGCGGCGGGGGTAGGGAGGGAGCGCGCAAGTGAGAAAGGGTGAGAGTTAGGGTTTGGTTGTGTCGATCCAACGGTTGCAAAGGGTTGCACGAATCTCAAACACTGAAAGATGTGGAAGAAAAATCTACCGGAAGATACATAGGATTGACGAATGGTAAACATTGAAATTGCGGTGGGGCCCACTTGTCAGTGTTTAGCTAGCATACTTTAGGCCCATGGGCCGTAAGTAGTAGCGGGCTGGCGACCGGAATAATAACTCGGACGGGCAGCAATAGCAACCGAGCAAAGCGGCGAAGACAAGCTCACGCGCCGCCGGCGATGTATGGCGCTTCCGACCCCGCCGCCGCGGAGCGCACGGCGTTCCGGCGGGCGGAGAAGCAGTACAAGCGCTACAAGCCGGCCAAACTCAAGGGTAGGTCCAGGTCCAGGTCAGGATCTTGGTCCCCACCTTTCTTGCCCTCTTGGTTGCCATCTTCGTCTCTGCTCCCAAACCCTGACGCCTTTGTTGCTGCAGGAGCAAGCCGGCCGGCGTTGAGGGAGGCGGCGGTGACCTCTCGGCGGTGGTTGACTTCCACGCGCTGCTTGCGGCCTACGGGGAGCTGCCCGCCGGGATCTGCCGGAGCGACTGCGCCGGGTTCGACCGCCCCGTGTTCTGCTTCTTGGACCGGCCGGGTAACTGCGGAGCTCTCCCTCCCTATCCTTCTCTGTTCGGGTTAAAATTGGATGGTCCAGCTTGATTTTTGTACTTGCGGTTTTGAACATTGCACTTCGAACAGGGGAAGTTTGCAAACCTTGATCCTCTCTTAGACGCCGTTTTCCTCCTGTAAATTGTAATTGCATTTGGCTAGTACTAGTGTGGGGGTGCAGATTTATGTGAATAAGATCTTCATCTAGGAATTGAATGGCCAGCTAGATCTCTAGTCATGGTGTCATTACTGATCATTTTCTTTGATCCTAGGTTCGGTAATCAATAAACTTTTTTAACTATTATTTCAATTTACTTTAATTGGAACATGAGTGGTGGACAGTATAGCAATGTGGACCAGAGAAGGATATCCACTTCGTATTTTGTGTTCGGCTCGTTGTTTCCTATCTTTCTTCCAACTCTGTGATAACATATCAGGAGTGCTTATGGGGATGACATATCATAATTTTGACTACTGGTTTATGATTGAACGGTGTTCCTGCCAAGATTTGTGTATAAAATTCAAACATGCATGGCATTTCTCATTCTCGACATTGCCCACGAATCATAATATCATTACACCTAATATAGTTCTGATATACTGGCATTCATCTTTTTTAACTTTATAGGATTCTATTTCATTCCTGGTGCTCTATCAACCGAGGAACAATGCTATTGGATTAGGGAAAGCTTGAAAACATTTCCACAGCCACCTAATAGGACTAATTTGACTGCTATATACGGTTCAATTTCTGACTTGTTCATTGCTGCTAAAAATCAAAAGATCTTGGTTGAAGTGGAAAATTCTGATGTACAAGAAAAAGAACAGAATAATGGTGATGGGAAAATGGAATCCAGAAACTTCAAATTTGTGGAGGACCTAGAGATCCAGAAGGGTGAAGACTGTAGGTCAACCAGAGCAACTACTCTCATGCGGAAGCTCCGGTGGAGTACCCTTGGCCTGCAATTTGATTGGTCAAAAGTATGTGTCCATTTGCTTCCGTGATGGTGCTAATAACCATTCTCATTTCCATTATTTCTTGTGTTAGAGGAGTCAAGGGCCTATTGGGCCTTAGCCCATTAGGGTTAATTAGTCGCTTGCTTAGGGGTTAAGTAAACCTCTCTATATAAGGAGAGGAGATGTATCAATCTAATCAATCAAAAGATTAGAAGGAAATCCCTTTCCTCTTGCCGGCCGTGGGCGAAGCCCCGCGGCCGGTGTTCCCAGCGCCCCCAACCCTAGCCGCCGCCGCGATCCAACCTGTGAACAGTACCGCGGTACTGTAGCGCCGCCACCGCCTCCCTCGACTCTCCCCTGCTCGATCCCAACAGCAGCCATAACAATCTGGTATCAGCTATGCCAGGCGACGACAAGTCCGAGCCACCACTGCCGCCGCCAACCATGGAGGGTCCGGCCGCCCAGATGACTAAGCTGCTGAGCAGCATGAGCGACATAGAGATGCGCATGGAGGCACGCATCACCGCTATGGAGTCGCGCCTTCAACCGCCGCCGACGTCGAACCCTGCGGCGTCCATGCCCTATGGGATGCCAGGGTATGGATCTACAACCCTGGCGAGTTCTTCATCGACGCCCGCCACCACGCTGTCCACGGCACCCCCAACGTCTTCGCCGACATCCAGCGCGCCCTTCTCCTACGGGATGCCGGGGTATGGATCTACTTTGCTGGGGAGCCCTTCCTTCACGGCCGCCGCCACCATGGCCACGGCCGCCTTCCCGTCGTTCATCGCCCCCAGCCCCATGCCCGCTGCAGATGTGCGACTCCCAAAGGCAAGAGCGTCTCCTGCAGCGATTGTTCCATCAGTCACCAAGGATCTGTGCGCCGACATAAGGGTTACAATAGTCCAGATACAAGCCGCTCTCCAGGAGATGATACAACTTGAGCGAAAGAGAGAGGCGGTCGTGCACCTACAAGCGGCAACGCGCAAGTTCTTGGCTCGACGGCTCGTCCGCGTGATGCGCAAGGAGCAACAAGACCAAGCGGCTACATTCATCCAAGCGGCAGTGCGACTGCAGGCTGCAGCACGCGGCCTTCTACCGTGGCGACGGCTGCAGAAGATGCGCTTGGAGATGCAAGAGGCGGCTTTGACAGCGATCGACCTCGGCAATTGTGGGCGCGACCTCGGCAAATGGGGGCGCGACCTTATCCCGTCGGAAGGCCACCAGCGCTCGCGCCAACTCGCCGCTGTCTTCAAGCGCGCGCTGGGTAGCGAACTCCAATTCTACAGCAGTGGTAGGGAAGGCGGTTTCCTCTTTGTCATCGGCGGGGACGCAGTGCCTAGCGCCACCGCTTTTCGCTACCGGCCACCGCGAGCACGTCTCCGCTGGTCGCAGTCCTGATTAACTCCAGGTGGCCGTACCCGCGCACCCCTCTCGTTCCGATGGTCTCCGTGGGATCCAGGCTGTGACATACGTGCAGATCCAGCACGTGGAGGGTGTCCGCCTTATCTTCAGGAGTCAAAAAATAAAGAGTCGCAGTTTATTTAAAATAAGTCGAGATGTAAAAGGCTTGTTCTTAGGAGTTCGGTTTGCATCTAGTGGAGTCATTGTTAGCGTCATCGTAAGATTGCAGCTTGAGGACAAGCTGCATGTCCAGGTGGGATGTAGTGTTAGAGGAGTCAAGGGCCTATTGGGCCTTAGCCCATTAGGGTTAATTAGTCGCTTGCTTAGAGGTTAAGTAAACCTCTCTATATAAGGAGAGGAGATGTATCAATCTAATTAAGTAAGAGATTAGAAGGAAATCTCTTCCCTCTTGCCGGCCGTGGGCGAAGCCCCGCGGCCAGCGTTCCCAGCGCCCCAACCCTAGCCGCCGCCGCGATCTAACCTGTGAACAGTACCGCGGTACTGTAGCACCGCCACCACCTCCCTCGACTCTCCCCTGCTCGATCCCATCAGCAGCCATAACATCTTGAATACCAGCTTGTGCTGGTATTGGTATATTCTGGTACATTATAGTGCAATATATATTTTACTCTACAAAATTTTGTACAGTTTATGACAAATATATTTGGTTTGGTTCAATCATGTTATTGTTTTCAATCTAGAATTCCATTAGATATAACGCAATATTACAACTTAAAGGACATTCATGTAGCAAACTACTTAAGGAGCTATACTAGTTCATCATTGTTCAAGTGTCTCTAAACACTATTGTCTATAAAAGTAAACACAGCAAGTATCCCCCGTTGTGTGTCTAAGATGATTTGTTCTGTCATCAGGTTAGAAAATTGTATTCTATTCTTGCTTGACAGCATAATAGGCTAGGATGTTGCTTGAAATAGAATATTTATATCTTCTCTATTTTCTTTGTCAAATCCTTCTGCTTTACAGCGCAACTATGATGTATCACTTCCACACAAGAAGATTCCAGATGCCCTAGCTAGTCTTGCAAAAAATATGGCTATTCCAGCTATGCCTTTTGGAGAAGAATTCAAACCAGAAGCTGCTATAGTGAATTATTATGGTCCAAGTATGCATGGCTTCTCTTAAAATAGTGAAAATGCCTTTAGATTGATATATTTTCTTTCAAATTTTCTTGAAGAGTTGTAGCTTCATGCTCCATTTCATATATGTACTTAAATATTAAGCTTTGACTGATGTAGGTGATATGCTCGGTGGCCATGTTGATGACATGGAAGCAGATTGGACAAAACCTATTGTAAGCATAAGGTAACAATCAAGCATCTTATTTTGTGATGTTTAGATTTTTCATAATATAGCACCTTACCTTTTATCCTTTTAGTTTGGGTTGCAAGTGCATCTTTCTTCTTGGAGGAAAGACAAGAGATGAAGTTCCAACAGCAATGTTCCTGCGAAGTGGTGATATAGTATTGATGGCTGGGGAAGCACGAGAACGCTTCCATGGTAATTCATTTATAAAATGAAAGAAAGTTGTTCATAAATAAGAACTTTGAAGCGCCATAGATCATCAAATGTTCATATTTTAACCTTTGACTTCTATTTCCCAGGTGTACCACGGATCTTCACAGAAAGCAACCAACAAGAAATCTCTGCACTGGTTTCACAACTATCTGGTGAAGATGACTGCTTTATCTTGGACTATATCAAGAATTCCAGGATAAATATCAACATCAGACAGGTCTACTGAAGACCATATTGGTTGCAGGCTTGCCCATATTTGTAATCAATGCTGCGTTTTCGCTGGAGTTAGGTGCATTTGCAGAGTACAATGGTTCGATAAGTGGCATCTGGAATAGCCGAATAGGAATGATCAGAACAATTAGAATATATGCATCAAACTAACAACAATTGTAGCCCCCATTGGACAATATTTTTTGTATAATTTGGCAACCCGGGGAAGATAAAAAGGCTATTTTTTTTGGGGAATTTTAGACCAAGTAGATCTTGAGCAGGATTGCCGATCAAAAGGATTAGCAATCGGTAGCTGATTTCATGTTGTTCCATTTTCTGATGTTTCAGTCTCTTCCACAATTTTGCTGCTACTGCAAGATGTTTGCAAATCTATTTGGACCTATGCTTGATGTTTCTCTCACCTTGAGGGTTTTAAGGCTTTCTGATAATCCATATGCCAATATCTGTATCTTCTGTGTATATGTAAGTTAGCATTTGTATCAACGGATGGATTGACGTTTTTCTTGGCATTGCGGTGGTTTTCCATAGACTTATATTTCTTTCTATATTTATGATCTAACATCATCGTTTTACTAGAATATGTAAAGATTCTCATAGAACACTAGATTGCTAAACAACCACCCCTAATATTAAATGACTTGGTCAAACATTGGTAAATTTGTGAGAAGCCAAACCACGTTATTACTATGATAGGACTGGGACAAAAGCTATAGATAGTGCAAGGAAAGATCAAATATAAAAAGGATTAATGAACTCTTTTTTGGTTAACAAAGGCTCTCTCAGTTAAAGATTTTTAAAGAGTCGCATATAAAACAATATGTATTGTTTTCTTAAAGCTCGAAAGAGATTTATCTTCCTTAAAAAATAAACAGAGAATTATCTTGAATAGTGAGAATCAACACTTTTATTGTGCTTCAATAAAAGGATTCTTACCACCAATAGTGAGAATCAACACTTCTATTGTGCTTCAATACTTGTGTTACTCCCAAAAGGTTAACAGGAGTGTATCCCTAAGCACTTTTATTTTTTAGCAAAATCAGGATGTTTTACAATCCCTGTGAACTGTCTTTGCAAAATCAGTATATTTTCCAAGGTTACTTATAACAGTTACAACTCTTAGGATGCAATTTACAATGACTAGATATCAAATAGAAAAGACTGGTCACTATTTCCACTTTCTAGCGATTACAAAGGTAGATGCACAAGCACCGGATCAACAAACGACAAGGCTGGTACTACTGATCTGCTGGGAAATTATCACTTCTGAATGATTTCTTGAATTTGCTTTGAACTCAAGATCGATGCACTGATGTCAAAATTAGCCTCCTCCAATTGTTTCCGCAACTGCACATGGATTACAGAAAAATAAACATATACTTCTGTTAAATTAGAATCTAAGGGGAGGGAAATGGGAATGAGGAAGATGCACATACATTCCCAAGTATGACAGATTGGCTCTCTGGGCTATATTTCCTCATTTCAACTAGCATGTTCAGTTGCTGCAGGACCAACTCAAACCATGTAATTAGCAGCTTTCATTATAAACAACACGAATGTAATGAAGGTGTCGCTTCACCTGTTCTTGTAGTATTTGTTGAGCATGTAGTTTTTCAGCCATTTCTATAGGTTCAAGCTCAGCTTCGTCAATAGCCATCTCTTCTCTATCAAATAAAATGATAAAAACACTAAATATAAGTATTTGGCCACAGTTTACTCCAGGAAACACTGCTGCAATAGAGTAGGTGTTGCCACAAAGTATACAACTTGTCATATGTATCTTGTTCTATGTGATGGTTAGTCACTTAATGGGTTGATCGTCTCCTATTATAATAAATCAACAACTAACATATAGTGCAAATCATTAGTGCTATGTCCCAACTATCAAATGTTATGGAAACACGAACTAATAACTGAAGCATGATTGCAACTACGAGACGTAACAGGTCAACTCAAAATATATGAAACGAGTTAGAAACAAGGAAGGTGCCCATCAGCACTATGATAGCTGATAAAGGGAAATGTTAAGCTTCATTGACTCTTAACAGTAATCAGTAGCCCTTTGTTTTCCTAGATATACCATTTTAGACTGACTTGGGACCTACATATAGGAGGAAAGCACTTACTTGGCAACAAATTGATAGAATTTAATCATCAAATCCTTGTCATTTTCGTAAACAAGGTTGACCTTTCCTAAGCAACCAATACCAAAACCTGGATCTGACATTCAGAAATAACATGTCAGAAATCGATGATATCCACATTAAGGCCACACAGGAATACAATCATTTTAAAAGCAATTCTAATATGTGAAGAAAGTAAACCATATCCTTTCGCAGACGTACAAAAACTACAAATTTAGATTATTTAATTTCAGCTAATTTCAGCAAGCATTACGTTCTTGGATCTTGACATAAACCAAGTACTCAGCAAAATTACATGATACAAAACCAAAAAAACAGCATAGTAAAATAGGTCTGTCTGGTATGTTAAAGCAGCCAGAGTAAAAGGCATTTATCTTCTACAACATTAGGATCTTAGCTAACCATGATCGCATGAATGCTGTACCTTCATGCATCGCAGGTGTCTAAATAATGATTTAACCAGGGTGAAAAAAGGACCCCTCATTGAAATCGTAATGAAAAAAATGGTAATATCTAATGAATTTCCATCCTGAAACAAAACAATTTCTGAAGACAACTATAGAAACTATAAATAAATATATATGATTTTTCCTTCACACTTGGCAACTTCAAAAGAATGATAGATTTTTTTGAAAAGCTTATCATAGATTATTCATATTCCAGCTTTTCACTCAACATAATTTGCCTTTTATGATTCTATACTGCTACTGCTATGTATGGTTTTGTGTTGCTACTGCTATGTATGGTTTCTATATTGCTACTGCTATTTTTTATAACATGCAGGGGAGCTGCGTATCTGCTACTGCTATGAGTACACCATTTTCATTCATGACCTGAAACTGGTAAACTCTGTTTAGGGGGAAAAATGTCAATTGCTTTTAAAATAACATGAAAAAATTAGCCCCTGTTGCTATTAAGCACCAAATACTGTCTCTTGTATTATACATAGCTGATTTTTTTCTTCTATCCTAGTTTACTTCAGATTGATTATTTATTCACTTGTTGGAAAACTACATTGTCAAAAGAACAATACCACTGTTAGTTCCATAATCCATCAATCTACCAAATCACAAACCTTACTGTATGTTATATGGCATCACGATATGATATCAATGGATGTAGAAGTGATAACAGGGCCAATGGTCCAGGTTGCTGTTCTCACAGTTCATATCTTTTACACAAAAACAATGTGTAATTGTTCTCAATTTGATCACTACTTCTCATCTGCATCATTATCATTGTAAACCACATGCCCAGATGCTACAGCCTAAATAAACTATGTTTACTAAAACCCAAATTAGCAGGTACATGTGCTATTTGCTAGAAAATTTCGACCATGTGGCCGTAGCCTTAAAGAGGAATGCCGAACCCATTAGGCCCGGGAGGTTCCCACATGACCTGCACCCAGGTTTAAGCCCAGGTAGGTGTTCTCTCAACTCGAGGCTGTACCAAATTCGCGCGCATCAGCTAATAAAATGGCATCACGGTTCTGATATCAATAGGTGTAGATGGGAGAACAGGGCTAAATGATCCAGGCTGCTATTTTCACTGTTCCTAGTTGCTGGACGACTGATCGTTTGCAAACAAGAGTCATGCCTCATCCTAAGCACTGCCCTCTCTGTGATCAAGAGGAAGAAACGGCCCAGCACATTCTCGCTTTGTGTGTCTTTGCAACACAGTTCTCGTGTGCCATTTTGCAGCCTATTAACTTGGTAAGATTGACACCCATGAGAAGTGCTTCTTTTGCTGATTGGTGGATGAAAGCAGAAAATAGGATTCAGAAACAGCACAGGAAGGGATTTAAATCCTTCTAAGCCTGGACACTTTGGAAGCATAGAAATGCTTGTGTTTTTGATGGATCACCCCCAATCTGCAAGTGGCAATACAAGGTTTCAAAGATGAAGCCCACCTTTGGCAGTTCGCTGGGACTAAAGGGCTTACTACCCTCTACCTCAAGTTGAGAGAAACCCAAGCTTAGGTCCCTCGGTCCTAGTGGTCTGGTCCTACATTTTGTTTGTAATAGCGCCCTTTCTTAATCTCTGTATCTCACTCCGGTCCAAGGTGAGGAATGCTCAACTTGTATTTGGACCACTCTTTTCTCTCTTAATATAAAGATACACAGCTCTCATGCGTGTTCGATTCTTTTAAAAAAAACACTGTTCCTATTTCTTACACTAGAAAAGTGCATCATTGTTCTCAATTTAATCACTACTACTTCTCATTTGCATCCCAATCATTATAAACCACATGTCTAGATGCTATAGCCTACAGAAACCCACGGAGCGACAACAAGGTGTACTGGACTACTGGTTGAATGCAGTTTGCATACCTATACCCATCTCACGAAGGATCTCCTCTTGTATCTCAGTGGTCACGGCAACAGCCTCCTACAGGCACAGCAAAACACACATATTGTAACTTGCACATAAATTTCCAGTCCTTTGACATGCAAATTTGCGCTAAACAAACTGCATAATCCCTACAAAATTTCCCACATTTCATGGTCCAAACTAAAATCTGGAATTGACTCGAGACAATCGAGCTGTGTGAGCGAAATGCCGAGCTAATCAGGCAAAGAAAGATGCGTGCCAAGCACAGAACCCAACATTTCAAGAACTCAACTACCCCCGCCCCGAAGAACCCCCATCTTCCCAAGGGACACCACGAGCGCTAAAGATGAGGAATGTCGGCCAAAAGGCACATGCACCTCACCTGCTTGTCCCTGACGGCGTCGGCGATCCGCTGCTTGACCTCTGGAACGCGGGGGTAAGGATCAAAGATTAGAGAAAATCAGATGGGCCGGGGATGGAGAGCGAACTGCAATTGGGGGAAGACCGGGACCGACCGGGGAGGGAGGTGAGGAAGGAGAAGCGGGAGAAGAGATGGAGCAGCTGTTCCCTCGTCATCATGCTGTCGGCGCCGGCCGCCGGCGCCATGTCCGCCGCCGCCTTCCTTCTGTCTGTACTATAGTCTTGTGCTGGTGGTGCTCGTGGCTTCAGATTTTCTTATTTTGTTGATTATTACTCCTTCCGTTTCAAATTATAGGTTATTTGATTTTTTTTTTACACTAAATTTGACCATTCATTTTATTCAAAAAATTTATAAAAATATAATCAAATTTAAACCATTTTTTAAGAATTTATATTAATAAAATAAACCACAAAAGAAGTGATATTTTGCATAATTTTATGAATAAAATGAATGGTCAAATTTGGAGTTGAAAAAATCAAATGACCTATAATTTAGAACAGATGGAGTATTATAGATAAAAAGAAGTGGCGCCCCATTTAATGGGCAAAAATAAATCTGGACTATATGGGCCGTGTGCCCGTGTGGACATGGGCCACAAAGAGCTAAGGGTCTGTTTTGGTTAACATTTGGGTTTAATTCGTAAGCCGGTTGAGGCCCATACGACGAGTTCAAGTTCACGAAGCAAAACTTTGAGGCCTCAAAATTTTTATGATAAAATTTAGAAAGGCGAATTTCCGATTACAAATCTCTATCTCTACTTCTAGAGCAAATAATGATTCCACGGTTCATCAATCAGAATTCTAATCAAATTTGAATAAATTAATCATAATCCGAACAAATCAATATGAATCTCAATCGGAACTTGGACAATCAATACCTCACACGATCATGTACAACTTGTACACAGAGTGAAAGAACATAAATTTGGTGATCTAATATAAATTTAGGTAAAATTTATATTATCCGTAGCAATGCAGGGGCACAAATGCCAGTACACTTCCAATCACAAATATAAGCACACTCGGAGTTGGACGTAAGAATTAAGGTGAGGTACAACGGCGTATTGTCACTCAATCGTTTGTTAATGTTAAGACAACAACTTACTGTACTGAGGTAGGAGTAGTCATGAAACAATCAGACACAAATGTATATTCAAATTATCGTGGACTAATAATAGATACATAAGTAGAAGGCTATACTGACTTATATTTGAGACCGGAGGGAATATTTGTTATCGATCGAGGATATCACTAATATAGTCCTTGTTGCAATATATATATATATATATATATATATATATATATATATATATATATATATATATATATATATATATATATAATTGCAATGTTGTGGAAGGGCATTGCAAGGCAATAAACCTATGGTATACACTTATATTTCTAATGCAAGCACTTGACAATCCAATAGTTTGAGTTTTGAAAGTTCCGCATCATCTATTCCTAATACAGGCACAGGGGGGAATGCATGAGATGTATTTGTGACGACCAAAGTAGTGTAGAACCATGAAAATAAGCATTTTTTATCTTATAATAAATTCACGAATAGATTCATACTAGAAAAGCCCGCGGCTTTGCCGTGTTGAGCCTGTATCCCGTGTTGTAGTATTATAGTTGGTGTGTATTAATTCATGCATTTAGTAGTAGTTGTGTTGCAAGTAATTAGCAATTTGTAGAAAATCCAGAGAAAACTGTAATTCTAGTGTTATGTTCGTCAGCAATTTCCTGTTTAAAAGGGAGGGACGATGCTCTAGGAATTTAGGCTTAAATGTGATGATCTTGGGAGCAATCTGAGATTTTCGCATCGATGTCATGGTCTATGGCCGCAGTTGCACTTGGTGTAAATTTTGGGCATTCCGTTGTGGTGACATTATTATTTAAGTAGTATATTACTTTGGGCATCGAAATGGAGGTATGACATTTGTTGCTCTATTTATTGTGGTGAAAAAAGAGGTAAAATAATTTATTAGGGAGGGCGGGGCACAATTAGTCGGATACTTAATGTATTTGCGAAACCATGAGACAATTAATAGACATGATGGTTTTTAAGGAAACAGTTGTTATATTAAAATATGCCGCGTTATTGTGGAGGTCACATGGGAAGCCATAGAAGAACGGTAGTACAATATTATTATGTTGAACGAATTACAAAAATATTTTAAATATACAATTTTTTTGTGTAGTAAAGCTTGAGGTTTTAAAATTTTGAGCAATTTTTTAATTCAAATTTTTTTAGAAGCGTTTTGAATTTGAGTTTTTATTATATAGTAAAGAAGTAGATTTTCAAAGTCTAGGTGACTTTTGTATTGATCAATTTTTTTATTTGAAGATTCTTTGGTGGCGAATTGTAGGTATAATGGTCGCATGTTAGCATCTGTGCAAATGAATTGCGAAAGCATTTTGAATTTTAAAATTTGCTCAATAATAAAGGTGTAGATTTGAATTCTTGATGAAATTCTATGTTGAGTAACTTTTGATTCCAACATATTTTGGTATTCAAAATTTCAAATTATACGTATAATATTTAGAAATTACGGATATACAATGGGTTGTAGTTTGATTTAATTAAAATCTGAGAGTTTTTCTCTAAAAGATACTGAGAGAGGACAAGGATGGCGGTTGATTTTATGAAAACTTAAGATTTTCTTTGTAAATTTCCTTGGACCTAGAGAATTGGACTGCGGGTTGATTTTAAAAAACGTTAAGTGCTTTTTTCACAAAATTATCTGAGAGAGGAGGCTAGACCGCGGGTTGTTTTCTCTAAAGTCTGAGAACTTATTCGCAAAATAATCGAGAAATACATGATCTCAGCGATCCAACCGGCTGATCTGACAGGCAAGAATTGCCGGTGATGTGGCCATGCTAGAAAGCCTTCTTTTGGTGCCTGAATCATATTAAGAGATTTGAAACGATATCATACACTATATTGGTTTTGTAGCTATAATAATATATTTTATAACAAAATGAAAAGTGACCAAAATCTACATTCAAGCCAAAGCAAAACATACCTTATACTACTACAAAACAGAGGAAGTACCATTTACAAAAGTAAGTTTCTAGGACTTTTAGGATCAAGGAGAGAAATGACTTGGGTGTCCCTTCAAACGCACCAAGATTACCAAGGTGCAATTAACAACCTTTTCAACTAACCAATCAATCACCAAGATTAATTAATGATGAGAGAGAGAGAGGGGCCGGGGAATGATTATGCTACACTCGTGGATAAATTTGCACTACCGAAAAAAGTGCCTTCCATCCACCACAAAAGCACTAGTACCTTACCAGTGAATTCAAAAGTCAAGCATCTCCTTCCACGATAGATGTGTTATGTGGGTGAGATGGTAATGAAGTTACCCAAGAGGTGAAATCAAAGTAAATCATCTCCTTCCAAGTTAGATGTGTTAAGAGGTCCCGAGTTCAAATCATACATACCACGCGTGCACATATTTTATGTGAAAAATCGCACACCTGATCTTCTTAGGTTTGGAATTTTTTTTAAAATTTTCTTTAGGCATCTTAATCTTTAGGGTTTGGGTTCCGTTTAGTGTCGGGCTAGACAACCTTCACTAAAAACGAGGCTTTTATAGTTTTAGATGGGCGGTGCACCGGCTCCAAATCTGGTACTTTAAAAAGGGGTCCTACCAACATGTGACATGTCCTTATTGCGACTTCACTAGTAGTGTTTTGAATGATACAATCATAAATTGGCTAGATCAGCAGATCTGTGGCCGTGGCAAGTACATCCCATGCACCAAATAGAACATACAGCTTTGTGTGATCACATCCATGTCCAATCAGTTTTCAAGTGGCATATATAGACCTCCTCACATACTTAGGAATTTTCCCCGTATCTACCATGACCTAATAATAAATAATAATAGTGCCCATGCTTACAGTGGCGTATCTAGTTTTTACTACTACAAGTGGAATGGTTAAGCAAGATGCACTCTCAAGCTACGTTGCCCATCCCAATCAGCGTGAGACGAACGCGGATGGATCATAGGAACAACATCATGCGTATCTCCGGCAAATCTTTGACTTGTAGAACGTGAAAACGACGTACGAGCTCCAGGGCCCGCTAGCAGGGCTTCAATTATCGTGTTGACACTGCTCGAGCTTATCAAGCAGCAAGCTGCATTCTTATTTTTTTTAAAAAAAGCAGCTAGCTGCGACAACATCGATTGTGGTGTTAAAATTTAATAGAGTAGTAGTGCCTTTGCCACCACTGACTAGTGGATTAAGTTTGTTGTGTGCTCTGTGGTGATGGTGATCATGAACCGAAGCTGCACTAAACTTACAAGCCAAGAAACCAACTGCTCCAAAGCTGGATAAAGATCATCCAGCCAGAGCCCGACCGGACTTTTGCTGAAATTATTAGTGAGGTTAAATTATTTACTGGGTCAGCTCCGGTAAATTACTGCCATGGAGAAAGTGAGATGCTATTTTGTTTACCATATCACAACTAGGGCCGGTGTGAAATGAATATGAACAATTAATCCGATCCGTTCTTTGGTATGCACAAGCCAAATATGAATGTGGTCACGCGCGCGCGCACGCGCACGTGTACATGATAAAGACCGACAAGATTCCAAGCCACAAAACACAGAATAGACATCAGAATTCCTTGTCCGGCCTGGTGGTACTTGAGAGCAGAAATGAATACAGAATTGAGACAGAGCTTTCGTTGCGCATCAGATAGAGTAAGGAAGGTAAGAAGAGTAAGCAAGAGGGTTTGTCTTGTAATCATGTCAGAATGTTTACCTTTGAAATGGCATGTTTGATGAACTAATTAAGAAGTGCAAAATACATAGGCAAAATGTCATCATCATCATGGCGTGACGACCTGTAATATATGAAGCTTAATTTAATTTAATTTAATTCACGACAACAAATTAATAACTAGATGTTCATCATATATCCTAGGATGTGACTCAAAAGCCAATGAATTAATTAGCAACACTGGTTCGGAGAAAATAATTAGCTGTTCAAAGAATAAAAGATTTGAATGTATGAGCATTATTTTGAAGGCATATGTGTGTCATCTGATATTGTTCCTTTTTGTGTTATCTTCCAGAAAGGAGGAACAAATGCTGCTTCTCTCTTTCTTCAGTTAAGGAAGAAACACTGAAAAGTCCAACTCACCCTGTGTATTTTAGTAGTTATTAAGAACTTGGACATGAATCGATTAGAGTTAGACGTACATGGTTTTAAATAGCGGGCTATAGCCCCGCTATAGCTCCGCTATAGTTTTTTTAGAGAGTCCTCGCTACGCTATTTGTATTTATGCCACTATGGCAGCTATGACCGCTAAATTGCGCTATAGCTGCGCTAAATGGCGTAGCTTTAGCACCGTTATGGCCTTATCTTTAGTTCAGTGCTACTGTTTTGGTCTTTTGGACAACTGAATATTTGATTGTATGAATTTTGTTGTATTGTTAACTTAAATAATGTTCCCGTAGCTCTAGAAACATATTTATATTCATGAAATTCATTAATTATTATATTTTTGTGCATATATTACTTGTATTTTCCATGGTTTAGCAGTAAACCGCTATTTGTCATAGCCTGTTATAGCCTCCGCTATAGCCTCTTAGCCTCGGAAAAAATACACCGCTATTTACCATATCTCGCTATTTAAAACGTTGGACAAAATCAAACTTTACAAGTATCCTTAGTACAAAGCCGTGGACAAGGTTGGCCATGTGATGACAACGTACATCCAAGTTGCATGGCTAAATGTCCATAACGAGGTGTTGGCTTCCAAAGCCAATCATGCATGTCAGAATTGACCAAAAAGTTTCTAGAGCCCAATAAAGACAAAATGTTAGACTTGACCAATCAGAAGAGTGCATATGAAGGGAAATCAAGGGGTGGTCTAACGGGATGAACAAGATATGTAGGTTACTATCATCATCCCTCTATTCTCGTTTTTGGAATTAAGATATTGTTTAGAAGATGTATGCATGCAACCACCAGCAGTGCTTTTCTCACACCAAATCAGCACCAGCCACTAGCCACCAGGCAGCCAGCAGTATTTTTCTCTCACAGCAAATCAGCACCACTAGCTACAGCCAACCGAACAGTGTATAGACAAAAAAAAAATCAAATATGCTCTCAAAAGGGCCACAACATCCTCTTGGATACCACCGCCCCTTTAACCAACTTTGTTGTTAATATGGCATTTCAGTTGTTAGTATTTTTGTAAGAAACTATGGGGGTGATTGGTTACTTGTACAAGGCCAAGACAGGCCTAGATGTATGCATGGCTAGCCCAATCCAGGTTTTTGCAAGCATTTAGTCGTGTGTTTGGTTGAGTGCATTGGCAATTCTAGGCCGCGCAAGATTGTGTTTGGATGGCTGCACTATGAGGTGGGCTGCATCCGGGAATGCAACATGGGCTTGATTGGTTGGTTGATTTGGGCCTGGTGCGAGCACCGTGACCCAATTCCAGTGTGCTTACCTTTTTTGCCGTATGATAGGCCCGACTCCTCTCTCTCGCTAAGCCTACGCCTTCTTGTTACCGCTCACCCCCCGTCGTCTCTTCAACTTCCCCCGTTTCGAGCTCAACTCTCCCTCTCCGTCGCCATCGCCTAGTCCACCATCGCCGTCGCCATGAGTGGTGGCGGGTATGGATCCAAGGGAGGTGCTACGAAGCGTACCGCAGTGCCGCCCTCTGCTCCCTCAAGGTCGGTCAAGGTGAACTCCCCGTAGGCCATTCTCATCGACCACTCCCTCTTTGTCTGCATGTCGGGGAGGCAGTGCGCTGGGTGCCGAGAGTACTATGCGGCCAAGCGCAGGGCCGAGGTGGCAGCTGCGGCCGCAAAGAAGATGCCGAGCGGCTCGGATTCCGCAAAGAAGTTGCATGCACTCTGTGGGATGTTGTAGCCAAGTTCAAGAAGATAGCAGATGATGCCCAAGCTGAGTTCCTAGGAGAAATTGAACTTAGGAACGAGATCTTTGAAGAGAAGCAAGCTCTGCTGAGTGAGAAGGAAGATTGGGCCAGAGAGCGCGCTGTCCTCATCAGGGAGAAGGAGGAAGTTCAGAGGGAGATCAGCATGAGGGTTAAAGACAACAAGATGTTGTTCTGTGTGTTCTTGTGCATGCTTGCTGTGATGGTGGCAGTACTTGTTGGGGTAATCCTGAAGAAGTAGATTTTTAGTTTGACCAGCACTAATGCTTTTGTGTGTGTGTGTGTGATAGATGTTTGCATGATGGCTCTAGACCTGTGGATGCCTGGTCCCAATGCAACACAAACTAACAATGTGTTGTGCTTTTGGTTTGTGATGTTTAGTTTAGTTTGCTGCTATCAAATTGAGAACAATGTATGGCTCTAGACTTAAGACATGAATTTAAGTTTGCTGCTATCGGTTTGAGATCAATTGTTACTTTGAGTTTGTGAACTAAGCAGACCTTACAATATCAATGCCGAAGTACACATTCATGTCTGAATTAATAGTTCATAACTTCGGAATTGTACACCTTAGTTAACATTACATCAGTTACTTTGAGTTTGCCTGATCGAATAGCACATCTTAGTTAACATTACAGCAGAAACTTGGCAAATGTGGCAACAACAAGTACAACTACTATGGCCATGAACATGAAACCACAACCAGAATGATTATGCTCGATTGCATGAAACTGTGCAGCGCCGGTATCCTGTTCTGCTCCCTTGAGTCTTGCCACATGTTTTTTATAGGCCGGGACTGCTTCATCCTTTGTTTTGAACGACTTGTAGCAAGAACCACTGAAACGTACCACTTGGGCATTGCATGTGTCCCAGTCGTCATACACTCCAGGGACTCTCCCAGAAAAAACCACATACCACTTCATATCTACAATAACTTGATATTAGGTCAAAGGATTGTAGAAATATGAATGAAACAGTCAAAAGCATTGCAAACAACTAAGACAAGGATTTCATCCTAACATTGTCCCTCTGGACACCACCATTCCATTCATGCCAACCATTGTGTGCACACTTAAACAGTTTTCAGCATGCATGCACAAACCACTTGCTCTACCATTACTAATTTACAAAAAAGCCTGGTGAAACACCCTGCTATGGTAACCAAAAGTTTTAGTCATGGGTTAAGAACCCATTTTAAGTTACAGAAGAGTGGCCTGTGGCCCAATAATTAGTCAGGCAGTTAGGTATCAGCAGTCAAAAGAAAGGCACAACTCAGCTCTGGAAGTTGTGTTTGCTGAGATGGGTGGCCAGCCGCAGGTCCTTCTCATCAGCATCCATGTCAAGGAAACCCAAGGATGACCTCTTGTGCTCCATCAGATGATCCAGACAGAACATGAGTTGTGCCCTTGAGAAGTTGGTGCAGCTCATCACTGCCTTAACAATTCCTAGAGCCCCTTCAAAGTGGGTAGACTCCTTCACAGCATCAGCAAAACCCCAAACAGCCTGAGTAAGCCCTGTCATGTATGCACCCTCCTCCTCAAAATTCTCTTCCTTTTGTCAAGTGCCTGCTGTCCTTCAGCCTTGCTCTTCAAGTCAGGAGCTACAGCTTGGGGTTCTGGAGTGGCTTCACCATCAACATCATAGATCTCATCTGCTACTGGTTCCCCAAGTGGTTCATTGCTTCCCATTGCATACCTTCCAGTAGCTACCCCACTTGCAAAGATTGCTACCATTTGGGGGTAATTGACCAAGTGGACATTGAGGAACTCTGCATCTTTAGGATGGTCCTGTTGCATGAATCAAATTAAGTCAGATCAGATCAGTGCTGCATTGATATATGGACAGAATTAATGGAGCATTTGCATCATGTACCTTAACATGTCCAGCACAGTGCTCTGGAACCAGTGATATCATGCTGGTGGACTCATCCCAGTTTGCTCCACTAAGATCTTTCAGCCTACAAATCTTAACCCATCTTGCCCGCCACTTGGGAAGGTGATTGTACACCTGACTCCCACTTACTTGCATCCCAATGAACTCAGACAGGTCACCAGCAACTTTGTTCAGATGCACATCCTTGAACCCCTTGTCAGTCCTCACACCTTCGGCAACAAGATTAGAAAAGTGTCGCAGCACAAAACCATACATCGCTGCGGTCCACTGCAACTTAGCATGGGCAGCATTGCCATTCACCCCATTCCCTTCCCGTCCCCCCATAACCTCGTGCACCTCATCTACCAGGTTAGCCATTCCTAACCACATTCATTCCAGATTTAAGACATGCCAAAAGTTTATAATATTATGCATAGCAAATAAAATAGTAAGACACGGTTCCAAATTCATGTTTGCAAGTGCAAATGGTCTTAGTACATAGCTGTAGATACATGAATCACATTAGGCATGCACACCACAAGTCACCACTACAAGATCAAATTACAAAAAAAAGGTTTAAACATGCCATGATAGATTTAGAGGAAGCTCTAGTTCCTAACTCCAGCCCTGTTCTGCCACATCTGTTGTGCCCAAGTGTCTCTCTTCACTGCCCAAGTTGCGTTGTCCATGAGGACATCATTGAGTGCAGCAGGATCACTTGGATTAGGAATCCAGTTGTCTTCATGGGGGACATGTTCATCCACTCCATGCCTAAGTACCCAGTTGTGCAGGATACAGCAAGCGAGTACTAGCTTTACTTGGGTCTTGTAAGGATGGAAAGGCTTGTTGTCCAGGATTCCGAACCTATTCTTAAGTGCACCAAATGCTCTCTCCACAGTCACTCTTAAAGAAGAATGATGAAGGTTGAATAGCTCTCTTGGATTCTGAGGGTTCTGAAGTGTCCCCACATAAGTAGAGACTAAATGTGATACAAATATCAGTCCCAGGAGGCTGATAACACATTTATTCAATAGATGGTACAATCACCATACAAACCTCCGAGGAGGCGGACACTCGATACAAATGATAATAAGTAATAAAACAGCTATGGTGATACACCAAAGCACGACCTAGACAGTCTCCAGCTCGGGCTCAGAGTGATATGCTAGCAGAATCATCTTGCAGAGGCCCAACACCACAAGCAAGGTTGGGGTTCGGACGCGACCTCTACTCGACGTCTTCGACAACAAAGTCTGGATCTTCTTCTAGAGAAAAACCACAAATATATATCGGGTGAGTACAAAAGTACTCAACAAGTCCAACCCCATCCACGGAGGGGGGTATCACAGATATGCACAGGATAAATCAAGGATAAGGCTGAGGTTTATTTGCAGTAAAGCTAGATTTTATACGTGCAGGGGTTTATTTTTGAAAAGGGTTTTCTCAAAGTGATTCATTACTAACCGAGTAATAAGCAGGGTTGATCCTACACAAAGGATCCAAGTTTTAATGCTACCGGACTCCTCATCCGTAGTAGCTCACGGCACAACTGCCGGACACTTTTCCCAAAACACTCACACCATGGAACCATCCATCCCAGAAGCTAGTTATGTGACCAAACCGTAACTCGCCCAGTACTGTGGGCACGGCTATTCGAATAGGTTTTTAACTCTGCAGAGGTGTACAACTTTACCCATAAGTGGGGTACCACAGCACGATCACCATAGTGTCGGTGCAGATCCCAACAAAGCCATTACCCACCTTAGTTAGACCTGACTAGCCAACACGGACTCCACCAAGAGGCCATTGACCTATCACTGAGGTTTAACTGGGGCATAAGTCGCCATGACCTTATCCCTTCTCCTTGATCACCCGTTGCTCTCAACTCTCCTGATGGCTATCAGACTAACTAGTGGGGTTTATGCTAAGCCGTTGCCACACACAACGGTTGAGTGGTTTGCACGATAGTTGAGTTAGGCAAGATGACACATCAACTCGGTCCTTAATTGTGACAGGATGGATATCTCCCAACCTTCTTGCTCTACCACAATGGTACGAGCCTCCGACGCATGACAATCCTTCCAGGGAATGCCATTCATCCATCCCATCTTAACATTTTATTCTTTATAACCCAACTTCCCTTTTCTCAATACTCACGCATTTTCCCTTTTATAAAGCATGTTGTAACCATTTTTGAGTGTAATAAAATGAGTACCGGGTCCTAAGCGGCGCTTTAGCAGTGATTAACATCCATAAAGAATAAATCATATATAGACGTTAATCTAGGTGGTCAAGGAATGGGTATAACAAATCAAGGGGTGGCTATCCAACCATGTTTCAGCAGTAAAAACATATGCAATTTTGTAAAATAGGCCAATAGGTTGTGTTTATAAAACTGGGTCGAAATATGCAATCAAAGGATGAGATTGAACTTGCCGTTCACAAAGCCTTCCGGGAGGTCCTGATCGAGGTACTATCCTTCGGGTTCGGGCTCGCGGTACTGGTCCTCGCACAACTGCTCGCGGTACTACTTGTCGACGGGTTCTCCCTTGTTCACACCGTGATCTACGGCACACACAAACAAACACACAATAAATAGAAAGAAATAAACATTTTATCGTTGAGCTCTAATCAGGAATAACTTAAGAAATGATGGTAGAAAGAATATTTTTGGGAGATCTCTTAATGGCATGGCTAGAATTATGTTAGAAATGACGTGGTAATGTTTCGGGGCAAACGGAGGATTTTTGGCGCATGAAATGATAGGCCGAAGAGGGGTTTAGGGGCTTAATAAGGATCCGGGGGTCTATTTGTAATTATTTCTAGGAGTGATAGGACTTGAATAGAATTTTGGAAAAGGTTCGAGCTATTTTGGAAATTAGGCAGGTACCTACCCATAAATATTTTATATAGTGGAGGGGCTTATTTATTAAAAGAAATAAGAGAGGGCTTCTTTGTAAATACTCTGGGAGAGAAAAGGACTTAGTTGGAATTTCAGAAAATATTCGAAATATTTTGAAAAGGGGCATGGGCTTATCCATAATTATTTTGTGTAGTGGAAGGGTTCATTTTCTAAATAGAGAGAACATGGGGGGTTCATTTGGAAAAGGGGCTAAAGGGAGGTGGGGCTCTTAAAGAATAGAGGGAAGGGGACGCAGGGGCGGCGGCGTCTGGCCGGCGGCCCTGGGGCGCGACGGCGACCATTGTAACACCCGGTTTATAAAAGGGACATAAACCGAGCAATCATATACGTGCCAGGATCAAGTCACACGTATATACAATAGAATGAACAGTATATCATTGCACATATCACGTAAAAAGATATAATAAAACGAATACGAATGTTATTTATTACATTAATGACAAAAATGTCAGATACAGCGGAAGCGAAGTACAAATACGATAAAAACTCTCCGAAGCTGAGCAAAGCGCCACAGGGACGTCGACTGGGAGACGAACGCCTAGAAGTCCTCGTAGTCCTGGTAGCGCTGAGCGAACTCCCTCGCGTCGGCAGGAACTGAGCAGCAGTAGCGTATCCAAGAGGAAAAAGTAGAGAAGAGGCAAGAGTGAGTACACAACTTGTACTCAACAAGTATAACACAAACTATGAGGCTCTAAAATTGGCTGACTCAACTGCATTAGCTTTTAAGTGTTGGCAAAATTTTATTAAAGCTATTTACTACAAGTTGATGAAGTACCATAAACCCAGTTACATAGTAATTAATCAAATTTAAACATGTTACTACCGAGAACCAAACCACAACTAAGCCAAGGTAACCCCGAGAGGCACCCCCTCGTCGGAAGGAGTTAACCCCACTAATCAAAAGGAGGATCTGGGCCGCTCATGACCGTGAGCATGGCTAGTATACCAGTTTTACACTCTGCAGAGGTTGCACATCTTTACCCACAAGTCGTGAGCTACGCTAGTTGTTCATCACACTTCCTTAGTTGAGATGACTAGCAAAGTCACTACGAGGCCGTTACAAAGGATCACGTTGGTAAGGTGTAACCGCTAAGGATTCAGGCAATGCCTCGTAACCTGGGCACCATTGAAGCTCGACTCCCCTCTTGCCCCGTCGGTAAGTTACTCCCGAACCAAAATGGCCTAATTAGTAAGCCAAGACCGTCCCATTCCAGTCTTGTGGTAGCGCTGTTGTCCCAGGTTGTCGCTCTATGAACCGGTCCTTATGGAGAGTGGCCAACCAGGCAGTAAGCACCGTGCTGGCCCCCTAAACCATGTTTCTAACAAAACCAATTTTAACGAGACGTGAGCCACTCAAGCCACATAGAGGGCCACTCTCAGAATTAAGTTGCATATACCATTAATCATTTTAAAAAAGGACCAAGTGTGTTATAGCGCGGCACCTAGCACAACTAACCAAAATGTAACCCAAGGTAATTATATAAAGGATAAATGTGGCTAGGAAATCCTTATAGGCATACAGTATTAAAATGCAGTATGAAAGTGTATTTAAAAGTGATAGGTTGTTCATGTTATACTTACCTTCCTCGTACTGCTCCTGCTACTGCTCAAACTGGTCGGAAGATGGCTGCTCCGGGTACTGGTACTAGGGCTCCTCCGGTAGCTCAACGTCTACTCACGAACACATGGCCAAAAACAATGCACAACAATAAGCATACAAGCAAACACTAACAAAAACTAAGAAACAGTACATCAATACATAAAAACAGCACACTAAACTAGCCTAAAGCTATTCTACGCGTTACAATGATCGCGTGGACATAAAGAACGCCTAAAACGGAGCTAAAACGCATATTCTAGGCTAAAAACAAGGTTCAGGGACTAAACTGCAAGAAAACTAAGGTTCCAGGGGGTTTTCTGCAAAAACCGAGGGCCTAAACATAATTAAACATTAGATCTAAGGACTAGCGTTGAAAACACAGGGCCTGGACTGCGGGTTCAAAAACCAGGAAACTCATGGGCTTAAGTGAATAAAACAGGGCCATTTTGGAAATAGTTTTGAACGGGCGCGGACTGCGGGTTGAATTCAAGAAAGCCGAGGGGCTCTTTAACAAAACGCCAGGCGAACCATTATCTGCAGATCGGGACCGTCGGATCTCGATCTGAGGGCTCAGGGAGGCTCGGGTCTAGATCTAATCTAGGCCATCGGTCTTGGATCGGGTGGCCAGGGAGGTTTGGGGTGCTGGGCGGCGGCGCTCAGCGCCGGAGTTCGGTTCCGCGGCGGCGGTTTCGCCGGAGGAGGCCAAATCCGGCACTCCGGGTGTCAGTTTGAGCCGGGGATGGGCCGTGGAGCACCATTGCGGCATGGGTAATACACCTATGCGCTCAGAGCAGCGGATTAGGGCTCGGGACGGCGTGTGCGGCGGCGGTGGCGGGTGTGCACGGCGGAGCGTCGCCGGCGTGCGCTCGCGCGGCTGCTGGGGTGTGCTACAAGCTAAGGTAGCTAGTGTAAAAGTAAGGCGGGTTCTTGGGGGTGCTTACTGAGGACGCGGGACAGTCGGGGTTGCAGTGCGGAATCACCGGCGTCGGGGTCCGGCGGCGGCTCGGCGTGACACTCGTGGACGGGTCGCTGCAGAGCGTCACCGACCTCCTGGATCACACGGGAAGCCTCGCTGTAGATCTGCGAACGCGGGAGGTGGGTCAGTTGGACCGGAGGAACGCCGGCGGTGAGGGATTTCAACGGCGGCCCGACCTCACCTGAGTCGAAAACCGGCACAATCCCGGCGCGGTGCGGGCAGAGCTCGGGGAAGACCGGCTTGTGGAGATCACCAGCGGCACGGCGGAGTGTCTGCGGGGTTTCGCATGGGCGGAGGTGTAGCGGGGTGGCGTGGACGCGGTGGCGCACGAGTTCTGCACGGCGGAGCTAGGCAGGGGCACGGCGTGGCTCGGTTCTAGGCTAAGGAGGTGGGCTAGGTGCGGCGCACGGGGTGACCAGGGGCGTTTAAAAGGGCTGGCGAGATTCTCGGCACCGGGCAACGGAAAGTGAGCTCCGGTGATCTCGGCGGGGGCTCGGTTGCTGGTTCTGCGGATCGCGCGGACTGCGCAACTACCCGGCGCGATCCCGGATTCTGGGGGCCGGCTTCTAGAAGGAGGAAGGGACGGATATGGCTGACCAGTGGGCCACGGGGGGTCGGGGTGGTCCACATAGTAGGGACGGGCGAGCGGGGCTGGGCTGTGCGGAGCAGAGGCGAGGCCGTCACGGTGGGGAAGAAGGTTATGTCCTATGGGGCCGCGGTGTCAGCAAGCGGGGGAAGCGCGAGGAGCGGTGCGGGCTGAGCGCGTTGCGCGATGCGGCTGGGAGCGTTGCTCGATGCGGGCCGAAGCAGAGCAGGCCAGGGCGCGCGTGTGCGGAGGGAGTGGGCCGAGCGGGTTGAGCCGGCTGGGCCAGACTGGGCTGAGGGGTTTGCTGGGTTTTTGGGCTGGAGGGAAAGAAGGAGATGGAGTTGGGCCGGCTGGTTTGGGGCTGTTTTGAGATGGGTTTTGTTTCCTATTTCTCTCTCTTCCTTTTTCTATTCTATTGCTAAAACAAACAAACAAAGGTTTGAATTCAAATACGAATTTGAATTCAAACCACACTCAAATATTTAAAACTATGCACCAGCATGAATGCAACACCAAAAATTAAACCTATGATAAAATTTTAATTACTAGAGGAACAAAATTGGATTAAATGGAGGAGGGGAAAAGGGGGAGAGGGCCAGGGGGAATCGATCCCCCACCTCGGCTTGGGCGGAGGCAGCGCGAGGTGGCGGCTCCACGACGGCGGGCGGCGGCTGGCTGAGGCACTTGTGGCGGCGGCGACGCAGGGCCGGGGAGGGGGCGCTGGGTGGCGGTGGTGGTTGTGGTGTTTGAGGGCGTCGCGGGGGCCGTATTTATAGGCGAAGAGAGGTAGGAGGGGAGGGGGAGAGCGCGGCGCCGGCGGCCGGCAAGCTCTGCCGCGCCTCTAATGGCGGTAGGGCCGGCGAAGCCACTTGCGGGCATCTGCTAGCGAGGAGCTATGGCTCGAAGGAGATGGCGAGGGGATGGGGCGGGCAGGGATGGTGCAAGTGGAGGTGGCCGGCGGCCAATGGCAGAGCGCCGCGCGGCGTCCGGCATGCTGTGCTCCGCTCGGCCGTGCAGCGCGAGCGTCGAGGTGAGCAGGAGGGGCGGTGGCGCATAGCGGCGGTGAGGCAACGACGCAAGCAGAGGGGGCCCCAGCCAGCGCAAGGGGGCATGGCGGCGTCGAGCAGAGAGCTCGGCGTGTGGCGCGTGGGGGAGAGTAAGGAGGAGGAGGGAGAAGGAAGGAGGGAGAAAAAGAAAAGAGAAAATGGAAAAAGGGAAAAAGAAAAGAAAAAGGAGAAGAAAAGGAGAGAGAGAGAGAGAGAGAAAAAGAGAGAGATGCGGCGGAGGTCGCGGCGACGACCGCAGGACTGGTCGAGCACACGCGGCGGTCGGTTGGCTGTCAGCGCGCTGCATGGCTTTGGCGGGGAAGCATTGTGCACGCAGAACAAGGAAAGGAAACAGAGAGACTGGACGGTAATTGGTACTGATGTCGGATGGCGGAATTCGCAGCGGCGACCGCGGGGTCGGGGAAAAGAAGGAGAAAGGATTGCGGTTGATTTTGAATGTCGGACGGCGAAACGCTGGGAAGTGTTTTGGGAGATTAGGAGCTCGAATGGTAATAGATTTAGGAACGATTTGAGCTCAACGACGAAAAAGAGATTTTGGAAAATAATATTTTTAGCGGGTGATTTATTTGGGCGTATTTTCGGGATGTTACAAACCTACCCCACTTAAAATGAATCTCGTCCTCGAGATTCGACTGAGTTCTGAATAGATGGGGATATTCTTTCTTTAACGCATCTTCGCGTTTCCACGTAGCTTCTCCTACTCCGTGTCTACTCCATTGCACTCTGCAAATTCGTACTTTTGAGTTCCTTGTTCTTTTTGTGACAGTGTCCAGAATTTTGACAGGCACTTCTTGATACCGAAGATCCTTTTGCAGATTGATTGTTTCCACTGGTACTATTTGTTCTTCAGGTACTCTCAATCACTTTCTGAGCTGAGACACATGAAATACCGGATGTATATCCGACATTTCTTCAGGCAATTGAATACGGTATGCTACTACTCCAACTTTTTTCACTACTTGGTATGGTCCGATATGCCGAGGAGCTAATTTTCCCTGAACTTGAAACCTTCGAATCCCCCGAATCGGAGAGACCTTAAGGTATACAAAATCTCCAACCTCAAAACATAATTCTCTTCTTCGCTTGTCTGCATAACTCTTCTGCCGTGATTGGGCTGCTTTTAGCTTCTCTCTAATCTCAGCCACACGTTCTTCTGCCTCTTTTATGAGAGCTAGTCCGGTTAAAGTACGTTCTCCTACTTCTGACCACATCAAAGGGGTTCTACACTTTCTTCCATAAAGAGCCTCAAAAGGCGACATGCCCAAGCTTGCTTGGTAGCTGTTGTTGTATGAGAACTCCGCATAGGGCAAACTCTGTTCCCAATCTTTACCATAGGTAAGGACACATGCCCTTAACATATCCTCCATAATTTGGTTTACCCTTTCAGTCTGTCCATCAGTCTGCGGGTGATAGGCCGAACTAAAATCCAACCTTGTGCCCATGGCTTTATGTAGGCTTTTCCAAAACTTAGAGGTAAATTGGGTCCCTCTATCTGAAATGGTTTTGCTGGGCACACCATTCAACTTTACTATGTTATTCACATAGAGCTGGGCTAGCTTTTCTCCTCCATAGTTGGTCCGTACGGGTAGGAAGTCAGCGACTTTGGTGAGCCGGTCCACTATTACCCAAATGGAATCATAACCTTTCTGGGTCTTGGGCAATCCTACCACAAAATCCATTCCTATCTCATCCCATTTCCAAACTAGGATAGGTAGGGGTTGTAGTAATCCTGCTGGCTTCTAATGCTCAGCTTTGATCCTTTGACACGTGTCGCAAATGGCCACGAACTGGGCAACGTCTGACTTCATTCCATTCCACCAATACTTTTATTTTAAATCCAAATACATTTTGGTGGACCCTGGGTGAATAGAATATGCTGAGTTATGAGCCTCATCCATGATCATTTGCCGGAAGTCCCCTTCTTTGGGCACACAAATTCTATTCTTGTACCACAAGGTTCCTTTTTCGTCTACTCGAAAATCCGGTGCTTTGTTTTCTCCGGTATGTTTGCGGATTCTCATTAAATCTTTGTCCGATCCTTGGGCTTTTCCGATTCTGTGCTCCAGGGTGGGTTGGACACTCAGCTTGTGGCTGGAGCCTCGAGGGACAATGTGCATATTCAATCGTGTCATTTCCTCTTGCAGATGGGCATCCTTGGGTCCATAACATTTCCGGCTTAAGGCATCGGCTACCACGTTAGCTTTTCCGGGGTAGTAATGGATTTCCAAATTATAATCCTTAACCAATTCCAGCCACCTTCTTTGCCTTAAATTCAAATCTGGTTGGGTGAAAATGTACTTCAGACTCTTATGGTCAGTGTAAATCTCACACTTATTCCCGATCAGATAATGTCTCCAGATTTTGAGGGCATGCACTATGGCTGCAAATTCCAAATCATGTGTTGGGTAATTCTGCTCATGAGGCCTGAGTTGGCGGGAAGCATATGCAACTACTTTCCCATCTTGCATAAGGACACACCCTAAACCTTGTTGGGATGCGTCACAATAGACGACAAAGTCCCGATGGATATCCGGTAGGGTCAGCACTAGGGCGGTCGTCAACCTTTTCTTCAATTCTTGGAAGCTCCTTTCACAAGACTCTGTCCAAACAAACTTCTTTTCCTTCTTAAGCAGCTCCGTCATGGGCTGGGCGATTTTGGAGAATCCTTCAATAAATCTCCGATAATACCCAGCTAAACCAAGGAAACTTCTAATTTAACTAACATTGGTTGGCTCCTGCCAATTGGAAACTGCCTCAACCTTCTCGGGGTCGACTGCTACTCCTTTTGCGGTCAGAATATGACCAAGAAAGGCTACTTTCTCGAGCCAAAATTCACACTTGCTGAACTTGACATATAGCTTATGTGCTCTTAGCTTTTCCAGGACCACTCTAAGGTGTTGCTCATGCTCTTCAGCACTTTTGGAGTAGATGAGTATGTCGTCAATAAAGACTATGACAAACTTATCTAACTCGTCCATAAATACCTTGTTCATGAGGTTCATGAAATAAGCAGGTGCATTAGTGAGTCCAAATGACATCACAGTAAACTCAAACTGCCCATAACGGGTGACAAAAGCTGTCTTCGGGACGTCACTTTCCTTAATATTGAGCTGGTGATATCCTGATCTTAGATCAATCTTGGAGAAGTACCTGGCTCCTTTTAGCTGATCGAAGAGATCATCAATTCTAGGGAGAGGATACTTATTTTTTATGGTAACCTCATTTAGTGCCCGATAATCTACACACATCCTCATACTCCCATCCTTCTTCTTGACAAATAGGACTGGGGCTCCCCTTGGGGATGAACTGGGTCTGATAAAACCACTTTGTTGTAACTCTTCTAGTTGTTTCTTCAGCTCTACTAGTTCTGGGGCTGCCATCCTATAGGGTCTCTTGGCTATGGGAGAGGTCCCTGGGACAAGGTCAATGGAGAACTCTATGTCCCGGTCTGGTGGCATTCCGGGGAGTTCATCGGGGAAAACATCAGGGTATTCATTCACAACTGGAACTCCTTCTAAGGATCTCACTTCCATACTGAAAACCATTGGGTTTGGTCCACTTCCCCGAGTATGGCAGGTTACTTGTATCCCATCTGAGTTGGTTAGGTGTACTACCTTGTCAGCACAACCTATGAGACCATTGTGTAAGCTTAACCAGTCCATTCCAAGGATCACATCTATTCTTTTAGACTTAAGTACTACTAGATCGGCTAGAAATTCTACCCCACTTAAATTGATCCTTACCCGTAAACAACCTAGTTGACACTTGATGTCACCTCCAGGCGTCCGGGTTAATAGGGATGTTTTTAGTAGTACTGTAGGTATTTTATGCTTATCCACGAAGTTTGACGATATGAATGAGTATGATGCTCCAGAATCAAATAATACTGTTGCCAGAGTTGAGCTGACTAGAAACTCACCAAGTACCACTCCTTGTGCACCCTGAGCCTCCTGCGCGTTGATGTGGTTGACGCGGGCTCATCCATAAGGCTGCTGGCTGTTGTTGTTGCCCTTGTTGTTGCTGCCGACAGGGACAAGGTTGGCTCCGGATACAGGTGGCCTAGGCCCATTCACCGAGTTGGAGAAGGCTGATGCAGCAGGCTTGTTTTTGGCATATGGGTAGTTGGCAATGTAATGTCCTATCTCACGGCAGTTGAAACAGGCCCTAGCATTATTGTTGTTGGTGGTGACTTGGCTGGCATTACTCTGTGGGGCTTTCATAGTGTTCTGGCTCCAGAACTGTGTGTTAGGGGCCTGGGAGCCTGTCACTTGGGACTGGGTCCTGTACTGCATTGGGGCCTGAGATCCTGGTGCAGTATAGCTGGAGCTTATTGGTCTCTGGAAGTGGTTCTGTTGGCGGGCCTTGCTTTCCATGAATTTACGCTTGTTTTCTTTCCTTTCTTCAGCTTTGGCCCTTTCTGTGAGAATGGCCATGTTCATCAGAGTATTGAAGTCTAGGTATATCTGAGGGGTAAGCAGGGTCTGGAGTTTTGGGTTTAATCCCTTCTTGAACATATCCTTCTTCTTTTCATCCTTGGCCACTTCCTCTGGTGCATAGCGGGCAAGTTCCATGAACTGGTAGGTGTATTCTTCCACAGACATGCTCACTTGCTGCAGTGCATGGAACTCATCCGCCTTGCGCTTCATGGTGGTTGCGGGGATATGGTAGCGACGGAACTCTTTCACAAATTCGTTCCAAGTGATGGTGGTGGCATCTTCAGCAGCGGCACAGTAATTCTCCCACCAAGCTAAGGCAGTTCATGTGAGTTGGTGAGCTGCCAGAAGAACTTTATCTCGGTCTTGGCATTCGAATGGCTCGAGCTTTCTTTCGATCACATGCAGCCAGTCATCTGCCTCCAAGGGGTTGCTGGATCCGGCAAAGGTGGGTGGCTTGGTTCTCAGGAAAGCTGTCAGCTTGTCGTTCATAGTCTGCTCTCTTGGCCGCTTATTGATAATGGCATTGGTCAGGGCTTCCAGTATGAGGGTCTGATTGTTTATCGCCTGTGCCAGGTCTCCGACAGGTGGAGGCGGTGGCAGTGGCACTTCTCCTTGGTTCTGGTTCACTTCCTGTTCTCTGAGAGGGTCTTGCCCGTGCCCATTTTGCGGTCCTCCTGCTCCAGGGGTTGCAGAGTTCCGACTGTGGGAGGCTCTTGAACTGTGTCGGGAAGCCATCTGTAGATTGGATAGAGTCTTTGTGAGACTGGGATTAGGATTAAGTGATGTTTAAGTTATTTAGTTCGTATTTTTGAAAAGGCAGAATCCACCTCCTGCCGAAGCACACCAACTAATAGCAAACACACAGACTAGCAAGCAACAAGCACAAACAACTTCATTACTACAGGGGGGTACAACACTTGGGGCAAGGCCAAAACGCATACTACATGTCCAGGTACACAACTCCAAAAGAAGGGGGCACAATTCTAATTTTGGACCACACGGCTTCATCCCTTGGCGGCCACTAGCACTTAGGCAGACTCGTGGCTTGAGTGGGTTCTCTCTAGGGTGACTTCTGGACATGCTACTCGCGGGCGCGAGCCTTCTTCTGGGGCGGAGTGTGCCTCCAAGGGAATGAGCAGTCCTTGCTCGCCGTTCTCTAGGTCTCCATTTTCTAGGGGTTGCTTAGCAACTTCTCCTTCAATGGCGGCAGTAGGCCCTTCAGGGTTCTCGGGTGGGGCTTGTGGGGTCCCAAAAAGTGGTCCCCATCCCATGATGGGCGTACCAAGTAGGACATGGGTTTCTCCAATTGCCAGGACTAGCGTTTCACTTCTGGTCCATTCTTGTATACGCAGGTCCCGGGCCTGCCTGAGGCTCTCTTGGGCAACTGCTTTACTACTGACCGGGGCTGCGGCTCTTGCCTCGGCTTGAGCCACCCGGATTTGATGCATCCTTATCTGTAACACCCGGTTTATAAGAGAACATAAACCGAGCAATCATATACGTGCCAGGATCAAGTCACACGTATATACAACAGAATGAACAGTATATCATAGCACATATCACGAATAAGACATAATAAATCGAAATACGAATGTTATTTATTACAATAATGACAAAATGTCTGATACAGCGGAAGCGAAGTACAAAAAAAAATACGATAATAGCTCTCCGAAGCTGAAGCAGGGCGCCACAGGGACGTCGACTGGGAGACGAAGCACCTAGAAGTCCTCGAAGTCCTGGTAGCGCTGGACGAACTCCCTCGTGTCGGCAGGAACTGAGCAGCAGTAGCGTAGCCAAGAGGAAAAAGTAGAGAAGAGGCAAGAGTGAGTACACAACTTGTACTCAACAAGTATAACACAAACTATGAGGCTCTAGGCTGGCTGACTCAACTGCATTAGCTTTTAAGTGTTGGCAAAATTTTATTAAAGCTATTTACTACGGGTTGATGAATTACCATTAACCCAGTTACATAGTAATTAATCAGAATTAAACATGCTACTACTGAGAACCAAACCAAGACCAAGCCACCAAGGTAAACCCCGAGAAGCACCTCCCTCGTCGGAAGGAGATAACTTCACTAATCAAAAGGAGGATCTGGGCCGCTCATAACCGTGAGCACGGCTAGTATACCAGTTTTACACTCTGCAGAGGTTGCACATCTTTACCCACAAGTCGTGAGCTACGCCAGTTGTTCATCACACTTCCTTAGGTGAGATGGCCAGCGACTCACTACGAGGCCTTTAAAAAGAATCTCGTTGGTAAGGCGTAACCGCGAGAGTTAGGTCGGCGACGATGGGGCCCACCTCCGGGGGTACAAGCACAGGAGCGCAATCCAAGCACAGACCAGGCCGGAGGAGCAGGGACCATTGAAGCTTACTACTCTTGCCCCGCAGGTAAGTTACTCCAAACCAAAAAGATCTAATTATTACGCCAAGTCTATCCCATTCTAGCCTTGTGGTAGCGCTGTTGTCCCAGGTTGTCGCTCTATGAACCGGTCCTTATGGAGAGTGGCCAACCAAGCACTAAGCACCGTGCTGGCCCCCTAAACCATGTTTCTACAAAAACATCTTTTAACGAGACGTGAGCCACTCATCCACACAGAGGGCCACTCTCAGAATTAAGTTCAAGTAAACCATTAATCAATTTAATTAAAAGGACCTGAGTGTGTTATAGCGCAGCAACCTAGCACAACTAACCAAAATGCAACCCAAAGGTATATATAAAGGATATAAACTGGCTAGGAAATCCTTATAGGCATACAGTATTAAAATGCAGTATGAAATTGTATTTAAAAGTGATAGGTTGTTCATGTTATACTTGCCTTCCTCGTACTGCTCCGACTGCTGCTCAAAGTGCTCGGAAGAAGGCTGCTCCTGGTACTGGTACTGGGGCTCCTCAACTGGATCAGCGTCTACTCACGAACACATGGCCAAAACAATGCACGAAAATAAGCATACAAACAAACATTAACAAAAACTAAGAAACAGTACATCATTACAATAAAACAGCAAGAAAAAACTAAGTCTACACTGTTCTACTCGTTACAACGATCGCGTGGACATAAAGAACACTAAAAACGGAGCTAAAACGCATTTTCTAGGCTAAAAACAAGTTCTAGGGGCTTATTTGTAAGAAAACAGAAGTTCCAGGGGTTTTTCTACAAAAACCGAGGACTAAAACGCAATTAACGACTAAATCTGAGGGCTAGCGTGCAAAAGGCCAGGTGCTGGACGGCGGGTTCAAAATCTAAAAAGATCAGGGGTCTAAGTGTTAAAAGGAAGGGCATACTTGAAAATATATTTCAACTGAGATGGACTGCGGGTTTATTTAGAATAAACCCAGGGTCTCTTTAGCAAAAGGGCACGGGCGAACCGGTACGCACGATCCTGGGACGTCGGATCGCGATCGCGCGGCTCGGGTTGGACGGCAACTTGATCTAATCAGGGCCGTTGCCTGTGGATCCGGCGGTCCAGGGCAAAGGGGCGCGGGGGCGGCGGCGGGACGCGCCGGCGACGTGCTCCTGCGGCGGCGGGCGGCCGGAGGGGGCCAATCTCGGCCTCCCCGGGGGAGATTTGAGCAGGGCTGGGGTCTAGAAGCCTCTAGGCGACACGCGCGATCCTCCCAAGGGGTTAGCGGTGTTCGGGGGGGTCCGGCACGACGGGTGCTAAGGCGGCGGCGGCTCTGGGCCATGGCGCTCGCCGGGGTGGCGTGTTCCGGGCTCGGATGCGGCCTACAGTCTAAGGCCACAAGAGCAAAAGGAGAAGGGGCCGTGTTTGTGCTCACCGAGGGTCTTGGTTGGGCAGAGTCGTAGCGCAGGACGGCCGGCGGCGCAGACTAACGGCGGAGCGGCGGCCGTGCTCGGGGACGGAGGCGATGCAGCGGTGCCCCAGGCTTCTGGTCTCCTCTGGTTGGCTCTTGATGTCGCTGCGAAGGTGTACTCGGGGTTCAGGGCGGCCGGAGCTTCAACGGCGGCGGTGCCGAGCAGTCCGTGCGGCGGAGCAGAGGGGTGTGGGCGGAGCTAGGGTGTCTCGGTGGCGGCTGCGGATGGGAGGACGGGGAAAGGCACAGGGGTGCCTATTTGTAGGGCGGCGGGAAGCCTTGGCGTGCGCGCCCGGGATGGAAGGATCGCCGGGATTGTGGCCGGGGATTTCGGCCAGGGGGGCGGGGTTGTTGCGCTGCGGCAGGGGTGGAGCTGGCAGGCGGGACCCACTGGTCAGCGGGCGGCGCGCGCGGTGCGGGCGAAGCAGGCCGCGTGGGCTGAGGGAGGCGGGCGTGGCGTGCGGGCGACGCGGGAGCGCGAGGCGGATCGGGCCGAGCGGGAGGGGCGCGCGGGCCGTTGCGGGGCTCGGCTGGGCCGGGTGGAAAGCTGGGCCGCGCACGGTTGGGAGAGGGAGTCTGGGCCGGCCGGTGCACTGGGCCAGGGAGGGAAAAAGGGAAAAAAGGTAAGTGGGCCGGGCTGCGTTTGGGCTGGGTCGGCTTGGGCTCGGGCCGGACTGGGCCGAGCGCGGGTTTTGGCGTGGGAGCGGGTTGGGCTGGGGTTTTCCTGGGTTTTGGGCTTCCTTTCCTTTTTCTTCTTCTATTTCTTTCCTTTCTAAATCTAATTCAAACAAAGTTTGAATTCAAATTTGAATTTGAATTCAAACCACACTCAAATAAAATTATGCACCAGCATGAATGCAACAAAAATTTAAACCTATGATAAATTTTAATTAATTAAGGAACAAAATTTAGATTAAATGCCAACTAAACACAATAAACCTTAGAAAATTTAAATAAAGCCAATTAAATTTATTGATAAATGCTGAAATTTAAAATTAGGGTGTTACAGACCCTACCCCCTTAAAGAAATCTCGTCCCCGAGATTTAGCTGGGCTGGCTAGCAAAGAGATCTGGATATGTCTTCATCAGCTCATCTTCTCGCTCCCAAGTAGCCTCAGCTTCGCTGTGGTGACTCCACTGAACTCTGTACATCTTGATGCGCTTGTTCCGAGTAACCCTCTCTGATGTCTCCAGAATCTTCACCGGATGCTCAGTATAAGTCAGATCCTCCTGGACATCGACTCCATCCAGGGGTGCCTGCTCCTCGGGTACTCGCAGACACCTCTTCAGCTGAGATATATGGAAAACATCATGAACTCCTGAGAGGCTGAGAGGTAACTCCAGGCGATAAGCAACTTCGCCTTTCCGCTCTAGCACCTTGAATGGCCCCACATATCGAGGTGCTAACTTCCCTTTGACATTAAATCTGCGGATTCCTCTCATCGGAGACACCTTCAGGTACACATAATCACCGACACTGAAAGTCAGGTCTCTCCGTTTGCCATCTGCATAGCTCTTCTGTCTGCTCTGTGCAATCCTCAGATTTTCTCGCACAGCCTGAACCATCTGCTCTGCATCATCTATGATCTCAGGACCGAAGAGCTGCTTCTCACCAATCTGATCCCAATAGAGAGGAGTCCTGCACTTTCTGCCATACAATGCCTCGAAGGGTGACTTCTCCAGACTGGCCTGATAGCTGTTGTTATATGAGAACTCAGCAAAAGACAGGCACTTATCCCAACTAGTACCATACTGAATAGCACAAGCTCTCAGCATATCCTCCAACACTTGGTTGGTTCTCTCTGTCTGCCCATCTGTCTGAGGGTGATAAGCCGTACTGAAACGTAGCTTCGTATCCAATGAATCATGAAGCTGCTCCCAGAACCGAGAAGTGAACTGAGACCCTCTGTCAGATATGATCTTCTTGGGCACACCATGCAAGCAGACAATCCGAGAGATGTACAACTCTGCAAGTCTAGCACCGGAGTAAGTAGTGTTCACTGGAATGAAGTGAGCAACCTTCGTCAATCGATCCACTACTACCCAAATGGAGTTGTACCCTTTCTGAGTACGAGGCAACCCAACAATGAAGTCCATAGTGATTTCCTCCCATTTCCACTCTGGAATTTTCAAAGGCTGTAATAAACCTGCTGGCCTCTGATGCTCAGCCTTGACACGCTGACAGGTGTCACAAATAGCCACGTACTCTGCCACTGAACGCTTCATCCCATACCACCAGAAACGTTCCTTCAGATCATAATACATCTTCGTGCTGCCCGGATGAATAGAGTAAGCTGTATCATGGGCCTCACTCAGAATCAACTTCCGAAGATCCTTCACATCTGGCACACAGATCCGGTTCTTGTACCACAAGGTACCCTGATCATCCTCTCTGAAATGAGGAGCCTTGCCCTTTCTGAGCAACTCACGAATCTCCTGCAGCTTCTCATCATCTTTCTGATGCTGCCTGATCTCTGACTCTAGAGTCGGTACTGCCTCAAACGCTGCACTGGAGGTATGATGCAAGAAACCCAGACTCAACTGCTCGAACTCCTCGCATAACTCTGGAGGCATCTGGAAAGCCACGGCCATGTTGACATAACTTCTTCTGCTCAGAGCATCTGCTACAACATTGGCCTTGCCCGGATGATAGTGAATCTCCAGATCATAGTCCTTGACCAACTCTAGCCATCTTCTCTGCCGCATGTTCAGCTCATTCTGCGTGAAAATGTACTTGAGGCTCTTGTGATCAGTGTAGATATCACACCGCTGCCCATACAAGTAATGCCTCCAAATTTTCAGAGCATGCACAACTGCGGCTAACTCAAGATCATGAGTGGGATAATTCAGCTCATGCCGACGTAACTGCCGTGAAGCATAAGCAATCACTCTGCCCTCCTGCATCAGAACACACCCAAGACCATCCTTCGAAGCATCACAATATACCGTGAACCTCTTCGTCTGGTCTGGCAGAGTCAGGACTGGCGCCGTAGTCAACCTCTTCTTCAGCTCATCAAAGGCCCTCTGACGCTCATCAGTCCATACGAAAGCCACATTTTTCTCCAGCAAAGAAGTCAAAGGCTTCGCGATCTTGGAGAAATTCTCAATGAACCTCCGATAATATCCAGCTAAGCCCAAGAAAGATCTGACTTCCTTCACTGTCTGCGGTGTTTCCCACTCGAGCACATCCTTCACCTTGCTTGGATCAACAGCAATGCCTCCCTGAGAGATAACGTGTCCGAGGAATGGAACCTCGTCAATCCAGAACTCGCACTTGCTGAACTTGGCATACAACTGATGCTCTCTCAGTCTCTGCAATACGAGTCTCAGATGCTCCTCATGCTCTTCTTCTGTCTTGGAGAAGATCAGAATATCATCAATGAAAATCACCACAAAGACATCCAGATAATCCATGAAAACCATGTTCATCAGATGCATAAAGTAAGCCGGGGCATTAGTCAAGCCGAAGGACATGACTGTATACTCATATAGCCCGTACTTGCAGGTGAATGCCGTCTTCGGAATATCCCCAGGACGGATCCTCAGCTGAAAATAACCCGAACGAAGATCAATCTTCGAGAATATACGAGCACCTCGAAGCAAATCGAAGAGATCCTCAATACGGGGCAGTGGATGCTTGTTCTTGATAGTGACTGCATTCAGCTCACGATAATCCACACACATCCTCTTCGAGCCATCCTTCTTATCTACTAGCAGCAATGGAAAAGCCCAAGGAGAGAAGCTGCGACGGATATAGCCCTTGGCTAGCAACTCATCAATAGTCTTCTTGACTTCTTCATGCTCTATAGGCGCCATACGGTAGGGCCGCTTTGCAATAGGAGCTGTGCCAGGCAAGAGATCAATACAAAACTCAATGGCGCGTTCAGGCGGCATACCTGGCAAATCATCCGGAAAGACATCCGGGAATTCAGACACCACGCGAATACCGTCCGTGGGTCTAGCCTCCATCTGATGAAGAAATCCAGAAGGCTCTACTGCACTGATAACAACCTCTTGGCCACTGGAAGCTGATAACAAGACTGTCCTCTGAGCACAATCTATACGAACTCCCCATTTGGCCAGAGTCTCCATTCCCAGAATGACATCAATGCCCTTGGTGTCTAGCACCATCAGATCAGTATAGAACTCTACTCCCCTCAAAGAAACACTGACCCTCGGGCAGTAAGTGTGAGACCTCAACTGTCCTCCCGGTGAAGATACTAACAGGCACCTCTTTAATGTGCTAGTATGAATACCATGATGCTCGACAAAAGACTGGGTAATGAAGGAATGCGTAGCACCAGTATCAAAAAGCACTGTAGCTGGATATGAATTAACCATGAACGTACCAATAACCACGTTGGGAGCCTCGGCCGCTGACTCGGCCGTCACGTGGTTCACCCTGCCCTGTGCTGGCGCCCTGGGCTGAGCTGGGCGCCCCTGCTGTCCCGCCTGCGCCTTCCGGGGGCAAGCGTTGGCGTAGTGCCCCGGCTGGCCGCAGTGAAAGCAGGTGCGAGGAGGTCCCTGAGCCTGCTGTCCGGTAGGAGCTGCCGGACGTGGAGCCTGTGGTGCCGGTGGAGCTGGTGGAGCACGAGCCGGAGGTGCTGGTAACCTCGGGCCCTGACCTGCCTGCTGCTGTCGAGGTGGGTACTGCTGCGGTGGCCTCTGCTGGTACTGCTGAGGAGGCCGGTACTGCTGCTGGTACTGCTGGGGCGGCTGGAGTCGTGGACGAGTGTTGCTGCCGGAAGCAACGGGGACAACCTTCCTCTTCTTGTCCTCCATCTCCAAGTGCTTACGCTCAGTGTTGAGCGCACTGTCAACCAGATGGTTGAAGTCGTCGAAGCGGAGGTTGAGCAGCGCGTATTGGAGGTAGTCCTCAAGACCCTCCATGAAGTGCTCCTGCTTCTTGCGGTCATCCGCAACCTCGGCAGGGGCGTAGCGAGCCAGCTGAAGAAAACGATCACGATACTCCGTGACCGACATAGTCCCCTGAATTGACAAAGACAGATAGATATCGGAAGATTAACTCAAGATTCATAAGGATAGAACAAGGGGGTATTAGCTCAAGAGAAACCGCTGAATGATTATATTTAAGATTACCTGCTTCAGTGCAAGGAACTCCTTCTGTTTTATCTTCATAACGCCCGCGGGGACGTTGTGGCTGCGGAAACGCTCCCTGAACTGGAGCCAAGTGAGAGACTCGCGGTCGTGAACTGGGTGGGACTCCCACCAGTCCAAAGCTGCCCCTCGCAGCTGTCCTGCTGCGTACAGAACTCGCTCCCGATCATCGCACTGGGCGATGTCCAGCTGACGCTCCACTGCACGGAGCCAGTCGTCAGCCTGAAGAGGGTCGGACGTGTGAGAAAACGTCGGCGGGTGACCTCTCAGGAACTCAGCACGCCTGTCGCGAGGCTGCGGCGGTGGAGGAGGCGGAGGCTGAGTGTGAGCGTGCTGAAGAGCCTGAACGGTGTTGTTCAGGGTAGCCATCATCTGCATCTGGAGCTGGAAGTACTGCTCCGGAGTCAAGGGCGGAGGCATCGGGATCCCGGTACCCTGGTTGTTCTGACCCTGCTGCTGGCCAGAACCGGAACCGGTGCTCCTGGTGTTCACCATCTGATTTGAACAAAAGATTTCACGAGTAAGGATATTGCAAGAATAAATTCAGGTGGATATGAATACTCTTTGCGGAAAAAGACTCAGCCATGATAAAGTAGACAGGATAGAGTTGACTGTTTTACCCCCAACGATCTAACTCATTTTATTAATTAGTTAACTTTAACATCTGAGTGATTTTCTTTAAACAAATTTAAACTACTAAGCTATGCAATCAGTCAAAAATCCAAATCAACCATGTAGCATAATAACAAGCAAACAATTTTCACGACTTAGCCGAGTTTAGCAATAGACTCGACTAACACAACGCGTCGCAGAACGTGCTATCGTGTTATTATAAAAGGGTCACCTAGCTAATACTCAAGGTGGTCAGATGACTGATTCAGGCCAAATCTACGAAACTATTCTTCCGAGAGAGAAATCAAGGCAAGAAGGGTAAAAAGTCAAAGAAGTCAAGGGGTATAATAGTAAAATAGTTTCAGCAGACAAGGATTGAAGAGAAGAAGTCCTAAAACTCGACCAGTTCTATCTAGGCTTCGTCCTACAGTCGATATGGCTCTGATACCACTCTGTAACACCCGGTTTATAAGAGAACATAAACCGAGCAATCATATACGTGCCAGGATCAAGTCACACGTATATACAACAGAATGAACAGTATATCATAGCACATATCACGAATAAGACATAATAAATCGAAATACGAATGTTATTTATTACAATAATGACAAAATGTCTGATACAGCGGAAGCGAAGTAAAAAAAAAATACGATAATAGCTCTCCGAAGCTGAAGCAGGGCGCCACAGGGACGTCGACTGGGAGACGAAGCACCTAGAAGTCCTCGAAGTCCTGGTAGCGCTGGACGAACTCCCTCGTGTCGGCAGGAACTGAGCAGCAGTAGCGTAGCCAAGAGGAAAAAGTAGAGAAGAGGCAAGAGTGAGTACACAACTTGTACTCAACAAGTATAACACAAACTATGAGGCTCTAGGCTGGCTGACTCAACTGCATTAGCTTTTAAGTGTTGGCAAAATTTTATTAAAGCTATTTACTACGGGTTGATGAATTACCATTAACCCAGTTACATAGTAATTAATCAGAATTAAACATGCTACTACTGAGAACCAAACCAAGACCAAGCCACCAAGGTAAACCCCGAGAAGCACCTCCCTCGTCGGAAGGAGATAACTTCACTAATCAAAAGGAGGATCTGGGCCGCTCATAACCGTGAGCACGGCTAGTATACCAGTTTTACACTCTGCAGAGGTTGCACATCTTTACCCACAAGTCGTGAGCTACGCCAGTTGTTCATCACACTTCCTTAGGTGAGATGGCCAGCGACTCACTACGAGGCCTTTAAAAAGAATCTCATTGGTAAGGCGTAACCGCGAGAGTTAGGTCGGCGACGATGGGGCCCACCTCCGGGGGTACAAGCACAAGAGCGCAATCCAAGCACAGACCAGGCCGGAGGAGCAGGGACCATTGAAGCTTACTACTCTTGCCCCGCAGGTAAGTTACTCCAAACCAAAAAGATCTAATTATTACGCCAAGTCTATCCCATTCTAGCCTTGTGGTAGCGCTGTTGTCCCAGGTTGTCGCTCTATGAACCGGTCCTTATGGAGAGTGGCCAACCAAGCACTAAGCACCGTGCTGGCCCCCTAAACCATGTTTCTACAAAAACATCTTTTAACGAGACGTGAGCCACTCATCCACACAGAGGGCCACTCTCAGAATTAAGTTCAAGTAAACCATTAATCAATTTAATTAAAAGGACCTGAGTGTGTTATAGCGCAGCAACCTAGCACAACTAACCAAAATGCAACCCAAAGGTATATATAAAGGATATAAACTGGCTAGGAAATCCTTATAGGCATACAGTATTAAAATGCAGTATGAAATTGTATTTAAAAGTGATAGGTTGTTCATGTTATACTTGCCTTCCTCGTACTGCTCTGACTGCTGCTCAAAGTGCTCGGAAGAAGGCTGCTCCTGGTACTGGTACTGGGGCTCCTCAACTGGATCAGCGTCTACTCACGAACACATGGCCAAAACAATGCACGAAAATAAGCATACAAACAAACATTAACAAAAACTAAGAAACAGTACATCATTACAATAAAACAGCAAGAAAAACTAAGTCTAAACTGTTCTACTCGTTACAACGATCGCGTGGACAAAAAGAACACTAAAAACGGAGCTAAAACGCATTTTCTAGGCTAAAAACAAGTTCTAGGGGCTTATTTGTAAGAAAACAGAAGTTCCAGGGGTTTTTCTACAAAAACCGAGGACTAAAACGCAATTAATGACTAAATCTGAGGGCTAGCGTGCAAAAGGCCAGGTGCTGGACGGCGGGTTCAAAATCTAAAAAGATCAGGGGTCTAACGTCTAAGTGTTAAAAGGAAGGGCATACTTGAAAATATATTTCAACTGAGATGGACTGCGGGTTTATTTAGAATAAACCCAGGGTCTCTTTAGCAAAAGGGCGCGGGCGAACCGGTACGCACGATCCTGGGACGTCGGATCGCGATCGCGCGGCTCGGGTTGGACGGCAACTTGATCTAATCAGGGCCGTTGCCTGTGGATCCGGCGGTCCAGGGCAAAGGGGCGCGGGGGCGGCGGCGGGACGCGCCGGCGACGTGCTCCTGCGGCGGCGGGCGGCCGGAGGGGGCCAATCTCGGCCTCCCCGGGGGAGATTTGAGCAGGGCTGGGGTCTAGAAGCCTCTAGGCGACACGCGCGATCCTCCCAAGGGGTTAGCGGTGTTCGGGGGGGTCCGGCACGACGGGTGCTAAGGCGGCGGCGGCTCTGGGCCATGGCACTCGCCGGGGTGGCGTGTTCCGGGCTCGGATGCGGCCTACAGTCTAAGGCCACAAGAGCAAAAGGAGAAGGGGCCGTGTTTGTGCTCACCGAGGGTCTTGGTTGGGCAGAGTCGTAGCGCAGGACGGCCGGCGGCGCAGACTAACGGCGGAGCGGCGGCCGTGGTCGGGGACGGAGGCGATGCAGCGGTGCCCCAGGCTTCTGGTCTCCTCTGGTCGGCTCTTGATGTCGCTGCGAAGGTGTACTCGGGGTTCAGGGCGGCCGGAGCTTCAACGGCGGCGGTGCCGAGCAGTCCGTGCGGCGGAGCAGAGGGGTGTGGGCGGAGCTAGGGTGTCTCGGTGGCGGCTGCGGATGGGAGGACGGGGAAAGGCACAGGGGTGCCTATTTGTAGGGCGGCGGGAAGCCTTGGCGTGCGCGCCCGGGATGGAAGGATCGCCGGGATTGTGGCCGGGGATTTCGGCCAGGGGGGCGGGGTTGTTGCGCTGCGGCAGGGGTGGAGCTGGCAGGCGGGACCCACTGGTCAGCGGGCGGCGCGCGCGGTGCGGGCGAAGTAGGCCGCGTGGGCTGAGGGAGGCGGGCGTGGCGTGCGGGCGACGCGGGAGCGCGAGGCGGATCGGGCCGAGCGGGAGGGGCGCGCGGGCCGTTGCGGGGCTCGGCTGGGCCGGGTGGAAAGCTGGGCCGCGCACGGGTGGGAGAGGGAGTCTGGGCCGGCCGGTGCACTAGGCCAGGGAGGGAAAAAGGGAAAAAAGGTAAGTGGGCCGGGCTGCGTTTGGGCTGGGTCGGCTTGGGCTCGGGCCGGACTGGGCCGAGCGCGGGTTTTGGCGTGGGAGCGGGTTGGGCTGGGGTTTTCCTGGGTTTTGGGCTTCCTTTCCTTTTTCTTCTTCTATTTCTTTCCTTTCTAAATCTAATTCAAACAAAGTTTGAATTCAAATTTGAATTTGAATTCAAACCACACTCAAATAAAATTATGCACCAGCATGAATGCAACAAAAATTTAAACCTATGATAAATTTTAATTAATTAAGGAACAAAATTTAGATTAAATGCCAACTAAACACAATAAACCTTAGAAAATTTAAATAAAGCCAATTAAATTTATTGATAAATGCTGAAATTTAAAATTAGGGTGTTACATTATCGCAAGCTCTGCTTGCTCAGCCCGATGGGTCTGCTCCCTCAGGATGCTGGCTTGCGCGTCAACGAGCTGATCCAAGGTGGCTAGGTAAGTAGCCACTTGGTACAGGGGGTCCTCTTCATGGCGGCGCCATTCCAGGCTTCTTATGCGAGCCTCCCAAACTGGGGTTTTGATGGCCGGAGGAAATATCCTCATTGGTGTGGGGGCGAGATGTTCCTCAAAAATCTAGCACAGATAATGGAGCGCCTTCCTGACAACCGAGGGATAGGTGTCTTGGTACCTAAACCCGGTGGTGGTCACTCGCCATGGCTAGATGTCGGGGTAGCGGTCATTTTTGGCGATGACCAAGATCACCCTGCAGCGAAGGGTACCATGGTGCTTGTGCTCCCTGTTGTAGTACCTTGGGCGTTCTGAAACACCAAGGCTCTCCAGGGCATTGATCAAAAGGCTGGGGAAGCCAGGTGCAGCTTGGCAAAGTCCCTGGGTCCATCCTTCCTCAGCCATCTGGAACAGGCAAGAGTCAGTGGTGAGTGTTTGTGTGGAAAAAGGATTAAGCAGGGAAAGTTCTAATGTGGAAAGGCTTAGAAAAAGGGTTTCGATCCTAGGGGTCACGTCCTACGGCCAACCTACGGTTCTGATACCACCTGAAGCATCCCCACATAAGTAGAGACTAAATGTGACACAAACATCTACTAGGAAGAATTTGCCTACCAAGGACAAGAAAGAGTCAAGGATCAATAAGAAAATTTGTGCTGTGCCTAATGTGCATACAAGACTGTGTATACCTTGTGGTACTTTGAGGCTATCGTCCCTCTAAATGGCATCAGTCAGGATATGGGCATCATGTGCTGAGCCTTTCCAACCAGCTAGGACATAGGTGAACCTAAGATCAAAATCCACAACGGCCATTACATTCTGGGTGGTGGTGTGCTTTCTTCCTAGAAATGCGGCTCTTGATTTGGCAGGCACTCTAGCCAGCACATGAGTGCCATCAATTGCACCCATGCAATCCTACAATAATGGCTAGCACATTAGAACTGTAGGGATATGTGTAACCAGAAATTTTATTGCAACCCAGGATAGCAGGAGGAACCTTGAAGTAGGGATTCCAATGACGACTGTTTTGAATACGTGCAGGGACATTGGCTAAGGGTGGCAGTATCATTTCAGCTCTCAGCTCACCAACAGCAAACAACACCTCTTGGAAGTACCTACTAATAGTTTCAATAGACCTACGGAAAGGAAACTCGATGCACCTAAACCTTTGATTGTGACTAACAACATGCAGGAACATTACAACCTGCTCCTCAGTGTTGCAGTGGATGCTATCCCTGAGCAGGAAAAGGTCACACAACTGGAAGAAGGGTGCCCTCCGCATCCTGAGCAGATAGACACTGTGGACATCATCTGAGTGGTAGAGGATCTTCAAGTTGTTCTGTCGCTGCTCATCCCTAGCGCTCAAAGGTCCATAGGTTATACCAGCCCTGAAATTTGCAAGACCCCTAAACCTAACCATCATCCATGCATAGATAACACTGACAAGTGCTGCCCCCCCTAACAATGAGTTGACGGCGCCTAGAACCAAGACCATCTTCCATGGCTAAGATCAAAAAATTGCAAAAAATGAGATCATGCAGTGGTGACATTGTGCTGCATACATCAAAGAGAAAATCAAAATACCACGGCAGCGACATCTATATGAGCGCCACCTAGTGATAAACATAAGCATCACATCATTGACCATTTGCACAAGCGCAGGTACAAAATAAAAAAGTAATAACATGAAACCTTCAGATCTACAAGAAAATCAAGCATGTATGAACCACAGGCATGGTCAAATAAGTGCGGTAGCAATAAATCTGCAAGGGCAAAATGACCTAGAATGCAAGAAATTGAAGAAACAAATGAGGCAGCAAGAATCGAAATGTACACGACGATAAACAAGGAAGAGAGGAGGAAGATTAGGAAGAGACGAGGCAGCCCATGAGCCACGGCTGGGAAGGGAGCGGCAAACCTGCTCGGACCGGGCGAGGGAGGGCGACGAGCGAGGGCGAGGGAGAGTGACGAGCGAGGGCGAGGGAGAGCGACGAGACGAGCGAGTCTGCTGGCGGCACGAGCGAGGGGATTGTGGCGGCCGAGCGGTAACCCTAGCGGTGGAGATGGGTTTTGTTCCCTGCACTACTGGAGCGCCCGCGGACCGACTCAGGCCCGCCGAGATGCCCAGCCCAATGCAAGCCAGGCTGCACAACTTGGAAACGCCCGATTTCACCGTTTCGAGCAATGCAGGCCGGAAGCCCACTTTTGCACTATCGAAGCCTAGCTTAGGGCCTTCTGCAGAAATCCAAACAGAGCTGGGCTGCATTGCTGGAGCCTGTCTAAGGGTCTGGCCACCCAACCAATCAACCCCTATACTCCATGAATTATTCAAATTATGTAATTGACGTAGTGGGCGATATTACATCAAATCTTCATTTTTTAATTGAATACTGTGAACTATATCAATGCTAAGTGTAGAACTATGTTCTCAGTAAAATAAATACTAGCAATATGTAATGTACTGTCAAATTTTCATAAACAAACTCACCATGCAGGATATACCAAAAAAGACAAATAATATACATTTCACATATAAAAGGACCTTAGCTTGTATCTAGATCATAGGGAAGTAAATGGTACACATATTTCATGACCAACCGATCGGCCGAAAGGAGTCGGATAGTAATTCGGATATTATTTTCAGATATCCGAATATTTTTCAGATATCGGATGCAGATTCAGATATCGAATTCGGATATAAGAAGGGTAGTATCAGTTAGCTATCAGACATCCAGTTGAATAATCCGGATAGTCAAGTCAGATAGTAAATTCGAATAGTTGTATTATACCAAATACATATATGAATAAAACTCTGATTTACTCTCCAAGAATTTATAACTAGTTCATTTTAAATAAGAAAAAAATATAAGATTAGCACCAAAATTTTTCTAAAAATATAGTCTATCTACTGGTACTCTGTGGGGTTAATAAAAACTGATTTAATCTCTAAAATTTATAACTAGTTCATTTCGACTTAGAAAAATATAAATTAATAGCAAAGTTTTATCTAAAAATATAATCTATCTATTGGTACTCTATTGGAGTTGGATCTTATTTATTCCTTGTCTAGTTTGAGAAGTAATTCGAATTTAGCCTTTTGGAATGAGCAGAAGAATCAATTCGAGTGATTGTCAAGTATCATTAATGTAATAAGTTATAATGTCATTATTAATTGAGTATCTCCAATCTAAGATATGTAGCAAGTTAGAATGTCATGTAATAGAATCTCTCTTATCTATATGATAAGTTAGAACTATCAAGTAACTTTTTGTTAATTTGCTTCGTTAAACATAATCTAGTTAAGATTTGGACTCCTAGGGTGTGTTCGAATATTACAACAAATCTGATATGAATAAATGTTGCCTTTACTCGATATTCGAAAAAATATTCTTGTTCGACATTATCCTCATTCGGCTCACTCCGTATTCGACACATCTGTATTCATATTTTTAACCGAAGCAATCCGCATTTGTATTTGTATCCAAGTCTATCTGTGTTCGAATACGAATCCGATAGAAAATATGAAAATAAATACAATATCGATGATATCCGTCCATATCCGATTCGTTTACATTTCTACTAGTTCACACTGGATAAGAATACACTAGATCTTGGCTAAATTTCAATAAACTGCAATCATTATCCTCAAAATACTCATCAAACTTTCTTTCCATAATTTACAATTTTAAGTATGACCAAACATGAAAATATCACCGTGAAGTTTGAGTAAAAAAATGTTGGGGATGGCTAAGATCTCATGCTTAGATTAATCTGGACACTCCATTTATTGTTGCTGTAATTCAGGTGTTTTTATGATTCAACGCCCAAGTTTGGAGTTATAACAACATTACATGAAGGTTAGATAAGGATAAAATGATTTTAACTATGAAGTAAGCTAGCTGAATTGTATTCTGCAAAAAAGTTGATCTATTGTAACTCCGATATAAATGGATTGTATTTGATCTTGAATTGCACGCTATTAATAGAAACTTTTGATTTTTTTTATGTTTCTTGCATCCATCACAGAGGCGGGAAACATTTTTTTCTTAAAAATGTCTCTAATATTCATTTTTTTAAAAGATTCCAGTACCTAGCACACCTGTTACCATAGATTATTGCATGGCTACAAATTCAGGTGAGGATACTTTGGCAGTACTTAAACATCTAACCATGCAGACAAATCGTATGATGAATTATCAAAATTCCTTAGCGTTGCACAAAATACTTCCCATGATGATTACAAATAAGCTTCTAAAAATTAAAGGAGTGCTATGTGTACAAGTAAAAATAGAAGTCTGCCACAATTATAAACCATAGGCATCTGCACACACAAAGGAACAAACTATATACCCGCAAAAAAGGAACAAACTATATATGTGGAGATTAGTTTTGGGTGGATTAAATTATAACATACCCAACAAAACAACTTCTCCACTTCTAATTTTTTCAATGTATATTTTTTACTTTTTCCTCTACTGAATGTTTACATGTTGTCTTAAAAGAAACAATCTAACTATCGATATACTAAACCAAGGCTCCGCAAAGCTATTTGTGTGGCAATTAAAAACTTTGGCTAACATTTTATCTTACGTATTTTTCTCAATTCTATTTCGTACCCTAATTGATCATACTATATTATGCTGAACAGAAGGAAAATTTCAGTTCTGGGCATTATCATTAGAGAGAAATAATCAAGTAAAGCAAGCAAATCCAAACATTCATGTACGTTGTCAGATCTATGTGGACAGGCGACAATGTCATCATGTATATTTGTGAAAGGGGCATGCCATCCACAGGCATATGTGTACATCATCATATTAATTGCATATATCTGCCACAACCATTTGAAAACTTCAAATCATGTAATTTGTGCAAAGGATACACAAAAGCAGTATACCATACTCTGCTAGTGAATGACTTAAAATCCATTATTGACTCTTTTCTCACCAAACCTTTGTTTCTGCCATGTGATAATGTGTCATGTCAAGAGTAAATTACGTCCACGCATACATTTTCGATCAAATCAACATACAATACAAGTACACAAAATATGATATTTTAATTTTGGTAATTATTCTTGTGAAAATGACTAGCTAGGCAATTTGAGTTTTATACGATGTTGATTTGCTACATAGTCTGTTTGGATAGTTTCTTGTGAAAATGACTAGCTAGGCAATTTTCTTTGTCTACTTCAGTTATATATATCATCATCGAGACGACCTTTCCATGCGCATGCATGCTTGCATGAAGTCTAGCAGAGAAAGCAATAATCGCATATTATTGAGGCTTCGGCGTGATTATTTTGGAGTGTATTCATGTCAATATGAAAATGTAAACGGACATGGTCTGTTGGAAGAGACAAACGATAGATCTATACATGCTCAACAAAATAAGCATCCCGGCCATGACGAGTTTGGCAGCTAAGCCAGTGCAGATGATGACTACATACTCTGCTCTGCTGGTCAAGCAACAAGCTGTATTACATCTAAAAGGTACGTTCCTCTATGGAATCATTGATTGGTTTGTGTTTGGAAATATCATTGGGATGAAGAGGTACATGCTTGTTTACGTTAATTAATAAACTATACCAAGGCCGTTCTTCTGCAAGAACGTCAAAGGCAGAAGTAGGAATCAAACTGGTTTTAGTTTTCTTTAAGATATGGATGTACGACTGATTTTGATGAAAATGCATTTAGTAGGTAAGCCCATTGGATACGTTCTCCGGCTAGTTAACCGAAATATAATATAAGCAAATTGTCCATATTTTCCCAACAGTTTAGTTTTTTTGTCTAAACTAGTAGGTGCGTATAACTCAACAATTTTTGACATTAGGATCTTAATATGTTTGCAAAACAATACAAAACCACATTCGTGTGAAGCGTGCTTTTCAAGAAAAAAACAGCTAACCTTTATCAGTTTAATTTAAAAAATTCTGAATCTATAGGCTCCTTATTAGAAGATATAGTGTCGTCAAAGTGTGAAATAAAGATCTGAGCAGTGATGATGAGTACATTTGCACCGTGACCCGAGATAGCTGCGTGGAACAAACTATGCCAGTGCATGATCCGGACCGTATGAGTGACAAGCAGCTAACCTAATCAATACTACCGTCTCTTTTTTTCATGACACGTAGGATACAAGATGAACCCAAGCAATCGACCAGTAATAACTCTGCTGGTGTCACGCATGATCAGTCACTGCACAGTGCGTATCCTGGCCTGGGCGCCATACAGCACAGCATGCACATGTCGCTAAGTTCTCCACACCATACGTAATCCTATCACCTGATGTCGATTTAAATATTAATTACCAAACTAATTAATGAACAATAGGGTAGCTATAGGATGTGGAGTATAGCTGCTGCAAGCCTGCAAGTCATCCAGCTACGCAAGCAAGCAAGCAGCACAAGCCATGTTTTGCGGCGTCCGGCCGGTTGCATACATGTACGCATGCTGTCTTTTTCAGCCAGCTCACTTTGTTCCCCCCTCATCGTCTGTCAACGCGCGCGCGCCCGCATGCCTTCTGAAACTTCAGGAGAAATAGGTGTCATCGTCTTTGTCAGGTTTCACACAAGCATCCGCGCCTCCATGGATAGAGAGCATGCATGCTACTCAATGATTCACTTATATGCATTATCCCTTCATTTGCAATTATGATAAACATATATATCGTTTGAAATTATAAGGATTGTTTTATTTTATTAATTATGACAAAGCCTTTAACCAGTAAATACTCTATAATGCATAGTTTTTGTGAGACAAAGTTGATGTCATCATTAGATCAGGTTGTATTCAAAAGCACTTTCATATAAGTATAATTTTATATCTAACTGCAGAAAAAGTATAATTTTATCAAAATATCTAAAACGAGAGGGCTTTCGTTTTAGCCTAACACGAGAGCCCTCTTGTTACGGGGAGTGCAGACAGGGGGGATGTAACTAGCAAACAGATAAAGTAACAATAGTGTGAGCTCCGACGTCAGAATTTGGGGTTCGGGTTCGGGTTTTGGGGTTGCGGTTGAGGGCAACTTGTTCTGTCGGACCTAGAGGGAGCTTCGGGTAGGCGGCTAGCCCGGCGGTGGGGGAGGGCGGTGAGGCTGCCGTCACTACTACAAAAAGAGCTATAGTCACCGGTTCAAATGAGCCTTAGGTACCGGTTCTATAACCGGTACCCGGCAACCGAGACCAATGAAGCCTGTCTTTGGCACCGGGTAAATCACCCGGTGCCTATGACCTCCTTTAGTACCGGTTGGAATACCAACCGGTACCAAGGGCCGCTACGCCGTTCGCTTGCATCCTCCCCCGTTCCCACAAAATACTGAATTATTCATAGATCCACAAATTATTGAATTGACAGAATATTCACAATACTCATAGATCCCACAAATTATTCAAAAAGTTGTTCACAAAATAGATGCAATCCATACAACATACATCTCTATTTCAGAAATCAGAAAAGTAAGAAAAAAAAAGAAAAAATCTCCCACGATGGCAGCGGCGGCGGCCAGTTGCCCATGCGTCTGCACCCCACGGCCGGCTCCCGCGGCGACGGCCCTCGCGCCGCACCCCACGGCCGGCTCCCGCGGCGACGGCCCTCGCGCCGCACCCCACGGCCGGCTCTGCGGCGCCGGCCCTCGCACCGCACCCCACGGCCGGCTCCCGGCCAGCTTCTGCGCTCCACCATGGCGGACCCCCGGCGAGCGCCCCAACTGCACCACCGCAACGAAACATCGATCACCACGAATTGTTCACAAATCTCCAGCACAAAACGAATCGGGGGGCAGCGAATCGATCGAATCGAACATACAACTCACCTTATCCGAGAAACCAATCGAATTTCAGGTGGATCTTCACTCCGCCAGACTCGCCTCCAGCCTTCGGCGGCTTACCGGTGCGGAAGCCGAGGCTGCTCCAACCCGAAATGGACGCCGAAACCAGTCCCACCACGGGCGACGTGCGGCGCCACTCCAGCAAACCCTACGGCTGTCAGCTCGCTACGGGCGCATCGGGCAGGCGAAGGAGGAGGAGGAGGAGGAGGAGGCGACGAACGACGGTGAGCCGACGATAAATATGCAGGAGACGGAGGGGAGGGGAACGGGAGGCGGAGTGTGAGACACAGACGACAAGGCAGGCCGAGCGGCGGCCCGCAGCAGCGCTCCGCAGCGGCGGCCGGCGACGGCCAGCGCGCCCCGCAGCGGCGGCCGGCGACGGCCAGCGCGCCCCGCAGCGGTGGCCGGCGCGGCCCGCAGCAGCGCCCCGCAGCGGCGGCCGGCGGCGGCCCGCAGTAGTGCCAGCAGCGGCCCGCGCGCCCCGCACTCCAAAGGATAAGGTAGAGAGACGAGAGGCAGAGAAATGAGAGCGGTGGAGAGAAGATCGGCGCCAGCACTTAGAAATATCTGGAACAGAGGCCGCCCCCACTCTTTTGGTACCGGGTGGTTGTTTCCACCAGTGCCGAAACTCGACTTTTGGCACCGGTGCGTGCTATTACCCGGTACCAAAATACATCTTTTTCATTGGTTCCGGGTTTTGGCATAAATCGGTGCCAATTTTTAATCATTGGTACCGAGTTGTCCCATGACCCGGTGCCAAAAGCTCTTCTGGACACCTCGAGCTATTGGTCCAGATCAAAAAGTACCAGCTATCGTTGCACCCGGTACTAATGCTCGTATTAGTACCGGGTGAAACAACAAGCGGTACTTTTGATCTGGACCGATGTCCCGTTTTCTAGTAGTGCGTCGGCCAGGGTAGCGGAAGATAACCGGTAGGCGGTATCGGGGCGGGACGCTCACTGGAGATGAAGATGAGGTAGAGAGGAGGACAATGAGAGGAAGGAGGATGGGGAAGGCGACGACACACAGACGCCGGCGAGGTGAAGAATGGCGGCGGAGCGGGGTGGAGGCGTGCGGGTGGTGGTGGAGATTCAATGCCGTCGTAAGGCATTGATTGTCCGAGTTCCAATTAAGATTCTGATTAATTTGTTTGGATTCCGACTAAGATTACGAACCGAACTGATTAGGATTCCTATTAACGTACCGATGAATCATTGATTGTTTTAAAAATAGTAGAGATAGAGATTATCTACGGCATTTCTTATCTTTCTCACGCGGCTTTTTAGTTCCAACATTAAAAATTTATCCACAAACAAAAGCATGGCTTGTATAATCCATCTCTTAATTAGTTAGCACGTGCCATTTATATCTGGTTTGAAATCTTAACCAGTATCTCTGCACATATAGCATCAGTTAACTGATAAGGTAAGTTTTAATCACAAAACTGTAATCTTGGTGATTGATCGATCGAGGGGCACCATCTTACACATTACTATGTTAGTCGTAAAACTATTTTGCCTGACCATATTAATAGCGAGTATGAGATATTCCATATGTATTACTCCCTTCCAAAATATAGGTAGATTTTGATTTTTTTTTAAATCAAATTTTTTGAACTTTGACTGATAGTGATTTTTTTTGTCCATGTGCGCATAGTATATAGTGAGCTTTTTTTAATGGCTGAGCCCACAGGCCAGCCGGCCTGCGATCGTCGACCTTATCTGCGGTGTCCCCCCGCGTCAATAATGGAGCAAGCAACTAGCACGTTCGAGATCGCGGGGGAAACAGCCGCACGATACGAATCGGAACCATGCATAAACGGCGCAGCGATCCACGAGCCGCGCCCCGCCGCTCGTTGCCGAACGGCCGCCCCACGGCAGCGGCGGGGCGGCCGGTCAGACGCCGCCGCCGCCGTGCGGGGCAAATCCGTCCAACCAACCACCGCGCAGCGCGGCCCTCCCCTCCGTACGCCACGCGTACGCCTGCTTGCGTCGCGTCTATATAAACCCTCCTGCACCGCACATCCCCCCGCCCCCCTCTTCTCCCGCACCGCACCTCGCCGTCCAGGCCGCAGGGTGCCGGCCCGGCCAGCCGCCATGAGGAAGCCGACGAGGCGGCGTCGCTCGAGCTCGATCAGGAGTGGTGGCGCTGAGGCGGCCACGCTAGCAGTAGCAGCAGCGAAGCTGGGCGTCGCGCTCCGTCACGGCGGCGTAGACGCGTTCGACCGCCTCCCCGACGACCTCGTCCTCGCCGTGCTCGCTGCGCTCGCGGCGCGCGCTGGGAGCCCCACCGACCTCGCCGCGGCGGCGCTGACGTGAGCACACCATGTCTCTGCCGCGTTTCACGCGCCCGGTACTCTGTTCCGATCCCCCGTCGTCGTGCCCTGTTTGTGCTGAACTCTCTCGTGTCATGCGCAGGTGCAGGAGGTTCCGGGACCTCGCGGCGCACCCCGCTGTGCTGTCGCGGGCGGCGGGGACGGCCGTGGCCGTGCGCGCGGGGGCATGGTCGGAGGCGGCGCACCGGTTTCTGCGGCGGTGCGCGGCGGCCGGCAGCCTGCACGCCACCTACTTCCTCGGCATGGTAACCGCCGCGCACGCCGACGGCCTCTGCTCTCCTTCCTCTGCTTCTCGATCTCAGGCCATCGCCCGTCCTCTGTTTCTTGACGCCGACCATGCATTGCCAGGTGAGGTTCTACTGCCTCGGGAGCTGGGCGGCGGGGGCGGCGCTGCTGGCGCGCGCGGCGGGGGGCGGGCACGCGGCCGCGCTGTACGCGCTGGCCGTCGTGCGGTTCAACGGCAGCGGCGGCGGCAAGGCGGACAAGGACCCGCGCGCGGGCGTGGCGCTGTGCGCGCGCGCCGCGTGGCTGGGCCACGTCCCGGCGCTCCGCGAGCTCGGCCACTGCCTCCAGGACGGCTACGGCGCGCGCCGCGACGCCGCGGCCGGCCGCCACTTCCTGCTCCACGCCGCGGCGCGCGAGCTCGCCGCCGCCTCGTCGTCAGCGCGCCGCCGCGGCCCCGCCGGGGAGCAGGACGACCACGGAGGCGCCGCGGCGGCCAGCCGGTTCATGGTGGAGTGGTGGGCGCTGATGAGCGCCGAGAAGCCCGCGGCGTCTGCGGCAGACGGAATCAGATGCGGCGCCGGCGAGGACGCGGAGGAGGAGCTGCGCCTGTGCTCGCACGCGCGGTGCGGGCGGCGGGAGACGCGGCGGCATGAGTTCCGGCGGTGCTCGGTGTGCGGGTCCGCCAACTACTGCTCGCGCGCGTGCCAGGCGCTGGACTGGAAGCGCGCGCACCGCGGCCGGTGCGGCGCGGCAGCCGCCGCCGCACGCTGGCTCGCCGCCGGGAACGCGTACTGAACGCACGCTGGCCGCTCGCCGACGACACGTGCGGCGCACATGTAACATATCTCTTGTGCATAGTACTGGAACTACTAGGTAGGGTAGTCGTCGAAGCAACTTAGTTGTTCTTTTCTGTCGATGTGAGTTTCGAGTCGAGTAGGGATTAAGTTAAATGAAGTAGAAATCTTAAAAAATCACCAATCTAGACATTGTTAATTATCTATATATTTGCGTTAATTTGGATCCACCATCAGTAGTTAATAATGAGGATGATTGTGATGGCGATGGACATGAATGAGCCAGGTGGCAAGAACATGTGGGAAGAGCGGCAAGCTAGGGACAATCCTAATTGAAAGTTTCGTATTTATATAAGAAGTGCATTTTACACTGAGTTGCAAAGTGTTGTTTTCATCACTTACGCGCCGACTTGAACAAATCACAATAGTACTTCGATACGAATAATCAATTTTGCCAACTTAACAGTGTGTTGTGGTGGTAGCGGCGAGAGAGGAGGATGGGAGTCACCTTGGTCATGCCTAATAAACGGTAGCAGTAGTGCAATACTGTAAATACATTTTTCTCGAGCAAACTTGCAGTACTATTTTATTGTGAGGAAACAATGTAAAATTTGCAACCAAACAAAGTTTTCAAAATCTCATACCCAATTATTAATTCTGCTTATGGGGAGTAATTAACACTGATATGTACTTTTATATGATGAGTGCAATAGTATTTTCTTAACGCTGCCGAAAAATTCATAAACTACAAATCAGCTCATGCCATTTTCAAATGTTATAGCTCAACACTCAATCAATGTTAATATGGAACCAATGCAAAATTACTACCTTACACAATAGTCTCACTACTACGAAAAGCATTTGTAGGGGAGCGTAAAAACGCATTTTTTTGGGCGGGTAGCGCGCCCGTTACTAGTTCTCGCTGCTAAAAATAACTATTTTCAGGGGCGGGTAGCGAAACCGCCCCTAAAAACACATTTGCAGGGGCGAGCCACCCCCACCCTCCCCTACAAATCTATTTTCAGGGGCGGGTCACCGCCCTGCTCGCCCCTAAAAATAACTTTTCAGGGGCGGGCAGGGCGGTGACCCGCCCCTGAAAATGAATTTGCAGGGGTGGGTGGGGGTGACCCGCCCCTGCAAATGAATTTCTGACCCATTAAAATAATTAGTAATTCATTTTTAATTTATTTTGCGGTGTTTTAAAATTTGAATTCCCACTTTATAAATCTACCAAGCTAAGTCTATATTGACCCATTCTGATCCAACACTCAAATAACAATACAATCAAATAAAATTTCAGAAGATAAAGGAATAGCAGTACAAGCTGTTCAATGACAATAGTAGCTATACATCCATGCATATTACAAATTTATAGCTACTGCATTACTCGCATCCGTAGATAGATAAGATAGTTGCGGTCTCCAATCGTCCACCCCAGAACTTCATCAAAATATACTAGTGCACGAACAAGTGCGCTCTCCTCCACTTCCCATTGGTGGCCACATATAGAACTACAAATATCAAACAATGGAGTGTTCGGCTGACTTGTCCTGTAGAAGGAGAGCTTTGCTTGAAACCTGCAACCTCTTGTAAAATATGGCTCTATGCAAGTCAAACCTAAGGTATCCATGACTTGATTTAGAATAGCCCGAAAGCTAACTGATGCAATGGTATATTGATGATCAATGAGATCCTGCAAAAAGGTGATAATAACATTATGAAATTTGAAAGAATAATGCAACATTACTAAAGTTAACAATGACTAAAAAGAAAATCTCATATTATGTCTTGTCGATTAAGACGATAAAGCCTCTCTATAGTCAGAATAACATTGGATTCTCTCGCCTGTAGCTGCTTAACTCGAAAAATATGAAAAGTCGGGCACAAAATACCCATGATTCTTAAGCTACTGCAGGCATGCCTCCACCGCTAGCCTCTCATAAGTTGTCCAAATGGATGCCTCTCCACCCACAGCGGCAATTGAAACCATGGGTATCATCGAGGAGGATGGATCCTCTCCTGGTACCATCAAGGACCACTCTATATGTCGAACAAGTATTTGAAAAGAAATATGTACCCTTTTGATATCCGGTTGCCGAACAAGCTCTTGTCGAGCCACAAAAGTAGTACCACCCAAACCTTGGACAACATCTTCAAGCCATCTAACAAGGTTGATATGCTGCATTGTATGTGAGAAAAATTTAAAATTATTTGAAGCTACATTGTATGTGAGCAAAACTATATGAAACTAACAAATGAAACTTACAACGTTTGGAATTGATCCGCGCGTTCGATCACCCAGTGGCAAGTCAATCTCTTGATGGAAGTGTATGCCTGGCTGCTAAGCCACAAAATTGTCCATAAGCGCACGACCACCACCACGGAACATCTAACAGTATTCACATTAAGTAAATATGAATAACAAAAATTCATAGTGTAACAAAAGTTCACTAATTCATGTACTCCCATTCTAATTCAAATGAAAAAAGTTCTAACTCTATTCCCTTACCCTAATCGTATAGGTTCTAACCCTAACCCTAACCCTACATGTTCTAACCCTAACCCTAAGAAAGGGGCTGGACAGGGGAAGGCAATGGCACGTACCGTGTGGCTTGGAGAGGACCGAGGGTGGCACTGTGACGAGTCGCGGACGAGGAGAGGTAGTGGCGGCGGCGACGGCGCGGGTCCTCCTCCTCGTCGAGCTCTAGGCGTTGCAACGGCGGAGGTCGGGGCAGTGGTGGAGGAGGAGGTGGCGGCGGATCCGGGCGTCGGCGAGGATGAGGTGGCGGTAGCGGCGGTGAGGAGGAGGAGGAGGAGAAGGTGGCGGCTCCGTGGAGGTCGGGACGGCGGTGGAGGAGGAGGCGACGGCGGATCCCGGCGTCGGCGAGGAGAAGGTGGCGGTAGCGGCGGAGGCGAGGAGGAGGTGGCGGCGGCGAGGAGGAGGAGAGGAGGAGGGAGTGGAGGAGGAGGTGGCGGCGAGGAGGAGGAGGTGGCGACTGCGTGGAGGTCGGGGCGGCGGCGGAGGAGGAGGCGGTGGTGAGGAAGAGGAGGAGGTAGCGGCTGCGGCGGAAATCGGGGCGGCGGCGGCGGATCCCGGCGTCGGCAAGGAGAAGGTGGCGGCGGCGGCGGCGGCGAGGAGGAGGAGGAGGAGGTGGCGGCTGCGAGGAGGAGGTGGCGGAGGGCATATATAGGAGGTAGTTTGTAAAGGCGGGTGGCGGCCCGGCCTGCCCCAACAAATCGGTTTGTAGGGGCGGGTGGCGGCCTGCCCCGCCCCAGCAAATCGATTTGTAGGGGCGGGTGGGGACCCGGCCCGCCCCAACAAATATTTTTGCAAATTATTCAGAAATTTGGATTAATGCAAAAAAATAGTAAAACACATGATAAAATTGTAAAATTTTTACCATAGAAAATTATGATATGTGTAACATAAGAAAAATATCAAAATCATATTTCAGAGCATATAATGAATAAATGTTTTCAAACAACAAAGTATACCTATGTCACACTGCTATGTCATACAACTTAAGGCTAGCTTTGTGTTTTAAACACTCTTTGACACTAAACGTGTTGAATTGTATTTTTCATATTTTTTTATAATTCTACATGACAGTACATGCTTATGGTAGAAATTGCATGTTGTTCTAAGTATTTTGCATCCCCATTTGAAATAAATGAATTTTTCGAATAGATTGAAAAATTATTTGTAGGGGCGGCTCACTCCTGCAGCCGCCCCTGAAAATGCTTGTGGTCCCGCCCCTACAAACCGCAAGCATTTTCAGGGGCGGCTGAGGGGGTGAGCCGCCCCTACAAATGCCATATTTAGGGGGTGGTTCGTTTATATAGGACCCGTGCCTCATTTATAGGAACGGGTGACTTTTTGGTCCACCCCTAAAAATAAATCGAGGCATTGCTGCAAATCGTTTTTGTAGTAGTGTGTGCATAGAAAATTTTGGTTATCTTTGGTTAATGCTTTTTTATATTTCCTATTAATGAATGTCTCAGTTTCATCTTTCAAAATTTCTAAATAACAGCAAGATATAGCTTTTTATCTTATCATCAGTTATTGGGATACTTTGCTGTTATTTTGAAATTTCTATAAAAGTAACTTACACTCACGATACACCAACTTGGTAAGTGGGTGCACATTGGTTCAATAATTATTAATTATTTAGTATGGTGTAATATCTTGACAAATTAGTACCTCTACGGTTCAAATGTGGCCAGCGTGGCAAAATACAGAAGAAATACAGTGAGCGGTCGCGGGGAACTGTAGGACATAACATTGGGGAGCTGTTAACGCAAATTTGGTTGTTTCATGGGATGAAATTCTCTAGTTCTCTGCTGTATTGCTCGTGACCTTGCTCGATCTCTGCTTTTTTTAGTTTGATTTGGGATTGAAAATTGGCATAAAAATGATCTTATATGGTGACATAACATAATTTTTTACAGATTTAAAATCCAAGGACAATGTTAGCCTATCCAAATGACAAATAAAGTCAAAACAAAAATTAAGTTATATGGCCGTTATATTTTGCTCCATGGTTTGCGGAGGCTAAAAAGATAGTAAATCTCTGCAAGTTGTTGTGTGAGATAGTATAATTTACTCATTTCTAAAAAAACAATTTTTTTTGAGAAATTTCTAAAAAAACAATTAACATCCAGATAACAAACAAAGGTGATCCAACCGCTTTCCTTCGTTTGCTTTTTTTTTTCTCTCTCTATTGTAGTGTTGTTTTATGTTCAGTTTTTTGCTGCCTGTGGGCTCAACCCATTAACGGTTTTGTGGGCTGAAAATGCTGCCCAGTAACAATTAATGGTTGTCTTGCGTACGTGGGATTGGTATTTGTTGTTCTGCTAGGCTCTTTGTGAACTGTGTGTTTTTCAGCCGTCGCATGTCTATAACTAGCTTATGCTGAGCAGAAAATTCAGGACAATATGTTATTATACATAGATCACATATAGCTAATTAAACATTCAAGTTTGTTTATCCCTATGTTGGTTCGACAGAATTGTTAGGATGCCAGTACATTTTTCGACGAAATAGTATGGACTTGTAGCTAAGATTGTATGGTCTCCCCATGACTGTTAATCTACAAATACTGCACAGAAAGTTTATTTGTAATTTATTTGGTCTCAGGCCCTTGGTAATTGCCTTTTTTTCAAACAACTTCATGATTAATCTAGGCCTAGCTGCCTTGAAAATAATGGTTTTCAAGGGCCACATCCGCATGATGTCCCACTAAACTTATCAATAATAACCACCACGATTAACACGTTGTTCCTTAATTAGATGTCACTACACTTACCAATCACTACAAATGGTCCGAGTCCTACGTTGTTAATCTAGAGTAGGAAGAGCACTTGATGACATTTAAGCACTCTTCAAAGTTCAAATCAGTTTTTTTTCCTAACTAGGTGTCAAAAAGAGATAAAATCTTACTCCTAATTGAGCAACAACATAAAAGGGGCTGTAAATATAAGCTATATATATATATATATATATATATATATATATATATATATATATATATATATATATAAAGGTAGTCAACATTTAGTGATTAAAATTTAAAAGTCCACAAAAGGTAGGTGTCCATATAAAGGTACAAACTGTGTACTCGTGCAGCCACCTACATATAGGGCGCATGTACGGTACATTATATACATACAATCTTACACAAATACATACTAACCCAAATTATTAACTACCCAAACACAACCCAACATGGATCAATGTACGTCTTCCTCCTTTAGTTTGCACAGCTAAACCTACTAGCTAGCTGGCTACACCACTGATGTTCATCAGCTAATCAAGCAGCTTAAAATTCTTCACCGCCGCGAACTGCACGGCAGACCAACGGCTCCTTCATCTCCTTGGACAGCCGGAGGCGCTCTCCAAGCTTGACGGGCTTCGCCGCCGGCGACCACTCGTACTCCTGCATGAGGCGTCCCACCCAAAGCTGCGCCGCCGGGGCACACCCTCCGGCCCAACCCGAACGGCGCCAGCCTCAGGTCGGAGCCCAGCACGCTCACGTGGGTCCCGCCAGTGGGCCCTCCCAGCGGGTCCCCTCCGAACCGCTCGGGCCGGAACGCCAGCGGGTCCCCCCAGACGGCCTCGTCGCGGGAGATGGCCCACATGTTCACCATCGCGGTGGTCCCCGCGGGCACGGCGTGCTTGCTGACGCGGGTGTCCCGCACGGCCAGGCGGGCCCACGAGAGGAGCGGGCCCGGCGGGTGCATCCGGAGAGTCGCCTTGATGACGCGCTGGAGGAAGTGTAGGCGGGAGATGTCCGAGTCCGTGAGGGGATGGGGGCCCACCGCTGCGTTGATCTCCCTCGAAAGATCATTTCCTGCAATGCATGTATACAGGGATTATCAGTTTAATTATCACGGACATTGTTCGATGGTTTTTTGTCATTGGGTAATATAGTAAATACTATAAGAGATAAATGTGAGTCAAACAATGCTAATGAGATTATTAGCAATTTTTTTGTCACCCTCAGAAAACAAGTATGTATAGTTTAATGACTGTTTTCTGAGGGTGGCAAAAAATTGCTAATAATCTGATTTTGATAATTAGTTTGTGTGGTGATCAGCGCATTATCTAATTAACTAGATCAAAAATATAATTAGATAATGCGCTGATCACCACACAAACTAAATTTAATATTGTTCATAAAAAACAATTTGATTTTAAGAAAAAAACATTATTATAATTTCTTTTCTGAAATGTTGTAGTATATACATAGAAAAATTAGAGGTTGGGGTTGTGCAGTCATTACCTAAAAATTATATATATGTATAGAAAATAGTATATATAAATAAGGATTTTAGTTGAACTACTGAGGTAAAATACTAAAATAAAGTAAGCCATGAAATTTTTCTATGATGCATATGTTTACCATGTCCCTATAATGCACCTGTGAAACATGTGACAATCCATACCATACCACCTGTGCATGAGATGAAAAAGATGTAGCTCACTCACCCATAGCACAGCATTCACATCAGAGTCCTCCAACCTCTCATCTTCTGGCAGTGTAAGCATGTAGCTGAGCAGGTCATCCCTCTCCTGGCAATCCCCTGCCACCCTCCTCTCCTCAATGATCTTCCCAAAATACCCTCTAACCCTAGCGGCCAGCCTCCTGCACGCGGGCCCCACGCCCTAGAGGTCCATCAGCGGGCCCCACAGTGTCGTGTAGTAGTAGTCTCCCAGGTTGAACGTGCCCACGAGCTCATACCCTTCCCTCACCATCTCACCGAGCTCATCGCTCACAGCACCAACCTCGAGGCCGAGAACGCTGCCGGCCATGCTCTCAAGGGAGGCCCTCTGGAGCAGGGCCCTCATGGCCACCTCCCCGGACCTCTCCATCTGGTCCGCGACGTGCCGGACCACGCCGTCGGCGACGCGGCGGCGGATGCCCTCGAGCGCGGCGAGGCAGTGCGGGGAGAGCATGCCGACGCCCGCGGCTCGGCGGAGGCGGCGCCAGTACTCGCCGGCGGGGGCGAACCCAATGGCACGGCAGAACATGAGCTCCCGCGCCACGGCCTTGGGCGGGCGGTCGACGAAGGTGGCGCCTGACAGGATCTCGCGCGCCGTCTCCTGGTGGCTGCTGATCACCACGGGCATGGCGCCGAGGGTGAGTGACATCAGGCGGCGCGCGCCGTGCGCGTCGGCCAGCGCCGCCAGGCGGCGGTGCATGAGCGGGCCGGACACGGCGGGCAGGGAGCCGACCAGCGGCCACCCCCGCGGCCCCGGGATGGAGGCGGCGGCGGCGCCATTATTGTTCCTACCTCGTGCACAGCGGGAGGTGACGACGGTGAACGGCAGGGTGACGGCCGCCGCGGCTAGGGAGATGGACAGGAGGGAGAAGAGCCATGGGGGCTGTGCGCCAGGGCTGATGGTGGTGGTGGTGTGCATGAGGAAGATCAAGGAGATCATGGTGGTCATTAGTTCGGTCTTCATGGCCATATAGATAACCTAAAGTACTACTCTCTTTTGTGTGTGTGTGTGTGTGTGTATGTGTGTTTGTGAACTATGTATGTAGTTAACCTAGCTTAACTCTAGTGATTAGTGCAACAAGTGCAATTATGGTTGCTAATGCAAATAATACACTACTTGGCTTGCTAAATGAGCTCAACAAGAGATGTTTTTCAGCTCTGGTTGCTTGGATTGTAAGTTGGAAGAAGTTAGTGGGCACGGTGAGCATTGCTTGTGACGAAAGGGCCCCTATTTATAGTGATGGAGGGGGCGTGTGGTTGGTTGGCAGAAAGTGTGTGCATATTATTGCTAGTGCTCTCTTCCTTTTCTTTTAGTTACAGGGTTCATTTCTTTAATGGCCAGCTATAGCCATGCATGTAGAGGCTAGCCTCTAATAAGCTGCGGCTTGTGTTGTGTGCACACATGGATGTCTAGTGTTGCATGGCAGGCATGCACAAGTAGTACGAGATGCAGGATAGCTTGTGTTTGGACACAGTTCTTCAGAATATTTCACTATAAGTATAAAGATATAGTAAGGTAAACATTTTCTTCTTCTTTTCTGCTTAACGTCGCCTTCTGTTAGGTAAATTTAAGAAGCTAGTAGATTACACGCACGCACGAGACTAAATCAGCTAATATTCCATTTACCTTAGGCCACGTAGTACAGTCAGGCACAATGTCTTACATAATGAAGAATGAGAAAGGAGAAAAGGGAAAGGACGAGCTTGCATAAAAGAGATTGGCCGTTTTGTAGGTGTTACCTTTTAATTTTTTTATAGTAAATGATGTGGCCAAAATTGAACATACAGTAGAGGATTCTTCTCTTGACTACTTATTGAAGGGCGATCATAAAGTCAAAATTTGCATTTTGACCCTACCTGTTTTTCAGTAGTGGACTCAACCATATTGAGATGTGTTGAAGCACTTGTAAGATTTTAATATTCTTTATGGCTTAAAATGTAAATGTGAAGAGATAGTCGTATTCATAATCCTTAGAGTACTAGTACTCAGAGGTACCCCTCGTAATATAACATAGAGAGGATTGGTCTTGAAATCAAGTTTGCAAATATCCATTGCACTTGAAACATATCACTTTGGTGTGTATTGAGGTTTTCTTTTGTAAAATTTGAGCTAAGTTTTCCTTTAGCAAAATAGCAATAACTTTGAAATGTATTTCCTTAAAATTTAGTACTTGTTGCAATTACCCTAGCAGTTATTTTTCAACTTATCCTAGGACTAAGGATGGCAACGGGTCGGGTTCGGTTCGGGTGGAGTGCTTGGGAACACAAAAGCGAAACCCGAACCCGCCCCGGACTTTAATTCGGGTCAAAATTCATCCCCAAAACCGAAATCTGCGGATACCCGAAACCCGACGGATAATCCAAAACCCGATTTTTTTTACAAACAAGCGTTCTAGAAGGAAAATAGGTTGCCCCCACCGCGCGGGGCGCCTCCGCGCCTGCGTGCAGGGCACGGGCGGCCTCTGGCCCTCTGCCGTGTGGGGGATTTGGCGAGGGGCAGGCTGCGCCCGGCACCTCTGCACCTGCCGGCCTGTGCGCGGGGGTGAGGCAGGCGCCGAGTGTGGCAGTCCCGCCTAAATTAATCCGGCTTAAGTGCGCTAACCATCATCAAAACGACAATCAGGGTTAACACGCACTTAAAATGGAGTAATCCGGCAGTGCTGTCGGGTAAAATCCCGATTAAACCACTTGAACAGGATCGACAAAGCAGTCCAGAGAATGTAACATTCCACAAATTTTACAACACAGAGTATGAAATTGAATTAATATTACAAACCAAGTTTGAATTTATAAAAGACAACAGAGTTCAAGAGTGACGAAAAACGAACGATACTCTAGCGTCGAAACCAGACATCATGATGAAGCCCGTACATGACGTCAGCCACATCCTCAGATGTACCACCTGAAAAACAAAGCCACAAGCAAGGCTGAGTATACTAATACTCAGCAAGGCTTACCCGACTAAGGGTATACTTAGCCCTTTATCTAGACATGCAAGGCTTTTGGGCTTGAGGGGTTTGTTTGCCGAAAAGCAGTAAAGAGTAGATCCTTAATTGCAGGTTATAGTTTGCAGGTTCTAGTTCAATTAACCAGTCTAGGTGAGCATCTATCCAAAGGCATGCATGGTGAAAACAATTATCTTTTATTATCCAATCAACCATGTTCATCATCCTCATCTTTCACTTCTTACTCTATGTGGTAAAAGGGTTGAGCAGTCCCAAACCGTGAGAAGCGGACGATTCGAATCGAATTTGTTAACCTTGCAAGGCAGACCTAAACACACGTCACGTGGTTACTCCCAGAGTCACACGTGCAACATTTCCCCTTTCTTTCCGGGTTGAGGATCAGGGTCACCGTCCTCGACTACAGAGTACGACGACTCTGCACCCGCATGTGCGCGCATGAGAAACGACGTTCAAAGAAGGTGAAAGTAAAGTCCACTTGCCGGTCCAATCAGGTACTTAAGCTTACCGATTACCATATTCTCGGCATGTGTCTAGTACGTTCAAACGCTTAACCACCACTACCACACACTGCGGCCATATCAAATTTCACTAAACAGACGGGGCATCACAAGTACCACAGCCCCGCCCGTAAGCCTTATAGTTGCAGCGGGTATTAAACAACCAAATCCTATAATTCTCGCGAGTGACAGGAAATCACTCGATTTCTACCGAACACTTAGCATAGCCAACTAGCGACCTACACATACTAGTGTTCAAGCATAGGTACCTAGGATCATGCAACTAAGGTTCCAGTCAACTCCTGTAAACTTAAATGCACAAATAGATATGAACAATAATAAGTTGCATAAATTTAAAATAGTAGGACATGCTCCGGGGCTTGCCTGAGAATAACACTAGGTCAGTGTTAGTTAAAGAACAACTGCTCAGCGAACATCTTCCTTCGGTCGTGTACATCGGGATCCATCCGTCCATCTTCTGGATGTGTCCACCATTCACCGTCTTCTGGCTCGACTCCAACGTCACATCCTTCACGTGGTTCATCTATCGTACCTAAATGAAATGCAACAATGTATACGTATGAATGCAAAGTTCCGAGTGGCTTAGTGATTTAGGTGTTATTAGTTTTCCTTCACGATAAAGTTGCAGTCCAACATGAGGTGAGTTTGGATGTGAAACTTCTTAATTAATATTTCCTGGGCAGTCATTTATAAAGTAGTTATTTAATACAACTTAGTTCATAAAAGAACGGGGTGGTTTCAAAATCTTACTAACTCATGTAACACCAGCACTTTAACAAAGACTAAATCACCAGTGTATAGTCCAACAATAAAGTTCCTCTTAGCTAAAGGCTAAATTGTATAGGTCAAATAGTGCAATTAATGGCAGTGAAAGCTTAACTGAACGTTGACTATCCTAAGATGAGATTACTATAAATTTTTCAGATTTAAAAGATCAGTACACAAGGCATGAAAAATAAAACACGTGATCGCTACATTAATCAAGTTTAAGTCATACAAGCAATTATACTGAGTTTCAGGGGCTCAAACTTTACTGTCATGATTATGTACTCAAAGGAGAGCTCTAGTAAAAGTATGAGATTTTTCTAATGAAGAAAACTGGGGTTTTTGATTTACAAAGTTTATTCATGAATAAATCAAAAGGACTAGTGATACCTTACTAAAAATTCCCAAAATTGTTCTCTAGCATCTAGGAACTAAAGTAAGGCTTCTGTAAAAATTTCAGCTCAGGAAAACTAAAATAGAACCCTGTGGATTTAATTTTATTTAACATAGGCATAAACCAATATCTAATGAAACATATAGCTAGAGTTGTCAAAATGTCATCAAATTTTTACAGTAAGCTACTAATCTAGGGTAGAGCATACTGTCCAAAAACTAGCCTTAGTTCATGACTACAACAGGAGATACATTTGTGTGCTATTTAATCTAATCTTTATCCTAGATTAAAATATAAGCATAATATGAACATTGTAGGTTTTGATCTAAGGATTCCAAAACATTTTAGTTTGCATTTTTATGATTTTTCTACGATTTTATATGGAATTTACAAGTTTGCTGTTTTTTAAAACAAAAGAAAAAGGAAACGAACTTTTGCATCTAGGCCCCTGGAAGTTTGTTTCTTCTCAGGGAAGGTCCCTGGCGGAACTTCAGAAACAGGGGAGGGTCGGGCGGCCGTTTTCCGGCGAGGTTCGGCCCCAGCGGCGAGGGGGAAGTTGAGGAAAATGGAGAGGGCGTCGAGGACTACCTCTAGAAGGTCTTGGGTCGCGGGGCGGCGCTTGGAGGAGGCGGCTCCGTGGAGAGGGGCGGCCGGCGGCGAACTGAGCCATGGAGGCGGCGCTCTGGTGAGGGATGGTGGAGGGGGTCGGGCGTGGGAGCATCCAGGGAAGGTACAGAAGGCCATGGAGTGTTCAATTTGGGCATTGGAGGACCGGGGGTGGTGGTTCCACGGCGAGCTCGCGCGGGGCGGCGGCCAGGGCGTACGGTGGCGCCCCTTGGCAAGGGAGGGGCTGATGCTCAGCTCTGGGGTGCAGTGGGAGGTGAGAGAGAGGGCTGCAGGCTTGGTTTGGTCCGAGGAGAAGTGAAGGTGAGGCACAGGGGAGGTGGAGAGAAGGCGCACGACACGGCACGTCGTCGTCGTGGCGGTTCGGCGTTCAACCTCGACGTGCGCGCAGTGGACGGCGACGCGTGGCGAGGTCGAGATGCTTCAGGGAGGAACCGGGGGCGCGGAGAGGGCTGGGGCGCGGCGCGTGGCCGACGGCGCCGGCGTGCGGCGGCAAACGCCGTCGTCATGGCGAGAACAGAGAGGGAGGTGTGAGGGGATGGAGGTAATGGCAGTTTCGTAAATAAAGCGAAGTTCAAAACTCCAGTTTGAAAACTCAAATTTTCTCCTTCTACATGGCCTCAAATGAAAAACTTTTGAATACCAAACTTGCTTAGAATTTCGAGATCTACAACTTTCGTTTTAGGCAAAAGTTCATTTGAAGCTTCGTTTGAAAGATACAATTTAAAACTTAAGTGCATTTGAAAATGTCCTGTGCGCTTCGAAATTCAAATGTTTCTTCCATTTTTGTGCGGTAACTCGAAAAACTTTGAACACGAAAGTTGTTCGTCTTTTGAAAACCTACAACTTTGGTTTTGGACAAAAATTCATTTGAGCTTTATTTTAGAAATCATTTTCAAAGCAGATTAGTTTGAAATTTGACAGATAGTTTAAATCTTTGAATAATACGGTTCAAAGGACCTGTCATTTTATGTTCAAACTTTTATTTTCTCCCTTTGACTCCAACAAAACTTTGATTTAACATGATTTTAGAGAGACGACTATTCGATTTCATATGTATACTTGCATTGGTTTACAAAATTATTTACGGTTTCTGACCTATGCATCTATACATATACACGTGCATGCACACATAAATGTATTCGAGTCCATCTTCTTGGTTGATTATGCATAATATCGTATTTAATATTTCTTGCTTAGCATTTTAAAACTCTGGGATGTCACAGCCTACCCCCTTAAAAAGAATCTCGTCCCGAGATTCCGATGAAGTGGTACATTAGAATTGATATAGGATAACAAAATGGATCACATACAAAACTTGGAGCTCTCATGAGGATGCAATGCAGAGGTGGAATAGAGGTGTGAAGATCAATGCAGTAGGGTCTCATTCACATAAATCAAAGATACCAACGCTCCGCCAATGACAAAATCGTGCAACCTCCATTGTTCAGCACAAGCAGAGGTGTACTGGTTGTCATGGTACCAGATGACCGTCCAAGTACAAGCCCACATGCACCAAAACAAAATAGATAGATACACGAGGTCCTTGGTTGTATCGTGGCACCTTAGTTTGTCGCTCATAGACCCATTGCAAAAGAAAATAATTACAAAATCAAGGATACCGCATCTAGATACGGAGGATAGAATAGGAGATCAGAAATACTTATAAACAGCTAGTCTATTTTTCTCTTTACCAAAATGCACATGATCTAACAATGATACTAAAATGCTATTTGTGGGATGGTTAAATGCATGGATATGGAAAGATGCTCATGCATAAAGACATTTCTTTTTCTAGTGCAGATCACAGGTAGGCACCTAAATTGATATTAATAACCCATGGCATGTTAGAAAGTTTTGGTGAGTTAACAAGCAGGAACCACACAAGGAAATTTGATAAGAAACATAACATTGTTTGCCATTAACCAATTTTCAAATCAAACATGATATGATATGATACATGCACGTCCTATACGTCCTCACAAAACAAAACAACTGCCAAATAGCTTTGGACTTGCGGGGTTAGCGCCGGTGGCTTGGCACAAATTACGTCTCTCCCTATATATATTTAGCCGAATTCTATTCGTTCTTAACCTATCGAAATCGGGGTTAGCGTACCTGCAGGAAATGAACAGCATAAATATATAAATATTCACGACTGTACCCTTCGTGCCAGCACTCACGAACGGCCTCCATGTGTCCTACGCCATATGGGTAACGCATATGCAGTTGCCCACATATTCACCCATACATTACCGTTCACTATAGAAACGGCAGCCATACAATTTTTTCCGCCGTATGGCCAACGTTAACATACGCCATCAAAATAGCGTATTCACAAGTTCCTTTACTCCTAATATAATCGACTGATGGTCGGTATATTGGCAGCAGCTCAAGTAGGCCACTGCTTGAGCACAGCGTTCGGTTCGCATCACCGACAGGAAGGTCAGACTCCCTCAGCTGACTGAGTATATTCTACTCCCAATATAGTCAACCGATAGTTGGTATATTGGCAGCACCTCAAGTAAGTCACTGCTTGAGGGCAGCGTTCGGCTCGCATCACCGACAGGAAGGTCAGACTCCCTCAGCTGACTGAGGATCCTTACCTTCTTACCTTAGCGTAGGTGCGTCGTTACAAAATTTAAAGATTGATTGTGCACAAAAGTAAGGTTTGACAGAAATATAAAGTGCTAGAAGTCAGATATAAATAAAACATAAATAGACAGCCACCTAGCAAAATTCCCATAATTTCCCTAGGGCTTTACGAACTATGCACAATCCTTAACGGACCAACGCATATGCAAACACGATTTTTGTGGTCAAGTCTTTAAGAAAACGGGTTTTTAAGGTTTGTCACACTCTCGGAAGTATGCTTTGCAGCTCTGATACCAGCTGTGGCAGTCCCGCCTAAATTAATCCGGCTTAAGTGCGCTAACCATCATCAAAACGACAATCAGGGTTAACACGCACTTAAAACGGAGTAATCCGGCAGTGCTGTCGGGTAAAATCCCGATTAAACCACTTGAACAGGATTGACAAAGCAGTCCAGAGAATGCAACATTCCACAAATTTTACAACACAGAGTATGAAATTGAATTAATATTACAAACCAAGTTTGAATTTATAAAAGACAACAGAGTTCAAGAGTGACGAAAAACGAACGATACTCTAGCGTCGAAACCAGACATCATGATGAAGCCCGTACATGACGTCAGCCACATCCTCAGATGTACCACCTGAAAAACAAAGCCACAACCAAGGCTGAGTATACTAATACTCAGCAAGGCTTACCCGACTAAGGGTATACTTAGCCCTTTATCTAGACATGCAAGGCTTTTGGGCTTGAGGGGTTTGTTTGCCGAAAAGCAGTAAAGAGTAGATCCTTAATTGCAGGTTATAGTTTGCAGGTTCTAGTTCAATCAACCAGTCTAGGTGAGCATCTATCCAAAGGCATGCATGGTGAAAACAATTATCTTTTATTATCCAATCAACCATGTTCATCATCCTCATCTTTCACTTCTTACTCTATGTGGTAAAAGGGTTGAGCAGTCCCAAACCGTGAGAAGCGGACGATTCGAATCGAATTTGTTAACCTTGCAAGGCAGACCTAAACACACGTCACGTGGTTACTCCCAGAGTCACACGTGCAATATTTCCCCTTTCTTTCCGGGTTGTGGATCAGGGTCACCGTCCTCAACTACAGAGTACGACGACTCTGCACCCGCATGTGCGCGCATGAGAAACGACGTTCAAAGAAGGTGAAAGTAAAGTCCACTTGCCGGTCCAATCAGGTACTTAAGCATACCGATTACCATATTCTCGGCATGTGTCTAGTACGTTCAAACGCTTAACCACCACTACCACACACTGCGGCCATATCAAATTTCACTAAATAGACGGGGCATCACAAGTACCACAGCCCCGCCCGTAAGCCTTATAGTTGCAGCGGGTATTAAACAACCAAATCCTATAATTCTCGCGAGTGACAGGAAATCACTCGATTTCTACCGAACACTTAGCATAGCCAACTAGCGACCTACACATACTAGTGTTCAAGCATAGGTACCTAGGATCATGCAACTAAGGTTCCAGTCAACTCCTGTAAACTTAAATGCATAAATAGATAGGAACAATAATAAGTTGCATAAATTTAAAATAGTAGGACATGCTCCGGGGCTTGCCTGAGAATAACACTAGGTCAGTGTTAGTTAAAGAACAACTGCTCGGCGAACATCTTCCTTCGGTCGTGTACATCAGGATCCATCCGTCCATCTTCTGGATGTGTCCACCATTCACCGTCTTCTGGCTCGACTCCAACGTCACATCCTTCACGTGGTTCATCTATCGTACCTAAATGAAATGCAACAATGTATACGTATGAATGCAAAGTTCCGAGTGGCTTAGTGATTTAGGTGTTATTAGTTTTCCTTCACGATAAAGTTGCAGTCCAACATGAGGTGAGTTTGGATGTGAAACTTCTTAATTAATATTTCCTGGGCAGTCATTTATAAAGTAGTTATTTAATACAACTTAGTTCATAAAAGAACGGGGTGGTTTCAAAATCTTACTAACTCATGTAACACCAGCACTTTAACAAAGACTAAATCACCAGTGTATAGTCCAACAATAAAGTTCCTCCTAGCTAAAGGCTAAATTGTATAGGTCAAATAGTGCAATTAATGGCAGTGAAAGCTTAACTGAATGTTGACTATCCTAAGATGAGATTACTATAAATTTTTCAGATTTAAAAGATCAGTACACAAGGCATGAAAAATAAAACACGTGATCGCTACATTAATCAAGTTTAAGTCATACAAGCAATTATACTGAGTTTCAGGGGCTCAAACTTTACTGTCATGATTATGTACTCAAAGGAGAGCTCTAGTAAAAGTATGAGATTTTTCTAATGAAGGAAACTAGGGTTTTTGATTTACAAAGTTTATTCATGAATAAATCAAAAGGACTAGTGATACCTTACTAAAAATTCCCAAAATTTTTCTCTAGCATTTGGAACTAAAGTAAGCCTTCTGTAAAAATTTCAGCTGAAGAAAACTAAAATAGAACCCTGTGGATTTAATTTTATTTAACATAGGCATAAACCAATATCTAATGAAACATATAGCTAGAGTTGTCAAAATGTCATCAAATTTTTACAGTAAGCTACTAATCTAGTGTAGAGCATACTGTACAAAAACTAGCCCTAGTTCATGACTACAATAGGAGATACATTTGTGTGCTATTTAATATAATCTTTATCCTAGATTAAAATATAAGCATAATTTCAACATGTGACTGTAACAAAAGTTGTAGGTTTTGATCTAAGGATTCCAAAACATTTTAGTTTGCATTTTTATGATTTTTCTATGATTTTATATAGAATTTACAAGTTTGCTGTTTTTGAAAACAAAAGAAAAAGGAAACAAACTTTTGCATCTAGGCCCCTGGAAGTTTGTTTCTTCTCAGGGAACGTCCCTGGCGGAACTTCAGAAACAGGGGAGGGTCGGGCGGCCGTTTTCCGGCGAGGTTCGGCCCCGGCGGCGAGGGGGAAGTTGGGGAAAATGGAGAGGGCGTCGAGGACTACCTCTAGAAGGTCTTGGGTCGCGGGGAGGCGCTTGGAGGAGGCGGCTCCGTGGAGAGGGGCGGCCGGCGGCGAACTGAGCCATGGAGGCGGCGCTCTGGTGAGGGATGGTGGAGGGGGTCGGGCATGGGAGCATCCAGGGAAGGTAGAGAAGGCCATGGAGTGTTCAATTTGGGCATTGGAGGACCGGGGCTGGTGGTTCCACGGCGAGCTCGCGCGGGGCGGCGGCCATGGCGTACGGTGGCGCCCCTTGGCAGGGGAGGGGCTGATGCTCAGCTCTGGGGTGCAGTGGGAGGTGAGAGAGAGGGCTGCAGGCTTGGTTTGGTCCGAGGAGAAGTGAAGGTGAGGCATAGGGGAGGTGGAGAGAAGGCGCACGACACGGCACGTCGTCGTCGTGGCGGTTCGGCATTCAACCTCGACGTGCGCGCAGTGGACGGCGATGCGTGGCGAGGTCGAGATGCTTCAGGGAGGAACCGGGGGCGCGGAGAGGGCTGGGGCGCGGCGCGTGGCCGACGGCGCCGGCGTGCGGCGGCAAACGCCGTCGTCACGGCGAGAACAGAGAGGGAGGTGTGAGGGGATGGAGGTAATGGCAGTTTCGTAAATAAAGCGAAGTTCAAAACTCCAGTTTGAAAACTCAACTTTTCTCCTTCTACATGGCCTCAAATGAAAAACTTTTGAATACCAAACTTGCTTAGAATTTCGAGATCTACAACTTTCGTTTTAGGCAAAAGTTCATTTGAAGCTTGGTTTGAAAGATACAATTTAAAACTTAAGTGCATTTGAAAATGTCCTGTGTGCTTCGAAATTCAAATGTTTCTTCCATTATTGTGCGGTAACTCGAAAAACTTTGAACACGAAAGTTGTTCGTCTTTTGAAAACCTACAACTTTGGTTTTGGACAAAAATTCATTTGAGCTATATTTTAGAAATCATTTTCAAAGCAGATTAGTTTGAAATTTGACAGATAGTTTAAATCTTTGAATAATACGGTTCAAAGGACCTATCATTTTATGTTCAAACTTTTATTTTCTCCCTTTGACTCCAACAAAACTTTGATTTAACATGATTTTAGAGAGACGACTATTCGATTTCATATGTATACTTGCATTGGTTTATAAAATTATTTACGGTTTCTGACCTATGCATCTATACACATACACGTGCATGCACACATAAATGTATTCGAGTCCATCTTCTTGGTTGATTATGCATAATATCGTATTTAATATTTCTTGCTTAGCATTTTAAAACTCTGGGATGTCACAGCCTACCCCCCTTAAAAAGAATCTCGTCCCGAGATTCCGATGAAGTGGTACATTAGAATTGATATAGGATAACAAAATGGATCACATACAAAACTTGGAGCTCTCATGAGGATGCAATGCGGAAGTGGAATAGAGGTGTGAAGATCAATGCAGTAAGGTCTCATTCACATAAATCAAAGATACCAACGCTCCGCCAATGACAAAATCGTGCAACCTCCATTGTTCAGCACAAGCAGAGGTGTACTGGTTGTCATGGTACCAGATGACCGTCCAAGTACAAGCCCACATGCACCTAAACAAAATAGATAGATACACGAGGTCCTTGGTTGTATCGTGGCACCTTAGTTTGTCGCTCATAGACCCATTGCAAAAGAAAATAATTACAAAATCAAGGATACCGCATCTAGATACGGAGGATAGAATAGGAGATCAGAAATACTTATAAACAGCTAGTCTATTTTTCTCTTTACCAAAATGCACATGATCTAACAATGATACTAAAATGCTATTTGTGGGATGGTTAAATGCATGGATATGGAAAGATGCTCATGCATAAAAGACATTTCTTTTTCTAGTGCAGATCACAGGTAGGCACCTAAATTGATATTAATAACCCATGGCATGTTAGAAAGTTTTGGTGAGTTAACAAGCAGGAACCACACAAGGAAATTTGATAAGAAACATAACATTGTTTGCCATTAACCAATTTTCAAATCAAACATGATATGATATGATACATGCACGTCCTATACGTCCTCACAAAACAAAACAACTGCCAAATAGCTTTGGACTTGCGGGGTTAGCACCGGTGGCTTGGCACAAATTACGTCTCTCCCTATATATATTTAGCCGAATTCTATTCGTTCTTAACCTATCGAAATCGGGGTTAGCGTACCTGCAGGAAATGAACAGCATAAATATATAAATATTCACGACTGTACCCTTCGTGCCAGCACTCACGAACGGCCCCCATGTGTCCTATGCCATATGGGTAACGCATATGCAGTTGCCCACATATTCACCCATACATTACCGTTCACTATAGAATCGGCAGCCATACAATTTTTTCCGCCGTATGGCCAACGTTAACATACGCCATCAAAATAGCGTATTCACAAGTTCCTTTACTCCCAATATAATCGACTGATGGTCGGTATATTGGCAGCAGCTCAAGTAGGCCACTGCTTGAGCACAGCGTTCGGTTCGCATCACCGACAGGAAGGTCAGACTCCCTCAGCTGACTGAGTATATTCTACTCCCAATATAGTCAACCGATAGTTGGTATATTGGCAGCACCTCAAGTAAGTCACTGCTAGAGGGCAGCGTTCGGCTCGCATCACCGACAGGAAGGTCAGACTCTCTCAGCTGACTGATGATCCTTACCTTCTTACCTTAGCGTAGGTGCGTCGTTACAAAATTTAAAGATTGATTGTGCACAAAAGTAAGGTTTGACAGAAACGTAAAGTGCTGGAAGTCAGATATAAATAAAACATAAATAGACAGCCACCTAGCAAAATTCCCATAATTTCCCTAGGGCTTTACGAACTATGCACAATCCTTAACGGACCAACGCATATGCAAACACGATTTTTGTGGTCAAGTCTTTAAGAAAACGGGTTTTTAAGGTTTGTCACACTCTCGGAAGTATGCTTTGCAGCTCTGATACCAGCTGTGGCAGTCCCGCCTAAATTAATCCGGCTTAAGTGCGCTAACCAACATCAAAACGACAATCAGAGTTAACGCGCACTTAAAACGGAGTAATCCGGCAGTGCTGTCGGGTAAAATCCCGATTAAACCACTTGAACAGGATCGACAAAGCAGTACAGAGAATGCAACATTCCACAAATTTTACAACACAGAGTATGAAATTGAATTAATATTACAAACCAAGTTTGAATTTATAAAAGACAACAGAGTTCAAGAGTGACGAAAAACGAACGATACTCTAGCGTCGAAACCAGACATCATGATGAAGCCCGTACATGACGTCAGCCACATCCTCAGATGTACCACCTGAAAACAAAGTCACAACCAAGGCTGAGTATACTAATACTCAGCAAGGCTTACCCGACTAAGGGTATACTTAGCCCTTTATCTAGACATGCAAGGCTTTTGGGCTTGAGGGGTTTGTTTGCCGAAAAGCAGTAAAGAGTAGATCCTTAATTGCAGGTTATAGTTTGCAGGTTCTAGTTCAATTAACCAGTCTAGGTGAGCATCTATCCAAAGGCATGCATGGTGAAAACAATTATCTTTTATTATCCAATAAACCATGTTCATCATCCTCATCTTTCACTTCTTACTCTATGTGGTAAAAGGGTTGAGCAGTCCCAAACCGTGAGAAGCGGATGATTCGAATCGAATTTGTTAACCTTGCAAGGCAGACCTAAACACACGTCACGTGGTTACTCCCAGAGTCACACGTGCAACATTTCCCCTTTCTTTCCGGGTTGTGGATCAGGGTCACCGTCCTCGACTACAGAGTACGACGACTCTGCACCCGCATGTGCGCGCATGAGAAACGACGTTCAAAGAAGGTGAAAGTAAAGTCCACTTGCCGGTCCAATCAGGTACTTAAGCTTACCGATTACCATATTCTCGGCATGTGTCTAGTACGTTCAAACGCTTAACCACCACTAACACACACTGCGGCCTTATCAAATTTCACTAAACAGACGGGGCATCACAAGTACCACAGCCCCGCCCGTAAGCCTTATAGTTGCAGCGGGTTTTAAACAACCAACTCCTATAATTCTCGCGAGTGACAGGAAATCACTCGACTTCTACCGAACACTTAGCATAGCCAACTAGCGACCTACACATACTAGTGTTCAAGCATAGGTACCTAGGATCATGCAACTAAGGTTCCAGTCAACTCCTGTAAACTTAAATGCACAAATAGATAGGAACAATAATAAGTTGAATAAATTTAAAATAGTAGGACATGCTCCGGGGCTTGCCTGAGAATAACACTAGGTCAATGTTAGTTAAAGAACAACTGCTCGGCGAACATCTTCCTTCGGTCGTGTACATCGGGATCCATCCGTCCATCTTCTGGATGTGTCCACCATTCACCGTCTTCTGGCTCGACTCCAACGTCACATCCTTCACATGGTTCATCTATCGTACCTAAATGAAATGCAACAATGTATACGTATGAATGCAAAGTTCCGAGTGGCTTAGTGATTTAGGTGTTATTAGTTTTCCTTCACGATAAAGTTGCAGTCCAACATGAGGTGAGTTTGGATTTGAAACTTCTTAATTAACATTTCCTGGGCAGTCATTTATATAGTAGTTATTTAATACAACTTAGTTCATAAAAGAACGGGGTGGTTTCAAAATCTTACTAACTCATGTAACACCAGCACTTTAACAAAGACTAAATCACCAGTGTATAGTCCAACAATAAAGTTCCTCCTAGCTAAAGGTTAAATTGTATAGGTCAAATAGTGCAATTAATGGCAGTGAAAGCTTAACTAAACGTTGACTACCCTAAGATGAGATTACTATAAATTTTTCAGATTTAAAAGATCAGTACACAAGGCATGAAAAAAAAACACGTGATCGCTACATTAATCAAGTTTAAGTCATACAAGCAATTATACTGAGTTTCAGGGGCTCAAACTTTACTATCATGATTATGTACTCAAAGGAGAGCTCTAGTAAAAGTATGAGATTTTTCTAATGAAGAAAACTAGGGTTTTTGATTTACAAAGTTTATTCATGAATAAATCAAAAGGACTAGTGATACCTTACTAAAAATTCCCAAAATTTTTCTCTAGCATATAGGAACTAAAGTAAGGCTTCTGTAAAAATTTTAGCTCAGGAAAACTAACATAGAACCCTGTGGATTTAATTTTATTTAACATAGGCATAAACCAATATCTAATGAAACATATAGCTAGAGTTGTCAAAATGTCATCAAATTTTTACAGTAAGCTACTAATCTAGGGTAGAGCATACTGTCCAAAAACTAGCCTTAGTTCATGAATACAACAGGAGATACATTTGTGTGCTATTTAATCTAATATTTATCCTAGATTAAAATATAAGTATAATATGAACATGTGACTGTAAAAAAGTTGTAGGTTTTGATCTAAGGATTCCAAAACATTGTAGTTTGAATTTTTATAATTTTTCTACAATTTTATATGGAATTTACAAGTTTGCTGTTTTTGAAAACAAAAGAAAAAGGAAACGAACTTTTGCATCTAGGCCCCTGGAAGTTTGTTTCTTCTCAGGGAAGGTCCCTGGCGGAACTTCAGAAACAGGGGAGGGTCGGGCGGCTGTTTTTCGGCGAGGTTCGGCCCCGGCGGCGAGGGGGAAGTTGGGGAAAATGGAGAGGGCGTCGAGGACTACCTCTAGAAGGTCTTGGGTCGCGGGGCGGCGCTTGGAGGAGGCGGCTCCGTGGAGAGGGGCGGCCGGCGGCGAACTGAGCCATGGAGGCGGCGCTCTGGTGAGGGATGGTGGAGGGGGTCGGGCGTGGGAGCATCCAGGGAAGGTACAGAAGGCCATGGAGTGTTCAATTTGGGCATTGGAGGACCGGGGGTGGTGGTTCCACGGCGAGCTCGCGCGAGGCGGCGGCCATGGCGTACGGTGGCGCCCCTTGGCTGGGGAGGGGCTAATGCTCAGCTCTGGGGTGCAGTGGGAGGTGAGAGAGAGGGCTGCAGGCTTGGTTTGGTCCGAGGAGAAGTGAAGGTGAGGCACAGGGGAGGTGGAGAGAAGGCGCACGACACGGCACGTCGTCGTCGTGGCGGTTCGGCGTTCAACCTCGACGTGCGCGCAGTGGACGGCGACGTGTGGCGAGGTCGAGATGCTTCAGGGAGGAACCGGGGGCGCGGAGAGGGCTGGGGCGCAGCGCGTGGCCGACGGCGCCGGCGTGCGGCGGCAAACGCCGTCGTCACGGCAAGAACAGAGAGGGAGGTGTGAGGGAATGGAGGTAATGGCAGTTTCGTAAATAAAGCGAAGTTCAAAACTCCAGTTTGAAAACTCAAATTTTCTCCTTCTACATGGCCTCAAATGAAAAACTTTTGAATACCAAACTTGCTTAGAATTTCGAGATCTACAACTTTCGTTTTAGGAAAAAGTTCATTTGAAGCTTCGTTTGAAAGATACAATTTAAAACTTAAGTGCATTTGAAAATGTCCTGTGCGCTTCGAAATTCAAATGTTTCTTCCATTTTTGTGAACACGAAAGTTGTTCGTCTTTTGAAAACCTACAACTTTGGTTTTGGATAAAAATTCATTTGAGCTATATTTTAGAAATCATTTTCAAAGCAGATTAGTTTGAAATTTGACAGATAGTTTAAATCTTTGAATAATACGGTTCAAAGGACCTGTCATTTTATGTTCAAACTTTTATTTTCTCCCTTTGACTCCAACAAAACTTTGATTTAACATGATTTTAGAGAGACGACTATTCGATTTCATATGTATACTTGCATTGGTTTACAAAATTATTTACGGTTTCTGACCTATGCATCTATACACATACACGTGCATGCACACATAAATGTATTCGAGTCCATCTTCTTGGTTGATTATGCATAATATCGTATTTAATATTTCTTGCTTAGCATTTTAAAACTCTGGGATGTCACACCGAGGTAGGGCAGGCGACGCTAGCGCCAGCCGGCGGCGAGGGGAGGCGGGGCGGGGCTGGCGGGAGCCGGCGAGCCGGCGGGGTTGAGGCATGGTCCACAGCGCCGGTCCTCTGTGCCGTGCTGTCGCTAGGGATGGGGCGGCGGCTGAGTGGTCCACGGGGTCAGGGAGATGCTTGAGAGAATGAGGGTGGGTAAGGGGATTTTCAGATTATATACCTAGGGTTGCTAGTGGGCTTCTATTGGGCTCATTATTTTGGGGCCCGATGGAGCTCCGCGGGTTAGATTTAGAATCCGCTCCAAACCCGAAGTTTTTCGGGTATCCGAACCCGCAAATCCGTGGGCGAAAATCAGAACCCGAACCCAAAACCCGCAAACCCGAACATCGTGGATATCCGCCCCGAACCCGATCCGCTGCCATCCTTACCTAGGACTTAATATTTTTCAACAAACTTGGTGCATAAGTCTAGACACATTCCAAAGTTGATAGGCCACCTCGAGAACCTGTGATATGTGTTTAAATTCATGTATTTTCTTTTGGTAGTAGGAGGGGTCATTCCTAATGCAAATATTCTTTACGTTTAAAGAAGAGTGCGGCTAAGCCATGGGTTTTAACTTCTTGAGACCGGTCAAGTTTGGATTTCATAGCATTTTTAATTGAATTTATGGCCCCATGTGGAAATTTGGATTATTCCTACTTAGATCCATTTGGAACACATGATTTTCTCTATTTCATGGGGATTGAATTGAGCACAGAGGAATATGAACACTGAAGTTGAAAAAAGTTTCCAAGTATATAGTAAAATTTGAACAATCAAGTTGAAAAGTTCAGAAGATGTATACGATAAGGGCATGTAACCTAGTGGTTATAAGAGCCTTAGTAGTTCATAGGAGCACATACTCTAGAATATTGTGTTTTCGGTGGTAGACAATGTTCCCGTCGACAGCGAGGCACTTATGATGACTTTGCCAATCTCGAGGATTTGCCGACTCAATCTTTGAAGATGCTCATACGGGTAGGGTTTACGTGCGTGTTTCCATAAGGATGAGTGTGCGCTCATTTAATTGTCTGAGTTGTATAAGAAAGGTTCATAACATGTATAGTTAAATGGAATCCCCCAGTTAAATTTGACCATGGAAGTTGAAAAAGTTCATAACATATTGCCAGCATGCATGGAAAGGCGGAGAGAAAGAAATTTTCAATGCTAGTCTCGATGACACACTTGATTAGCAAAAAATAATAATCTATTCTATCTATACTATAAAGAATGAAAGAATTAAGGTCATTTCTCATCAACACTAACCCACCCACTTCTCTCACAAAACCTCTTTTTAAGGCCCACATGGAAAGTTTAGGTGTTTGACAGGATTTGGTGGGAGACAAAAACAGCACGAAGGAAATTGTTTTTTATGCTATAAAGGATAAAAGAATTGAGTTCATTTCTCACCAACACTAACTCGCCCACTTCTCTCACAAAACCTCTCTTTAAGGCCCATATGGAAGGTTTAGGTTAGTGGCGGACCCAGCGCCCGGCCACCCAGGGCACTGGCCCGGGCTCACCTGGGAGCACCTGCACAAGCTCTATGCAAAAAAAAAAAATTATTATGGACACAAACTTAGAATAAATAGCTGGTTAGTGCACACAACAAACACAAATTAATCTAAGCATAGACGGGTATAGCTATTGTGGCCCGGTCTCCAAGAATTTTTTGGGTCCGCCACTGGTTTAGGTATTTGACAGGATTTGGTGGTTGACAAAAACAGCATGAAGAAAATTGTTTCTGTCCAAATTGCTTATTTTTTTTCACCTCGGCGTCTCCAACCCGCCCGCCTGTACCCGGCTGTAACTCGCGACGCCGCCCATCGCGCCTGACCGTCCGCCCGTTGCGCCCGTCGCCCCCTCCCACGCATCGGCGGGGGAGTCGCGACGACCGACGGCGGGGGAGGCGCGCCGCTCGTGGCAGCTCCGGGCGGCGGTGGCAGCACCAGCTCCGGCCACGCCGCTCGCCGGCTCGCCTCCAGCGGCGCGGCGGAGGCGGAGGCGCGGTGGGGCAAAAGCGGAGGCCGGGCCGCTGAGCTTCGCCGCGAAGCCTCGAGCGCCGGTGAGCTCCGGGCTCCGGCGGCGGCCGGATCCGGCGCTACGTCGGCGGCCGTCGGCTAAGGCAGCGGGGGCCGGTGCGAGCAGTTCCGAGGATTCCGGCGCGGGCGGCGACGCGCAATGAGCGCCGGATGGCGCTCCGATGGCCGCGGCGCGCAGGGGACTGCCTCCTGCCTCGATGCGCAGGGTCTCCGGCGAGCAGACGAGGGCGGTGTCTGCGCGATGGGAGCGGCGCCGCGAGCTCGCATCTCCTTCCCTTCTCCAGCGCTCCACGTCCACGGGCACAAGGCGGTGTGGCGTTGCCGCGGCGCCAGCGAATGCCACCCTTGCCTTTACGGGCGGTTCGTGCCTTTTCCTGCTCCTTGCGCTATATGTATGATGGATTTCGACGGTGTATTTCAGTGTTTGTGTGTGTGGGTTGGCGCAGTCGATACGAGCGAGGACTCGATGGAGAGCTCCGAGGAGATGGTGACGCCCAGGGCCGCCGCGTCGGAGGCGGATGAGGAGGAGAGGAAAGCCGGCGCGGCCGAGGTGCCCGTGGAGCGCGCCGTCGAGGCCAGGGAGGAGGTTATAGTGGATGCGTTGCCGCCAGAAACGGCTGGGCAGGAACGCGAGGGTAAGGTGGATGCGGCGGTGCAGGAATCCGTGGTGCAGCAGCCAGAGGCACATGAGGTGGAGGTACCAGAGGTGAAGAGGGAGGAGGCCATGGTGCATCCAGTGCAGGAACCTGAGCCAAAGGTTGATGAAGTGGTGGTGCTCGAGGAGACGCGTTTGGCACCTGAGGTACAGGAACAAGAGGTGAATAGTGATGGTTTTGGTGCACGAACCAGAAACTAAGGGTGGCAATGTGGTGGCCAAGGACTCCACTGAGGTGTCCCGGTCTCGGGAGGCTGTTGATGTGCATACTACAGAGGTAAATGATTTATTGGTTTTAGTTCGGTTATTCCCCTAAGCTTTGAAGCTGTGAGTTCTAATTTGGTGGGTTGTGTTTGTTGTAGGAGGTGGCACGCGGACCTGCAGTGGCAGTGGCCGCTTCAAGGCAGCAGGCAACATGGTGGAATTGCTGTGGGCTTTTTGATGTGTTTTCTGGTTCAGGGAGATAGATGAAGGTGAGATGGTTTTCGGTCTGATGATTGTGTTTTTCTTTAATAATATGGTAAATCTTATTGGCATCAAATTTCAATGTCGAAACATCCTGTAATCATTATCGATGGAAGTGGTGTTGGTGAAGGTATATGTCACTGACTTTTACTGGTTAAGCATTCAAAACATGAGGTGCATATCTTAGTTCATTGTGTAGCTTAATTGGAGAGATCACATGCTGCTTGACATCACTGTAAGTTTGATGTAACAAAACTTAACCTGCACTTTCTAACTTCTAAGAAATCTATATCAAATACTTCTGGGTGGACCTTTGTTTGGGGCCTGAGATATGGGTTTGTATTTCCCACACATTGTTTAATGCATGACTTGTGACATTCTTATCATTACTGTTGAATGCCATTTGTGAAGGTAGCAATAAAGTTATTTGCGTAGCTTCTGGTTTGCTCTAATAAGTGTGGCCCTAAATTATCATGTGTCTGCGTGTTCTAGCCTACTTGATTTCCATTCTTGACTTCAGTCGCTGTGTTTTGAATTGATAATATACTCTACTACCCAGTTAGAAGCAGTGATTGAAGACCAGAAAATTTATTAAAGTATATTAATTCTCTTTTCTTTTGTTAAGAAGTAAGCTAGACAGCACTAGCTAATTTCAGAAATTAGCCAGGTTAGACAACTGATATACGGATGATCTCTGAAATGCGTATTCATCTTATTTTCCTATCCCATGGTGCTCTTTAGCATTTCAATTGTAAGGAGATAAGAAGTTGGCATTGAGTTGTGGTGAGTAGTGACCTTTTGACTTTTACTAATTTTACTATTACTCATTGTTTTTTTATTATTTTCAGCTGGACTAATCAAGAATAAGTATGGTTAAGATGCCACAGATGTTGGGGATAAAGGTGGTTGGCCCGTTTGGTACTGCTCTCACGTGGCTCCACTACCGGAAACCCAATTGTTGCCGAGTGCCGAGTGCTTTGCCGAGTGCCAAATGTCGAGCACTCGGCAACAAGGGCATATACCGAGTGTTATATAAAAGACACTCGCCAACGATTCGACACTCGGCAAATATTATGTTTGCTGAGTGCTGGCCTACGAACACACGGTAAACTTCAGTTTTACCGTGTGCTTAACTCGAGGCACACGGCAAACGTCGGTTTTGCCAAGTGCTGCAAATCTTGCACTCGGCAAAGAGAGCACGTGCCCGCTGTGACCGGACGCCATGCCAACGCCGTGTCGACTCCGTTACAGAGCTAGTGTTTGCCGAGTGTCGAGATCATGGCACTCGGCAAAGTTGGGTTGTGCCGAGTGTTGTATCCATGGTACTCGGCAATGTATTCTTTTGCCGAGTGTCAGTTTCATGGCACTCGGCAAACTAAAAAAAACTTCTTTTTTACCTTCAAAACTTTTTGTTGTGTTATTATACTAGTCGAGGTACAACATATCGAATTTTGGTATATTTCTCTATAAGTTATGTATATGTTATTAATTTTTTTCATTAAAAAGCTTTTTTTGGATAATTCAAACCGGAGCCGCAAGTGATTCGAATAACATAGTATAATTAATGGAAAATTATATTCATGTTATTTAGTCAAATTTGAGACATTGTCAATCAATTGAATGGATAATTCGAACATCTTCATCACGAAACGGGACAGAATGAGATGTTGACGAATAGATTTTCAATTCTACAAAAATCAAAAGTAGTCGAAAATCCATAAAATTTGTACTGATATCATGATAACATACAGGGAGTCTATAGAAAAAAATTGAGAAGGTTTTGCAAAAGTTGTCACGTATATCTCTTATGAAACGAAGTATCTCCGAAGAAGTTTCATAGCACTGAGAAGTATTCTTTGAGATTATGAGTCATAGTGACGTTCGAATTGGGGTTTCACTTCATAAACTTTTTTATAGCTAATAGACATGATGGATTGTGTAATGTTAAATTTGGTAATTTTCTGAATCCATTTGATAATTTTGAGAATTTTTTTCCATCTTTAGTATTTATATTGATGTAATTTGAATTTAAACTAATAGTGCATGAAATAATGTAGTTTCTTTCGTTGAAGCCTGTGAAATTTTTTGTATAGGCAATAGACATCATAAATTAGTTCCTGTTAAAGTTTGGTTATTTTTCTGATTTGGATAATATTTTTTCAATTTTTTTTTGGCAAATGTAGAGAATTAGTTCCTATAATTTGACATTTACTTATTAGTGATTGAAATAATTAGATATTTTTATGGACGCATGAAATAAGATTTGTTGAGTTCATTTGGTAATTATATTTCGAATTATATTCAAAGAAATTTTTGTGAAAACAAAGTTTTGAAATGAAAGTAACTTATTTTAAATAGGAAAACATAAATTGTTTGCCGATCTAGCACTCGGCAAACCGCGCCTATGCCGAGTGCCACATCGCTGGCACTCGGCAAAAGGGCGTCCCCCACACTTAGCACCCGCACACACACGGACACAACAACACACACGCACACCACACGCAAACAGCTCCCGGCCGCCACCCCGCCGCCCCGCCCCGGCCCCTCGACACCGCCGCGCCGCGCCGCCACCTCCACGCTGCCCCCCCGGACCTCCACGTCGTCGCGCCCGCTCCACGCCGACCCCGGCCGCATGCGCTCCACGCCAACCCCGGCCGAGCCACCTCGACGCCGGCCCGCCAGGGGCACCTCGACGCCGGATTGACGCCGCCACGGGCCATTCACGTCCACGCAGCTCGATGCCACCTTGATGCCGTCCCCGCCTCCACGAGCCACCTCCAGGCCACCGCCGTGCCACCACCGGCCTAGACTCCACGCGCCCGCCCTTGTGAGCCGCCGCGTGAGCTCGGCTCTGCAGCCCGCCATGGCCGCAGGTTGAGGAAGAAGGTAAGCAGAGTGAGATAATGCTAGAACTTTGCTAATGTATATGCTAGGACTTTGCTAATGTATATGCTATGTGTATGCTAGGACTTTGCTAATGTATATGCCAGGAATATGTTAGGACTTTGGTAATGTATATGCTAGGATTTTAGTGAGATAATGTACAGTTATCTTCAAATATATATGCTATGTTTAAGAGAGTATTGCCCTGCTCCACATGATTGGCAAATTAGTCATAAAATAACTATACTAGCTTGTATCATGCTTATGAAATTGTGCCGCCTCCCTATTTGAGCTTTCATTTTCACTTGAGCTAGTCATGCTATTTGACCAATATATGTTATGCTCGTTTACAGTTGCATCACCGGCCTCCAGCCCTTTGATTGGCGGCCACGAGGCACAGTACCACGATCCGTAGCTTGATCTCGACGAACCGCGAGTCCACACCACACTGGCCATGCCTACACTGGTGACCCACGGTAAGCACCGCCTCATGTTTGTAGTTCACGTAACCCGGTTAGGCGTCTCCCGTTCGAAATAGATACGGTTCAAAATATGCAGATCTTTGCATATCTATGGCCGTATCTGTTTCGAATTGTCCACGTTATTTGGACAGCCCGAGGATGCGTACATGGGGTTAGTTTCCATGGTCCGCTCCCATCCGAGACAGAGTCTTGGCACCATCTCCCCATTGTTCTCCGGATACACAATCTCCCTTGCGGGACGTGTATCTGGAGAACAACGGGGAGGTGCTGCCGAAATTCTGTCTCGGATAGGAGGGGATCATGGGAACTGACCGCATCTACGCATCCTCGGGTGGGATTAGGACATATCTTCACCTATTAGGATGTAGGGACAACGTGTAGTTACATTTAATTTTGTTAGTACTTGCTGCCATTATAGAGGATGGATAACCGTCAGTGGAAGTACACAGGACGGCAAAGTAAGAGTGCCGTCACCATGGAATGGATTGAAAAGACCAACGATTTCTTGGAAACCGCATGGGTCAGGCTGAAGGAGTGAGTGTCATGTGGTGTCCCTGCAGCCATTGTGCAAACAACAAACGGAAAACAACGACGGTTATGGGCCAACATCTTTTCAATTATAGATTTATACCACATGGTGAAGGCCATCGTATGAGGGACGAGGTCGTGAGGCAACGCCTCGATGATTGTGATGCTGATGGTGGGGTTGGAGACATGTTACATGACTATCACGAGGCACATTTCGGTGAAGGACCGCAGGAGGAGGAGCCAGAGGCAACCGCAAAGGCGTATTATGAGATGTTGGAGGCAGCACAGAAACCACTTCACGGCCAAACAAAGGTGTCTCAACTGGACGGCATTGGACAGCTAATGGCCTTGAAGTCTCAGTTCAGCCTGAGCTGAGATGCCTTCGACAGTATGTTGACCGTTTTTGGAAGCATGCTTCCGGAACATAACATTCTGCCAAAGACAATGTATCAGGCACAGAAAATCCTTGGTGCACTTAAGATGCCATATTAGCAGATACATTTTTGTCCGAATGGGTGCGTCTTATTTAGAAAAGAGTACGAGGCTGACGCTTACTGTCCAAAGTGCAAAGCCTCTAGGTTCCTGGAGGTTGACTCTGGTGATGGTCAGCCTAAGAGGAAGCTCATAATCCCCGTGAAAATCATTCGGTACCTTCCGTTCATACCGAAGATCCAACGACTGTACATGACTGAGGAATCCGCGCAACAAATGACATGGCACAAAAACGGTGTTCGATACAACCCTGACAAGATGGTGCATCAGTCTGATGGTGAATCATGGAGAAATTTTGATGCGATTCATCATGAGAAAGCTAGAGAAGCTTGTAAAGTACGTGTTGCGCTTGCAACAGATGGGTTCAATCCTTATGGAATGGTGGCCGCTTCGTACTCATGTTGGCCCGTGTTCGTTATCACTCTGAATCTCTCCCCCGGGGTCCTATTTCAATGACAGAACATATTCGTGTCATTGATTATTCTAGAGCACCCGGGGAATAAAATGAGTGTTTACATGGAGCCTTTGATCGATGATTTGGTCAAGGCACGGAAAGAAGGGGTTTGGACCTACGACCGATTGACAAAGACAAACTTCAAAATGTATGTCTAGTACCACTACTCCCTGCATGACCTCCCAGTGTATGGGATATTATGTGGCTGGTGTACTCACGGAAAGTTCCCATGCCCAATATGTAAGGCATCTCTGAAGTTCATTTGGTTGAGGAAAGGGGGTAAGTATTCGTCGTTCGACAAACATCGACAATTCCTCCCTGCTGACCATCCATTTAGGCAAGACATTAGGAGCTTCACAAAAGGTGTCGTAGTTACAGATTCTGCACCGCAGATAATGACGGGTGCCGCGGTTCATGCTCAGATAGATGCTCTCCGGGAAAATTCTGAAGGTGGTTTTGCGGGATATGGTGAGGAACACACATAGACTTAGAAGTCGGGCTTGTGGAGGCTCCCCTATATTGATGACCTCCTCCTTCCACACAACATTGATGTGATGCACACAGAAAAAAAATTGGGTGAGGCTCTTTTTGGACACAAATAAGACGAAGGACAACGTTAAGGCTAGAGTGGATCTGGCAACGTTGTGCGATAGACCAAGATACGAAATGAGGACTCCAGGACCCGGGAGACAATGGAAGAAGACACGTGCCGACTTCGTCCTAACGATGGCCCAAAAGAAGGAAGCACTAGAGTGGATCCAAAAGTTATAATTTCCTGATGGGTATGCTACGAATCTGAGGAGGGGAGTGAACCTAACTACTATGCGAATCAATGGGCTCAAGAGTCATGACTACCACATATGGATTGAACGGCCTCTTTTGGTGATGGTTCGAGGATACCTCCCTGATCATATCTGGCAAGTGTTGGCAGAGTTGAGCAATTTCTTCCGGCAGCTTTGTGCTAAGGAGTTATCTCGGGCCGTAATTATGGACATAGAAAAAATGGCTCCTGTGTTGCTATGTAAGCTTGAGAAGATATTTCCACCCGCCTTCTTCAATCCGATGAAGCATTTGCTTCTGCACCTCCCGTATGAGGCATGACTGGGGGGCCTGTGCAGAATTGTTGGTGCTATTCAATCGAGAGATGTCAGAAGGTTCTTCGAACAAAATGTAAAAATAAATGCAAAATCGACGCTTCCATTGCAGAGGCATATATTCTCGAGGAGGTGTCAAACTTCACAACTAAATACTATGGTGAGAAGCTTCCAAGCGTGCATAATCCACCCCCTCGTTACAATGCTGGCAATAATGAATCGAGCCTCAGCATTTTCCGAGGGCAACTTGGAAGTGCAAGTGATGCGAGGTATAAGACTCTGAACTATGAAGAGTGGTGCCATATCATGTTTTATTTGTTGACCAACCTTTCCGAGGTGGGTAAGTTCTCATCTAACCTGATCACAAGTTTCCATTGTTCAGCTTTCAATACATAGGGTGCATAATCCACCCTCTCATGTTTGATACAGGGAATTTCTTCATCAATTCTGGCATCGCTCAAGGCCTCCTACCCCGAAGGAATCGGATGCCCTTCTTAAAAATGGCGCGGGAAATTCACAGCCTGATTTCATTTCTTGGTTCAAACAGAATGTAATCTCCATTGCAGAGCCTGCTTTCATTTCTTGGTTCGAATAATATGACGAACTATGGTACTTGCGCTTGCAGGGCCAGACCGATTCATCTATGAGTGCTGAGTTGAGACAGGTTGCCGATGGATTTGGCTATAGGGTCAAGTCATTTAACGGTTATGATATGAATGGATACCGCTTCCACACAATGGGGTACGAGCAGAGTCGGCCCAATCGAAGAACCACTAATACAGGGGTTTTTACGCCGGGCCAAGATGGGGTCGACTACTACGGAAGATTATTAGAAATATACGAACTCCAGTTTCATGGTTCCGTACCTCTAACTCCTGTCATATTCAAATGCCACAGGTTCGATCCTAAATTAACGAGGCATACACCCAAAGTTGGCCTAGTCCAAATTCGACAGGATTCAAAGTTACCAGGAGACTATGTCTACATTGTGGCTCAACAGGCCATACAAGTTTATTATCTCTCGTACCCGTGCTAAATCGACAAACGACTTAAGGGTTGGGATGTTGTGTACAAGATATCACCACACGGCAAACTACCTGTCCCAAGCAATGAAGACTACAACAATGACAGAGAGTTCTTTCAAGAAGAGGGGCTAGAAGGGAGTTTGGAGATAGACTTAACAGACGCAATCGAAATGGAAGTAGACAATGAAAGCGTTGTCCACGAGGCAGAGGTCGGAGATGAGGTCGAAAATGTTCATGACTTAGAATTACTTGAGCGACTGTGTTTAGGCAGAGACAGTGAAGACGACATTCCTCCTTTGGATAGTGCTGGTTATGTGGATGATAGTGATGATGAGGATTATGATCCAGCGGCTCCCGATCATGACGACAATTTCTAAATCATGTGCGATCTGTATTATTTAATACTATGTTAATTTGTACTAATATTTTGTTCATTTGCAGCTTTTTTCAATTTTATTTGTTTATTTTGTATCGTTTTCTATGTATCATCTGCACTATTTATTACTATATTTATCTTTGCTGATTCGTTCACTCATCTTGATTGCAGGTCATAGTATCGAGATGCCAGGCGGTGGCAAGATATCTTTCCTGAGCTCCTTGTATCGGAAGAAAGGTGGAGAGCGTCCTGAGGGGTCCAATGTAGCAGAGGCGTCTGGGAGCCGTGGTGGAGGAGGAAGAGGTACTGGAGGAGGAGGAGGGAGAAGGAGAGGTACTGGAGGAGGAAAGGGAGGGGGAGGAGGGAGAGTACACCTTCTCCTGTACGGGCGGAGGAGGAGGAGGAGGAGGAGGCAGAGCAGGAGGAGGAGCAGGAGCAGGAGGAGAAGGAGCAGGAGGAGGAGGAGGAGGAGGAGGCGGAGCAGGAGGAGGAGGAGGAGGATGACGACAATGAGGAGGGGGTGAGGAGGAAGGGGGCAGCAGGGGGTACGCGGGTGTGGTTACGAGGACCGTCGACACTCCCGCCGCGGCCGATACCTCTAGAGAGAAGGCCGATTATTCGACCCGCAAGGCCTCGGTAAGTAACTTCAAATGTTATCAATTCTTTTTCATTTGATATGTTCAAAATCATAATACAAACTAATACTTTATCTTGAACACTTTTGTAGGAACTGGGTGATACTGTCTGGAGGTGCCCACAACCGGAAGCCCAATGGCATCCTCGGTGCTCTGTGTAGGGAGCACTTCCCTGGGCTCGTGGAGCATGCCGGGGTCATGGAGCCGGCCTACACGTGAGACCACTACATGGCCGTCGCAGATGCAGATGATCGGGAAGGGAGGAATTTCGGCACCAAGGCGAGGCGTGTGGTCTGGGAATTGTGGGTAAGTAATCGTGGCACTACATTGGTCAATATATCGTATGCACTTTAAATTCTTGGAATACTTACTGCAAGTATCGGTCCTATATGCAGGATTTCTACAGGTGTGCTCCAGGTTATGAGGCTAGGGCAAATCAAGTGGCTAACAAAGCCTGCTACAAACTAGTGAAGGACATGCACTACGAGGTGCGCATTCAGGCCAATGTCCGATACATTGCCGATTATGAGAAAAGGTCGATCAAGAAAGGACCCGCAAGGGAACTCTTTCTTAGGCCGGATCAATACGCGAGGGTAAATCAGGAACATCTCTACTTATTTTTTGTGAATTTGAGATTCCAATATGACATAGACCTGATTACGTGTAGGTGATCCTGAACTGGTGCGCCGGGAAGGCTGAGTGCTGGGCTATGATGGTCGATAAGTGGATGAGCGAGGAGTGGGCCCGGCAGCACGCCTTATGCCGGGAGCGTCGCTTGATGATGCCCGGTGCAGCGCGCCATCAAGGCAGTCGTAGCCTTCCCAAGTTTCAGGAGGTTTTGGTACGTGAATTCACTTTTTCATTATTTCTAACGCTAAATTCTGCATGCTTACTAATCATCTTGTTTTTTCTTTGCAGTCGGCACGACGTGAAGGACAGCCCTGCAACGAGTTCACGGCGTATGTTATGGCTCACATGGGCAAGGCGACGTCCGACGTCGCCTTCGACTCGGCGGCTCCGCCCGAGGCCTACAGCAACCCGAACATCCACACCCGCGTGACTCGGTACACGAAGATAGGAAAGGCGCTCCACGGGGACACATGGGATTCGGCCACCGCACCCCTTTCTGGAGAAGCCATCATGAGGGCAGGAGGAGGGAAGAAGCACAGCCGGTACTGGCTCGGCGACAGCGTAGTCGACACGGCCAGTACGCCCACTCTCTCCCAGCTTCGGGCAAGGACCACTGACTCGACCCCACCCATACTTCCACGGCCCGAGATTCCAGTGGCCAGCATGCATGCTTTCTAGGTTATTTCTGCTTCATTCATCGGTTGTTTACGTACCTTTGTTTCGCATTTTGACATTGGGGTGAAATCTTGTAGGCCCGGCTTGACGAAGAGAAGAGACTGCGGCAGGAGTTGGAAGAGAGGTTGGAGCAGGAGTAGAAGCTGAGGAAGGAGCAGGAGCAAAGGGTTGCCGCCATGTTCGCCTACATGCAAGGTCTAGGTGCATCGATAAACTATCAACCGCCGCCAACAATGCTGTGGCCTCCGCCAACTGCACCTCCACCACAGTTGCCCGGCGCACCGATGGTATTTCCTACTGCAGTCACTCCCGTGAGTATGAATGTATTTGCTTGCAACCGCCGCCTAAATTAAATATTGACTTGGAATGTAATCTTGTATGTCATCCTTTTTGCAGAATCAATCGGGGGTGGCATCGAATGAGCCTCCGGATCAGCACTCCCCGGTGTCACAGTGGCCAGGTTCAAGATCTGAGCAGAGATGATTAAGGTATCGTTCGGTCGTCATGTGTGCGCTGTACTATGGACTATGATGTTAGATTTGTCATTGTTAGACTTGCGGTCGTTCGGTTGTCGCTTTTGGACTTGTCGATGTTGGAATAATGCTTGTGAATGTTCGACTCGGATTTGTGGACTAAATTTGCACATTATGTGATATATATATATATATATATATATATATATATATATATATATATATATATATATATATATATATATATATATATATATATATATATATATATATATATGCGACGTTTGTGATGGATGTGAAATGACAATATGTGATATTAATTGCTTGTGATGTATATATATAATGTTATGTCTGATTTATACAAGAGGGGGCTCATATGAGCGAGAAAACAGAGAAAAAAATTAACTTTGCCGAGTGTTTTTACCTTGGCACTCGGCAAATCGTCCATTTCCAGGTTGTTGGGAAATGGCTTTGCCGAGTGCCAAGGAAATAACACTCGCCAAAGCTTCAGGTTCGCCGAGTGCTTTTGCGTCGGCACTCGGCAAACCTAGCGGCTTTGCCGAGTGCCGGATCGTAGGCACTCGGCAAACCTAGCGCCTTTTCCGAGTGCTGGATCTGAGACACGCTTTGCCGAGTGCCTTCCGTTTGACACTCGGCAAAGCTAACGCAAACCGTAATTGGGCAGGCCGTTTTGCTTTATTTTGCCGAGTGTTGCTTTGTTTTGCCGAGTATCTGTTGGCACACGACAAAAGTTTGTCGAGTGCCCGAGAAATAGCACTCGGCAAAGGTGGCTTCGTCGTCAGTTTGTTTGCCGAGTGTCACACTCGGCAAAGCCTTTGCCGAGTGTAGAAGGGCCTTTGCCGAGTATTCCTGACACTCAGGCAAACCATCTGTTTCCCGCAGTGCTCCAATGAGCCCCAGCTCCAGCTTTTTATCAATTCACACCCCAATCATTTGGTACAGCTTCCTGGTCAGCTCAAGCTCTAGGTCTTGCTCATGCTCGGCGGCGTGGAGGCTGTAGACGTAGAAGAAGAGGAGGGCAACCCGCAGAGGCGTGGCCGCTGCAGCATGAGTCGCGAGGAAGCAGCGTGTGCACAGGAGGTGGGCGGCGCCAGCTGCTGCGCCAGTGCGAGGTGGTCTAGGTGCCGGAGAGGGCTCGTGTAAGGAGTCGCGGGCGCCGGTGAAAACCTGTGCCGCCTGCTGCGCAAGCACGAGTAAGAGGTGCGGCGCCGGAGAAGCACCTCGCCCACGGTGAGCCTCTTCTCGATTCACCACAAACTCTGAGTATAGATATGATGTGGTTGGAGGATGCGGCATGTGCTCTTGGCTGCTTCTCTACCATTCATCCCTGCTATGATAAATTGTATTTCCATTTTTTTATTTATAAGACTTGGTAGAGATTGCATGGTATGGGGTTCTTATCAGTGTTTATGGTCTGAAACGCATCACTGATCTTGACACAGTGTTTCTCTGTATTCAAAAAGCTTCTTATTATTTAGGAAATACCTAATGCACACATGTGAGCTTCCTGGTTTGTCCTTTCAATCCATATTTCTGAATTCTGATGATAAGTTTCTTTGGTATTCACCTGTCACATTGGTTAGCATGGTAGGCATACATCTGTCAAATGTCTTTTTTCTTGTTCTATTCACTTCAATAACAAGGTTATACCAGTTCTCTTTATAAGCAAAGGGGTAATCGTTCCTATTTTGCAGATACATGCACATACCATGTCTTGGTTGAACATGTTCCTTTGTATAAAATGCAATAATTCTATAAGAATTGGAATAAATGCTGCTGGCCTACGATTTTTAGAAAGCCCAAAATATGTGATAGAGTATGTTTACTTATACAATATGTTTGCCTGTTAAGTTTAACATAGCTGCTGCTTGGTGCGTGCTCATTTTATGTAATCTTTTATCATCTCTACGGAAGCCGCAATGTTTTGCCCCTCCTATTTTTCTTCCTTTTAGCATTGCAGTCCAATGAGCTGCAGGAGTAGGGTGTGTACTATTCGAAATTTCTAACAGGTCTGCATTTTTTTAATCAAAGCTGGATTCTATCAGTGCTGATTCAGTGCACCTCTGAAGGCTTGTTGAGGCAGGGATGATGGTCTGTCCTGGGTCAAGAATTCAAGATGATGGAGAAGTATCTTCCCACCATGATCTACCAAACATATATGTAGGAGGGATGCCCAGGTGAGCGGATTTCCATGAGCTTTTCCTTTGCAAATTTGAAGTTTTGTGTGCCTGTTTATTTACTTAATCCTTCAGAAGCAAAATAAAGGTGCCCTAAGTTCTAGAAGTTGGATGCTTTACCGCTGTTGCAGATGTCTTCACTGTACTACAATATACATGCTCAATGCATGGCATGGGGGTACTAAGAAAGTTAGTTTCAATTTTATTGATTGATTCATACTTATGTGTCATGCGCTCCTGTAATCATGTTGGCCTCCTGATTTGGCTGGAGAAGCGATGCTGCCCCTGGGTTGATGCACCAGGAGGTCACTGGCATAAATGAATCCTTCCATAAGTTAGATCCTTTCCCCTTCTATTTAATATCCTTGCCATTTTGGGATGATTTTTTTTATCCTTTGAGAATTTTTACTAAACAAGATCTTGAAGCGAGAAAGTGGGCAAGTTTATCCAAATTTATAGCTTATATTTTATATTTTACTAACTGATCATTTTCCTCATTTTTTAGTGGGCAATTTTATCCCGGTCTCAGGAGAAAACATATCGCATTTACCGGAAAGAATTAGAATAATGGTAATCGAGTAATATGCTACACCCTTTTAAGAAGATAATAATAACTACTCATGTCTGATTCTTCCACACCTGAAGTTGGTATTTTATTGAGGAAGCACTTTATAAATTTGTTCAGGCAGCTTTGAGGAGCGCGAAAATTTTTGTTTCAATGTGGCACCTATCCAAGGATAAAACACCTCTAAGGTGATATGTAGTAGTTTTCAATTAGTGATTGTTTCGGCATTATATATGTATCACTAATGTACATATTCTTAATTTTTTCAGATGTTAGACGTGGATTGCGCAGAAACGTGCCACTGCCGAATGTGCTGATAAGATGAAGATGCTAGATGCTCACTCCAAGAGTAACAGCTTTTTTCGTTCCTTAGGCGACTTATTTGAGTACATGATACTCCAAACGGCAATAGTACAGATCGCGTCGTTGATGAGCATGAAAACAATTAGGCTTATGGAGAAGAATCTGATTAGAATTGTAATATTATGTTTTAATTTAATTAGCTATGCATGGCAAGTATTTTTTCCTGTCTTGACATGAATCAGCTTTTATCACTTCTTTCCTATTTGCAATAATTGAAACATACATTTTATTTTTTTTTAATTAGCACTGCCTTTTTTAATAGTAAGCTTCTTCCAGTGGTGAAATATCTTGTTTAGTTTTGCTTTTTTTCCAAGCAAATAAATATTGCCTACCTGCATGAATTTGATTGGCTCCAAATAAACTCATGCTGATTATTCCACCACAACAAATGAGATTTTTCTTAGTGGTAGTTCGACGCAATCTAATCAATTTTAAATAATTTTACTTTAAACACGTGCTTGTGGCACGTGCCCCTCCACTAGTAGATGAAAACAAAAGATAGAAAATAAATACACATGAGAACAGAGGATTGAGAAACATTATGGAATTTCCACAGTAGATGTTCCAATGGTTATCATCACACCAATCTTAAAGGAAGAAAATTAGGTAATGATGGATGTTTTGTTTCAATTGCCACGAATTCCAGCCGATGTTTCTGACGCCCTCACTTACACACCCCCCCCCCCCCCCCCCCCCACAAAAAAAAGTTGCTACAATGCAAATTCCTACGGCTTTAGCAAGCTTACATTTTACTGGTTTTGGAGTTTACTATGGGCCTCTAAACCCCATTGTCAGGAATACCTCCAACGTTGAAACCTATCTTGGTCGTCCACTCATCATGCATGCACGACGATAGTTGAGGCTCCTACTACCCGCTAAAGGATTGCCGTTACCAAGAACTCAATCCTGAGGTGAAAGGCATGCAAGGGTTGGACAAAATATCACTCAATCCTGCTGACTGACGGCATTGAGGATAAACCCCAAGTTATTCTTCCCCCCTCACCATAAGCAACTAAAAAGTCCTGGACATATCCGCAGTTAACAAATGACTTATTAACTGCCCAGACTGTAACTTCAGTGATTGTAACTTTTTAGTGAAAATACTGAGCTAGAAGTATAAGCTGTTGGAGACTGGAGTTGTGAAGTTGTGATAGCTTTGGTTGTAGTAGACTGGTTTGTGGTAGATCTGAAAGTATGGAAGTGATGATAGCTTTTGTGCTGTAGTTTGTCTGGTGAGCAGAGTACACTGTGAACTGAAAAACTGCAAAGTCGAACCCATTTTGGCCTGAATGCGATGCAAATTCCTAACTCTAGAAGAAAAAAAGAATACTGAACTAGCATGGTCACTCTACATGCATCAAAGTATCAAAGCAATTTGCGAGTGCTGTAAGTCATACTATGCGAGTATGGTGACTGGAGAGGCACTGGCGGAGCCACGTGTCGGCTAACCGGGCGCCGGCCCCCCCTTGCTCCAGTGCCCATCTTCGAGCATCGGGGTACTTGAGGTCACTCAAGCCCGTCAATCTCCTGCTGCCATCTAATCGCCGTGCTCTCTGGCGTCCGAGAGGGTGCTTCGTCTTTTCGACGTCTCTGCAAGCACAAGCCAAGGTGTCAGTACAAGTTCTAATTCGAGTGTTTCAGACCCAACTTTACAAATCTATAAGAGCAGTATTAGTTCGGTTTTGATATTAGTTAGGGATAGCACATTAAAAAGGCATTACATTTCCAGTTTCTATATCCATCTAAAATAGGAGTATAGGACAAATCTGCAAACAATAAATCCAGATATCCTGTCAAAAAAACATAGGATAAATATCTGCATTTGTTTTTGCAAATATATGTTTCAATTGCAGTAGAAATACACTTCTTTGCATGAATTGTGGAGGGAACATGCAGTTCAAATGATATCCCAAGGAATGGCCCAGGGCCTTTGCAGGAAACTAAGACATACACCAGCAATCCACTTGAAGAAATTGACTGAAATTCTGCAAGTATTTTCTCCTCCTTTCTGCCTCTTGCATCTCCACTTGAGAAACTGGGCCACTTGCCAGCAAGATATTATAGCTTCTTGCCCCAATGGTTCATTAGATATCTATCCATAATTTCAGGGTAGAAAATAATGCAAAAAAAAATACGTAAATGCTACAAAATACAGTCGCAGATCTGCACCCACACAAACACCCAAAAAGGCAGATCTAAAAGGTAGCACTAGTTGGTGAATAGAGTACGGAAAATGACACAGCATTTTAGCACCATCATTTTCTTGAGTTCCACACCATCATTTTCTTGAGTTCCACGGGCGGCTGCAGCAGACAACCATCCCTCATCCGAATTCATCCATGAGATTACCTCTAATCTCGGTCTCGATTTGCCGGGTCGGCCATTGCAGTCAGTGTTAAGACGCATCCACGCGCGCCTCCCTTACGGCAAATCAACCACGAGCTCGCAGTCAACATCAAATGCTTCGTCATAGACCCGGCCAGCAGATTACAGTTCAGTCCTCAAACTGAATGGTGAGAACAGCACAAGCCTCGCCATGGATGCCTCTGTAGTGCATCTTGCACCTGTCATTTTGAATAAATGACAATTGATGCTAATGGTACTTATATGTCAAAGAATAAGAACAAGAACCATACCACTAAAAATTTGCAAAAGATTTAATTTATTTTATCAATTTCAATTTCAGCTGGATCTAGAACTATGGTATTTTGCAGGACACAGGTGCAGGCTACTTTTCTGAATTTCCCGGAGTCCACTTGGAGCAAAAGCAACCAGCTTGAGTGCTTCGAATGCACGATCCGTATTTTGAAATGAAATTTGACACATTCTTGACAATGTATCCTTCACGAGATCTCGCTCATGGACTACGGAAAAAGCCAGAAACCAAAAAAGAGTGTAGCAGCAGCTACCCAGGTGACTGCATCAATATCAGCACTATTACAGCTTTAGACAAAGTCTAGAAAAATAAGGCCCCGGTGCTGTACCTCACGTCATAGCGGTCGCTGCAACGTGGAAATTCTCAAGGGAGGTGTCAGTGCGCCAAGTCCCTTTCTGTTAGTCGATGCTGCAGTCATTGTAATGCTCAGCTGCTGTCCGAACAAGCACAAATCCAAATTAATGTAATTTCAGCTGAAGCGTGAACAGCATGCCAATATGAGAAACTAATATGGGCATATGCAAATAGGAGGTTGACTTTTGCAATGGTAGGAAATAGTAAAGACAATTCAATATGGACATGATTTAGAAAAAAACTTTTCAAACCAGGCTATGTAGACCAGTTTAATCAGATACATGGATTGACTATATTGAAGCTTAATTTACCTTACAAGCCTGGTCCTCCTCTTGGCCCACAATATCATGTAAATTGGTCCTCCGATCCTCTTAGCAATCAAGAACTGCCTATCATTGCATTAAGAAGGAAAAAAGGCCAAAATGGCCATACAAGTCAACAACACACACCAGAGCTTACATGCGCGCCCGGGTAACAGACAAAACGACCAGGACACTTACACCTTAGACCTGCCCAGCAAGACTAATGGCGACCAACAAGCTTAACCCCTTGGCCCCTGCTAACAGCCAGAGCTCGGCTTCATCCCGTGCAAGGGTGATAGCCTGAGAAACTCTAGGTGACACTCTGTTGAACACAATGTCGTTCCTCACCCTCCAAATTGTCCAGGCCCTTGAAATGATCACCGAGTTCAACCCTCGCTTGGCCTCTTTGCCCACCATGTCAGAAATTCTCTGCCACCATTCAAAAAAATCCTCTGTGTCGACCTGTGATGGAGGAACCGAGAGACGCAAGCGGCCTACCAACTATGAATGTCCTCCACTTCCGGTTGAAGTGGTATCTCCTAAACCAAGTAACAACGAACTCAGTGAGTACTCCGACAGTCTTGCATCCAAACATTATTTGGGAGGGCAGCCTCAACCGTTCGGCTTTTGACTCTCCTGTTGTTCATACTCACAAATAACTTGAGGAGAAAACAATTCAATAGAGCTGCCATTAATCCACCTGTCTAGTATACACCTATCTGTTCAGTGAAGGTTTCCAAATTTGTTATCCACTAATTGGAACATGGCATTAATAGGTTTATACTAGACATGGCCTATTAACAAAGATAGAAGTAGGGTCCTAGTAACGAGTAGCAACACCTGAAGCTGAAGAACAGTTATCACTTGTTCTGATTAAACTGTCTAGACTGAAATGCACCATACCAAGGTGCATCATTACCAACACAAGGGCTCAGCCTAAAAATTGGATATGAAATCTCCATCATGGATTGATGAATTTTAGAACCCATATCCTCTCAGCAAGCACAAATCTTGAATGGAATTTCCCAATAGTGTTTGATGGATTTCAGCCAACACCTACTGACCTAAGAACAATTTTGCATGAGCCCTTTTTTATTAGTTATTTAGGCACAATAATCAGAGTCAAAATCACAATGTATTGTTTTTACTTTGAAACGCATAGCTGAGTTGCCTACCTGCCAGAACCATCATTGTGCACCACGCGGTCCTTGGCCAGGACCATTAGTCCATTACCAGCTGCAGTGTGACCAGCCAAATTCCTGGGTGTTGTTTGCAAGAGCTTAGTTTAATGTACAAGGAGGTCATTGTCTATCGGTACTTCGTCACCAATATGGATTGTTTTCTTGCAATTCTCTCTTTCTACTAAGAAAGAAAATCATCTTTGTTCAAGATAGCAATAAAGTGAACTGTGGTATGATCACTAAAAAAAGTTGGTTAAACAAGGAAAGGATTGGTAGTTCGGTTGTGCTAGAGATATCAACATGCAAACTGCTCTGTTTAAATCCCAAAGACCCAAACTCACCTAAAAATAAATGTTCAAATCTCTTGTGGGGGTGTGTAGCAATTATTTTCGTCTAGAACCAGAATTGTCTGATCCTTGGCTGTTTGTGTTCTGATTCTGAGGAACATCTTGGCATTTCTTGGTGGTAGACATGACCTGTGAGTTCCTGTGACAATAATAGGGTTTAGGCATGACTATCTTGTCAAAATACGCATTTCAACCCAACCATCGTGCCATCCTCAAAACTCAGGGATTACAATGCAAGTATTTCCTGTAGGAAACTGTAGCAGGTAGATAAAAAAATTAAGCAGGCCCTAAGTAACTTTATATTTAGAAAAACTGCAACCACCCTTAGAAATAATCGTAGAAGTTCACATCAAAAGATCTGTAGGCAAAGCATAGATTAGTTGTCCCTATGACTTCTTTTTGGTGGCTCATATCACCTTACAGTAAAGATGAGGACTCGAGGTTGATCACTCATGCAGCTCCAGAAATCATTAGAGATAATGGGGATCATCATAAAGTATGTGCGCACGCTCCCTTGACAAATCATCTTGAGGTACAAAGGAACTTTGGCCAATAATCATCATACACCGCAGTGAATTAGTACAAGCCTCATTGGCTCTTCTGTCATTTCTCTCTGCACTGATGGGAGAAAGTTGCTTCTCTTTTCCACGAGTGTAAAATAATTACAAGTATGGTCTGTGGACCTAGAAAATAATGCTCCTTAGACTTGTGGGTCATGATTTGCTCTAGCTCTTTATGCACACAAACCTACTCAACTAATGGTTTCCAGTTCTCTTTATGTTAAAGGTCCTTGATGAGATTCACTTCCACTAATAGAAAGGTCTGGGCAACTATGGTTGATATGGCTCATCCTCTTCCTCCACCTTGTCTCGTTGTAAGAATAAATAGCAGAAGAATCCAGTGAAACAACAAGTAGAAATATAAAAAGGTGATCTACTATGCAATACAATGTTACCAAGACCTACCTGTGAATTACACTACAAAATATCAAAATCACTGTAAAGAGGAATATCATAACCTGACAGTGTCAAGATCAGTATTTACCTTTATTTACAGCACTGGAAGATCAATCCTCAGGAGCCTTCACTAACAAGTTAGTCATGATGCCATGGTCGCTGGTTCGCTGCACTCCCACGTGTGAACCTGAAAGGGAAAGAACCAGCTCAACCATGGTAAGGACCACGACCACTAGCAAAAGCAGATGCTAGGTGTAAATGGACATCATTTTCCTTTCAGAGCTGGTTAGCCTTGCTATCTTTTCAGTAGGTTGTAGCTGTGGTGGTTAAGCTAAGCATAGCAAGAATGTTAACATGCAAGATAGCAATTGGGAGAAGGAAAATTATATGCAAGTGGTGGGGCCATCGTGCTGGGATCACTGCTCAGATAGTGTTAGACAGGAGTATTAGCCTTGTAGGGCCGGCCCATGTGGGGCCCATGTAGGCTGTGCGCCCGGCCTGATGCCGCGGGCAGGTTTTGTGGATCTGTTGATAGGTTAGGCAAAGATCCCTTGATTGGTGCTGATTCTATAAACCATCCCTAGGGTTTCCTTGCCTATATATTGTACCCCTTGTACTCTCTATCGATCTATCCAGTTTTGCCTCTCCAATCTTGCTTTCATGGTATCACGAGTCCATCTCGGTCCGTGACCTAATCCGCTTCCGCCCTCCTGCACGCCTCTGGCCGCGCATCCCCCTCCTCCCCGGCGCGCCTCCCTGGCAGCGCCGCCGATCTCGCGCCGGCCCCTCGCCAGGCCGCGATGCCCGGCTCCCCCCCTTCCTCCCCTTCTGCGGTCGCCGCCGCCAAGGCTGCCACCGCGGTCGCCGCCTTCCCGCCGCCCGACCCGACCGCTGCAGCAGCCGACGCCGATGCCGCCGCGCGTCTGCGCGCGGCCAGGAAGAAGGAGACGCGCCGCGCGGCCCTAGCGCGTGCCTCTGCCGCCGCCAAGGAGGCCCAGGCCGCCGCTCAGGAGCATGAAGCCGCCGCGATCCGCGAGCGCGACGCCCTCGCTCGCGCCGAGCAGGAGCGCGCGGCCGCCGGCGAACCCGACTCCGACGATGACGACCCCGAAGTGGATGGCGCCCCCTCTGATCAGGACGCGGAGGTTCCCAACCGCCGCGAACTTCGTCAAGCGCTCCTCCTCCATGAAGCTGCTGCGCTCGCCAACCTTCATGCCCAGGCGGTGGCGGTTCAGAACATCCGAACCCTCATCCCGGTTGTTCTCGACCTCACCGCCGGCAACTACAACCGGTGGCGCGACCAGTTTCTCCTCACCGTCGGCAAGTATTCTCTGCAGGATCATGTCTTGCAGTACGACCCGGCGCCCTCCTTCCCTGACTGGCAGCGCATGGACTGCGTCGTCAAGTCATGGATCTTCGGCACCATCACCGACGACCTGGCTGCCTCCATCTCCGCACGCAAATCCACCGCCCATGTCGCCTGGCTTGCTGTTGAGTCCCAGTTCCTCAACAACAAGGAGATGCGCACCCTACTTCTCGAGGCGAAGTTCCACAACTTCGTACAGGGCGATCTGTCGGTCGCCGAGTACTGCAAGGAGATGAAGCGCTTGGCGGACATGCTTGAGGACTTGGGCGAGACCACCACCGACCGCACCCTCGTCCTCAACGTCATCCACGGTCTGAACGAGCGATTCAAGACCGTCGGGGTGCATCTTCGCCGGGGGCGTCCCTTCCCCACCTTCGTCGACGCGAAGGCTGATCTCCTCCTCGAGGAGATGACGATGGAGCACCACTCGACGCAGGCGATGGCTCTGGCAGCCTCCACCGTCCCCCCTCGGGCCCCCACCTCGGCGACTAGTGGCTCGGGCTCCGGGGGCGCCGCCACCTCCCAGGGCGGCTACTATGCTCCGCCAGCCAAGAGCCGCCGTAGCCGCCACGGCAGCAAGGGCTCTGGCGGCCAGGGATCCTCTGGGCAGGCTTCCCGGGGCCAGGGCTCCCAGTCGGACACCTCCAGCACCGCCCAGAACCGCACCACGCCGTACTGGCCATCCTTCTACAACCCGTGGACCGGCACCATCCAGATGTGGCCCGGTCCGCGGCCTCCACTGGCGCCCCTGCCTGCGCGCCCTCCCCAGCAGGCTCTCCTGGCGCAGCAGCACCCCCAGCAGCCGACGACACCCCGCGCGCCCTTGGAGCATGCTGGCCAGTGGTCTCCACTGCCCCCCGGCTTCTTCCCCTCGTCGGTTGGTCCCTCGTCCTGGGATCAGCAATCTCTGACATCGACATTCAGCACCATGGCGCTGAATCAGCCCCAGCAGACCAACGAGTGGTACTTCGACTCAGGTGCTACCTGTCACATGTCTCCTTCTTCTAGTTCTCTTTCACAAATTTTTCCCATGCGGTATCCTACCCCTTGTTCAATTGTTGTCGGTAACGGCTCCTTGCTTCCTGTCACATCCACCGGTAATACTGATCTTACTCCCAGCTTCACCTTAATAATGTTTTGGTTTCACCTCAACTTATTAAGAACCTTATTTCCGTTCGACAGTTTACCATCGATAACAATTGCTCAGTGGAATTTGATCCGTCTGGTTGTTCTGTGATGGATCTTCTGTCCCGGAGACTGATCGCCAGGTGCAATAGCTCCGGGCCGCTGTACCCCCTCCGCCTGCCGGTCGCCCACTCCCTCGCCGCCGCCACTGAGTCTACCCTTTGGCATCGCCGCCTTGGCCACCCTGGACAAGAGGCGCTCTTCCAGCTTGCTTCGTCGGGTCTCCCTGCCTGCCGTCACGACACTAGCTCTTCGCTATGCCATGCCTGTTAGCTAGGGTGTCATTTGCGTCTTCCTTTTCCTGTGTCAACATCAAGAGCTACACATAATTTTGATCTTATACATTGTGATTTGTGGACGTCCCCTATTCTCAGTGTTTCGGGCTTTAAATATTATTTGGTCATTCTTGATAATTGTTCACATTACTTATGGACGTTTCCTCTGAAACTTAAATCTGACGCTTTCCCGACGATTGCTCACTTTTTTGCCTACGTGTCTACCCAGTTTGGCCGCACCGTGAAGGCAGTCCAGTGCGACAATGGAAAAGAGTTTGACAACCGCGGCCAGGTTTTGTGGATCTGTTGATAGGTTAGGCAAAGATCCCTTGATTGGTGCTGATTCTATAAACCATCCCTAGGGTTTCCTTGCCTATATTGTACCCCTTGTACTCTCTATCGATCTATCCAGTTTTGCCTCTCCAATCTTGCTTTCAGATAGGTACGATCTTGTGATGACTCATCAACTCAGAGACAAGAAAAATATGAAATATGCAGTGAAACAATGATGCAATAACAATCATATGATCCACAACTAAAATCAGGATTCAATGTTCATCAAACTATACCAATGGCAGAAAAGACATTTACATGGTGATTCACACGCCTACCCCAACTTGCTTGGGATTAAAAGGCTTTGTTGATGTTGATGTTGATTCACACGCACTCAGACCATGCCCATTAGTAACACTACTACATGAACCCCCCTGTCCCAACACATGCCTGGCAACGCAAACCGGATCCATTGCAGCCGGACCCGCATCCCCCCGCGCCCACCAGGCCACCATCTCGTTTGACTGAAATATAACTTCACCCACTTGGCCCACGAGTCCACACCCAGCGGCCTATAACTGCCCGCGCAGGAGATTAGGGATTCATAATCACCGCTCCACCGCGGCAGCCGCCGCACTCGAGGATCAACCGAGACCCTCCTGGCCTCCTGTCTTCGACGGCATCTTCGTCCCGTCCCTCGGCATTGAAGATTGGGCAAGCGGTGGTGGAAGGATCTAATAGAGGTTAGTATCGATGTTCTCCTGTATGTGCGCATCAATATTTGGTCAATGGTTCTGTTACCCTCGATCTGCGATTCTCTCTAACGTGTGTATACGTGACTCAGACTTGCATGGCTGCATCTCTCCTCAAGCACGAGCATCCCTGAGGTATTTACCTCTCTCGTCCGCTCAATTTACCAAGGGATAAGTTAATATGTTTTTTGCTTCCTCAGGTTGTAGCAACAATTTCTATGTCGTTTTCGTCAATAACCAGACGCTATTCCCCTTATCTACATGGTCACATCCTGCCTCCGATCCCCTTCTGATTCAGTTATTTATCATTTCAATAATCTGCTCACAGAAAACCAGTTCGTAAAAATGTTTTACCAATATGTTCAAATTTTAATCACGCCTACCATGTTCAATTTTTTCTCGGAGATATAGGAATTTTATTTTGCACTAATATTTTCCATATCATATTTATTTCGGAATTTATGAAAATATGTAAGAGGCTGAGAGATGCTTAAGGTTTGATGGATATTCAGTTTCAGGTGTTTTTGGCAGATGAGATTGGCAGCTTTAAGAAGATGCGTCATGTATTTTGAAATCCAGAGAAAGGTGCGAGAACCTCCTTCATTTATGTTTGAATCAGACAATTAGAGTGGAAATATTATTTACAATTCAAATGTAATGTAGAAACAGCTTTCTTATATCTGCAATCTACAAACATATATGCAGTGCTATGTTGTTCTTATTACCTTTTATTTTTGCTCACAGATAATAAGCAAATCAATTTTTAAAGATGATTTTGTCAACACATCACGCCATGATTCAAAGGATAAAGCTGCAGCGTGCAAATGGGTACTCAAAGAAGTGCGTCAGATCTTGAAAAGTTAAACAGTAGTTGACAGCAGTATGCCAGTATATCGGCCATTTCATTTTTATTGTATTGGGAAAACGTGTCATCATGGTTCCAGCTGGCTATAGTGTATGAACAATTGCGTCGTATTGATGTATGCACAATATAATGTATTAAATTTTGAATGAAATTGGTTCATAGCTTTAATGAATTGCAATTTGTTTTTTTATTGTTTATATATCCATAAAGAATAATAAGTCCAACAAAAAACTGAAATTTATGCATCATTTACTGACCGGAATTCTGCTTGCAACACATACATATGTGTTGGAGTGGCTTTAAAATATCCGTTGCTAGTTTGCAACGCTTATTATCACCACTTACCAACACATATATATGTGTAGCAATAGACTCTTGCAACACCAGATATTGCAACACATAATACATGCGTTGGTATAGACCTTGCCAACGCTTATATGGTGTTTTAGCAACACATATATGTGTTGCAAAAGGGGGTGTCATTTTGTAGTGTAACTGGTTCAGTTCTGCTGAGGCATTGCTGTGAAAAGCATGGACAGCACAATACTCATCAAAGAACTAGATTAAGTTTCAAGAAAGACACAGTGTAGGTGAACAGTCATAATCCTTTCTTTTCTTCCGAAAAGATACAAATGATTTCGATAGAACAACCACAAATCATCAGTTCGGCTTATAACAAATAACTTAAACCAACCAGCTTTGATAAAAAAGGACCAAAAAATATACAAGATCCTCATGATAACCTCCTGACTGAAACTCACCCACAGATTTCCAAACCTGAAATGCTTAATCCACTATATAAGCAAGGGCTGAGATAATAGGTTTCTCTTCTCGATGACAATCAGTCAATCTGCATTAGGAACTTGGCAAGCATTCAACAAATTATAGGACAAGCTCCTCTAATAAATAACTGAAGCATTGGTCATCACAAGCACATGAATTGTAATCACAAGCATATGAAGGTAGTTGGTTAGGAACTTTTTACTGATGACCGATCTATCCAACAAACAATGTTGAATAACCATTAATTTACTATACTCGAAATTTGATAATGTCCTGAAATCAGGACCAAATATGGTTAGTAATGCTTTACCAACAACATAGCCCTAGAGACCCAAAGTCCCAAACAACAAATAATGTAATATTATTTTATGATAATTATTGCAGGTAAAATAATCTTTTTGTTTTTTATTGATTCAAATAAAACGAATTTATGACATCCCTTTGGCAAAAGAAAAGATAACAAGACCACTATCTTCTAAAAGATTTTAGACTGCATCAGAATGTTTCAAGCAGAGTGAAATTCTTGGTGCCCATATACCATCACAAAGAAGAGTTCAAGAGGTGAGTGAAGAGTGAACTACAAACCAGGAGGTAAATTACCATCTCCTTTTTTTGATGAAACAGGAAGGGGTGCGATCCCTTACTGGTTATATATTAAAACAAGGAGTAGAGTTTGTACAGCAAAGCTTAGGAAACAAAGAACGAAACAAAGAAAATCAAAGCAAGAACTAAACACCAAGAAGATAAGATCAACCTCTCACCCTAAGTCTCAGCCAAGAATGACAATGTGGCCATTCCCCAGTAGTGGGTAGGGAATCAAGCCCTCCACTGATTCCAATCAAGTCCCCAATATATTGTGCAAAAATAAATTTTGGTTAATAATAGGTGGAAGTCACCAATAACAACTAAATCAGATTTCCTGCTAATTGTTACAATTCACACAACCTACAGTAAATCACTTGATGTGCTAGCTGTAACCATCACCGCGATCTTGCATATCTTTCTTAGACCAACCAATTCATGTAAGTTCAATCATTTTCTACTTGAAACTATTTCATAATAACCATATAAACCAAACAACATATTTTACCCGCACAAGCAAGATGTGCTTGGCAGTATCATTTAATAAAAAGTATCAAATTTTCACCTGAACTGCAGTCATTAGATCATGATTAATTAAATATTAGAAAAGACAATACAGCTTTTAACATCCTTTTACTAGATCAAAAATAGACAGAGCAAATGTAATGTCTCTATGGAATCTCATACCCAAACATCATATTAGATTAGGAATGGTAGAAGTTTTGATGTGGGCTGATTATCGATACTAGAACAGCAGGATAGATCGGCTAACTCGCCCTCCCTCTAGAGGCTCTGAGCTGCTTCTTTGATCTATTTTCTGCTTGCCTAACCCTAGGACTCATAGCAGCCTTTTATAGACAAGGCGCCTAACAAACTTGACCCTTAAGTAATCTAATCTCTAGACTCATCCTAAACCCTAACCTATGGCGGCGCTACAGTACCCGCGGTACTGTTCATGTGCAGTGCTTGTGGGCCTAGGCCTGTGGCCGCCCCACTTGCCATAACACTTCTCCACCCCTCGAAGACAGCTCGTCCTCGAGCTGGAAAACCACGGAAGGGAGAGGTCGTCGGTGGAGACAATGACGGTGCTGGTGGTGGTAGCTGCAGCAGAGAAGCAGAGGGGATGCCACGGCGAAGATGATGTCGAGGTTGCTGTTCAGGCCATCTGTGGCCCATGTTCTCCTTCAGGATGTTCACCAGCATGTGCTCGAGCGCTTCATCGGCGCCAGACAACACCAAGGTGTCCAGGAAGCAGAGGACGCCTTCGCGAACGTTGATGGCAAAGTCGTCATCAACCTTGCCATAGATGCGGTAGGAGGTCGCCGCCGATGCCGAATCCGAGCCCAAAGCGGAAGGATCTGAGGGTGGCCCTGACGCCGGCAGGCGTGCTCTTGAACGTGAGCCAGACGTGAGGGAGTAGAAGGCCATGTACAGCAGTGTCCTGCCGTTGATGCTGTTGCGGCCAAGCCCGTCGCCGAGCCATCCGAAGAAGAACTGGCCGGCGAGCGCGCTGCAGAGCATGACGCCATTCACAGCGTCGGTGGCGTTGAGCGACAGCGTGCCGTGCTCGGGCTTGGCGAGGTCGGTGTAGTAGATGCAGCCGAGCATGGCCAGCACATGCAGCTGCTTGCTCGCCTGCGGGGTCTCGATGTGCCGCGCTTGGTGTAGGGGCAGCCATGGCCGTTGACGGCCGACGGAAGACGGGGCACCTGGTGGGGACGGCGAAGCGTCTGTGGCCCAGGCGTGCTGAATGCCTGGGGAGGACGCCGATGCGGGCGACGAAGGGAGCAGGTGAGGCACCAAAGCCAACAGCGAGGAAGCGCGCCCACAGAAGCTGAAGACAGGGCCGCAATCGCCGCGGTTGGCACAGCCGCAGCCGCTAGCGCGGACTGGGTCGCCGAGGCCATGGCAGGCGATGGAGACGCCAAAGCCAAGTCCGCTCGTGGCACTGGAGAACCTCTGATGGGCGGCAGCAGGTGGATGGACGGCCGTGGACGCTCGAAGGCGCGCGCGGACGCGTGGGCGGCCGCGTATGGGCGGAGGCACACACGAACAGCGTGCGGGTCGCCAACGATGGAGGAGCGCGGACGGCGCGCAGGCGGCCGCGGACGGGACGGGCAGCCGCAGATGGGGGGCCGGCAGGCGGAGATTTATCCACCGCGATGGAAGGCGGAAGCCGCGACAGACGGCCCGAGGAGGAGCGCGGACGACACCGCGACGGACGGGGCAACCGGATCCATAACGGCCGGAGATGCTGCCGGCGAAGATCCGCGCCGACGAGGGCGGCCTCGATAGGCAGCGACAGGCCGTCGGCGATGGATCCTTGACTGGCAGAGGCTGCTGCTCCCC